>NW_026695005.1:150000-750000 GCF_021218885.2 Marmota monax
AAAAATTTAGTTCACAATAGTATCAAAATAAGTAAAATACCTAAGAAAGCAAAAGATTTGTATAATGAAGACTATAAAATATTACTCTAAGAAGTATGGAAGAAACAAATAATTGGAAAAACATCTTGGGCATTTGGATTGGAAGATTAAGTATAGCTGTAGCATCTGTGAAGTACAATCCAATGGTAAAATCACTATCAAAATTCCAATGACACTTTTGAAAAAAGCAGAAAAATATATTTTAAAATTCATATTGTCAAAATGTCCTTTAACAAGTAAAAAGATGACATCTCACATGTTCAAAATTCAAAATTGAATACAAAGACAATAATCAAAACATTGTAGTACTGGCATAAAGAGAAATCTGTACACCAATGGAGTTGCATAGACTTCAGAAGTAAATCTACACATATATGAAATAATTATTTTTGATAAGAAGTCAAAATTTTTGATAAGAAGTGAAAATTTGATACCACATGCAAAAAATAAAATAAAAATAAAAATAAATTGACTCTAAGCATATACTATATGCAAAATTAATTTTTAAAGAATCAAGAAAATCTTAACAAGTAAAATCATAAAATCTTTAGAAAAAAACTTAGGGAAAAGATTCTTGGCATTGAACTTGATAAGGATTTCTTCCATGTTTTGCCCAAACTACAGGAAACCAAAGTAAAAATGGACAAATTGGATCATATCAAAATGAATAATTTCTGTGTTATCAAAACAGAAACAGAGTAAAAATTCAACCCATCAAATGGAAAAAAAATTGAAATCATACAACTGATATGGGATTAATATAAAAAATATAAACAAATTTCCTAAAATTCAAAAACAAAAAAAAAAACCAGTTCAATTAAAAACTGGGCAATGGATTAGAATGGAGATATAGCCAAATAATACATTGAAATAACCAATAAGTACATAAAAATGTGCCCAGTGTAACTAATCTTCAGAAAAATGGTAGTTCAAAACCACAAGGATATACTACTGGATACTCATTAGGGTGGACAATATCGTAAAACAGAAAATAACGTGAAAAAGGATGTGGAAATAATGAAATATTAATTAGTACAGGCATTATGAAAAACATTACAAAGTTTTAAAAAAAAAATAGGAATAGTACTGCCATGTTTTCCAGCAATCCCATACTGGCAATATATTCCAGGTAAATGAAATCAGTATGATGAGGGGAAATTTACATTTCCACATTCATTGAAGCACTATTCACAAAAGCCAAGAAATAAAAATAGCATGAGTGCCTATCAACTTATGAAAGGAAAAAAAAATAAGGTACATATACATCATGAAATATTATTCAGCCAAAAAAAAGGGAATGTAATCATGTCATTTGCAACAACATGAAGTGAATGAAGATCATTATGCTAAGTCAAACCAGCCAGGCAAGTACCACATGTACTTGGACTGTAGAAGGTTGGGTGCCAGGAGCTTAGTTTAGGAGGGGAATTCACAATAGTTTGATGGACTTACAGTTTTATGAGATAAAAAGCATCTTGTAGACTAGTTGGACAGCTATCTGAATGTATTTAATACTACTAGACTGTGCACTTAAAATGGTTGGTATGGTTCATTTTATTGTACATGCATTTTAAGATAATTACTAATAAATTTTAAATAATACAGAGTTGGCCCCATAATATGACATCTGTGCTGCTTCTAACCTTCTTAAAGTCTTTGGCCCCATAGGTTCCAGAACAGTCATTAGGCATGGTCTGTGTTTTAATCTTTGGAACCCACTGAAAGACAAACCTGACTCGCTAGATTATGGGCTATAAAACATAATGAAGATATTTTCAAGTATAAAAGAAAATGTGTTGGAATCAACTGTGAAAATACTAATATACTATGCTCCATATAATGATTATAGCTGTTCTTTTATATTGAGTTTTAAATATGAGAGAAAAAATGTATGTGAATATATACATATATGTATGCATGTATGTATGTATGTCATTGGCATTTGTGTTTGACAGCATTAAATAAATAAAAACTCTTCATCATTCTTCAAATAATGCATATTGTGACAACTTGCAAAAAATTTAATATCTAAAGTAAATTATTAGATGTATTTCAATGTGAAAGGTATAATTGGATAACAAAATCAGTGGTAATTGTGAAAAATTTTGTAAGAACACTTGTTATATAGATAGATTCAATAATCACTGCTGATGAATTCAGTTGTCTCATGTACTTTCAATTTCAAATCAAAACACATTTTTTAGTATGTCAAGGAGACAGAACTGGTTGACTATTCAAAATACATAAGATCCTAAATGTTGTTTATATCTAGAAAAAGCCACAAAAATTAAATTTGAAAGTAAAGATGAGTTCTGCTTAAAAAAAAAAAAATATATATATATATATATATATATATATATATATCCCCAACTATTCTTATGAAAATTCCTTCAGGAAAGTCTGTTATCTTGATATCATATTCTTCCTCTAAATTTCATTCAGTGTGGGAAAATATGTTTGAAATTATTAAGGTATAAGAATAGTAAAATATGTAGTGTGTAATAAACTTAACATCACTGTATAATGGTT
The DNA here is from genome assembly GCF_021218885.2 of Marmota monax. Classification (NCBI taxonomy): domain Eukaryota; kingdom Metazoa; phylum Chordata; class Mammalia; order Rodentia; family Sciuridae; genus Marmota; species Marmota monax. The sequence goes on from NW_026695005.1 coordinate 152,569, forward strand.
GGCTTTTCAATCAATGTTGAGAGCCACAGCCTAAGGGGCCCCAGCAAACTTCCAGCTGCCAGCTGATGATTGGCTCACAGCGGCCCCAGCAAACTTCTAGCTGCCAACTGATTGGCTCCTCTGCAGTGACCCTCATTGGTTTGTTTCCCCGCCCTTTCAGACCACGGAGCTGCTCATTGGGGGACTTTTTTTGGCTCCGCCCATGTGTCCCAGCCAATCGGCCTCAAGAGCAGGAGGAGTGGGGGAGATTGAGAGGCTTGTGGGAAGCCAGTGGTGGCAGTTGGGCTCTGAAGGTTTTCCTGAAGAGCTGTGTGGTGCGGTGTGTGTTCTAAAAATAAAGTTCATTTCTTTTGACAAGTGGCTCCTGAATTGTGCCCAGCCAGACTGGGGCAGATCAAGATATGTTTTTAGAATCTTATAACCTTATTGTTTAATTGGCATTTAAACAGAAAAAAACAACAATTCACTATTTATTGTTTAAATAAAGAATTTATAAACCGAATAGATACTTCATTTCTTTTTAATTTAAAATATTATTTCCTACAAGAATATATTTCTTGGAGAGAAGTATTGAGTTTTTTTAAATTTCTTACCTAACTGCATATTCTGGTCATTTTAGCCAGCAAAAAGTGCTGGTTTTGTACAGTCAGAGGCTTTAAATTATCAGTTCATCCCATAGGAATTTATATAAGAGGATAATGCCAGTGGATGCTAGAAAATGCATCTAGTGCTTAGATTGAAGTGATAAGTAATATACTACAAGAATGAATCTTCAATACTGGAAATACAGAAGATTCTGCACGGCTTTGCTAGATTCACCGATTTTGAAATATGTTTGGCTAAGACGTGCATAGTATAGCTGACAGTACCTTTATTAAGTTGTGTTCCCAGCAAAAAACCTAATGGCACTTGTGATATCTTATGGTTTCATTTTTCTAGATAGAGTGCCTCATCTGTGTCAGCATGCAAGTGAACAGTCTGGGAAATAACTTAATGAAAGAATATCTACTGGTCCAATAAAATTCTACACTGCTGTCTTTCTCCCCATGAAAATAAAACATTGTCAAATGTGGCCCAGAAAGATCTCCCTTTCTTCTGCCTTTGAAGATTCATATTTTGTTCAGAGAATACAAGCATCTGCAAAATCTTTTCCTGTACTTCCAATTTGTTAGATATTCAATGTTTGGAAAAAAAATGTTAGGATAATTCTTTAAAAACATTTATTTATGTCAAAACACGAAAACATTTGGTACTTTTTTCTATGATCTCTGGTCCCTCTTTTCTGTCTTTGGAGAGTTCCTCACTTTCTTTCACTGAATAGCTTTCCTTAGGGTTAATTTCCAACTGAAGCTGTGTTAATGTATTTCCCTTTTATCTTTAGGGTATCAGTAGATCATCATGGGGAAAATCTCACTATGCTTCATCTGAAATGCTGAATATATAACATTTTTACATTGTCATATATTATGTATGCCTAATATAGAGAAGGCACACATGCTATCTAAACTATATGATTTGATACTTTGATTGTGAGGTGTATAAACACTATAGAATTATCTGATGATAATGGGTTAGGTCTGCACATATTCATTCTGAGTCTAAGAGGATGATGATATATTTAGTATAAGTGTTTCTTTATACAAAAAAAAAGCAACCACAACCTTATTCCAGCCTCACCTATCGTTGTCTTCTAGATATTCCCACCATTGTTTACTAATTGCTATAGGATTTTATAATAATAGGAAAGTCACAAACCAGAAGGATTCAACAAAGTATTTTTAATGTCAACAAGGCACTGGAAAGAGTCGCATTTAACTTGTGTTCATATATTTAACTTTTGTCAAAATTTGCACTAAACATGGCTTGAAAATTTGCAATGAGTATTATCAGCAAGCTTGGGAATGCAGGATACTGTTGTTTGCTTATTTTAAGTTCCCAGGGTGCAGATTGACTTATTCTTATTCATTAACCTTGGGTTCCATTACTGCTAGAATCTAGTCAGCAGAGGGAAAAAAGAGGGTGGAGATCTTGGAAATGTTAACTTACTTCCTTCTAAGATTAACATTGCTGTGCTCTAACTCAGACCTGGCTGCATCACTACAAAGAAAACACCATTACTGGGGATGAGAGAAAAGAGAAAAAGTCATGTAGATAAATGATGCTATACATTATATAATTTTTACTGTATCAAAAATGTCAGTTCCTCTCACATTCCACCTCCCCTCCCCACTCTGGGTATTACACACACATGCACACACACACACACATACACATGTACACACACGTACACACACACATATGGTGCTGGTAATTGAACTTAGCAGGTTTTCAAGGATGTTAAACAAGCATTCTACTACTAAGCTACATCCAAGCTCAATCCTTCATTTCATGTATATGAAAATAAATTTGCATTCCCAAACTCTCACAATAAATAAGAAATCATTTCCTTTTATCAACATTTAAATTCTACCTCCTTTATCCATGAGTAAAGATCTACTTCTAGTTATAATGTGTTGAGTTACTTCCAAATTACTCAAAGATTTTTTCTAAGCAAGTACTGATATTGCCAGATTTCCTATGTTCAAGGTTACTGTACTTCCATTTGAAAAGCTCCAGTGATCACTAGAAATTACTTTGTGACAGGAGCCATGTGTTGGCTGTCTAGAAGCCAAGATAGAGAGTACCTGGCTGTTTCTGTAATCTCTGACACCCAAAACCTCACATCCTCACAACTTTGGACTCTAGGCCCACGGGAAACTTAATGCCTGACATTTTGACATGAATTATATTTTACAAAGTTGCAAATTGCTCAATGAGTCACTTTAAGAAGTTATATAAGAAATTTTGTGTTAACATGGAATGAATGGATGATCAACCTTGAAACTTTTATAAAATATATATATACATATATTTTAATTAAATTTGTTTAAAGTCTATTATCCAGAAAACAAAACAAACATATACACAGACAAAAAAAATCAAGTACACAAGACAAAACGAAAAATCCTAAGTATTTAAGTTTATAAAGTGGCATGAATGTAAGTCACAATACTAGAGGTATTTATGATGCATTTGATTTGCCTTTCAGAACAAAATGATCTCCTTCTATTATTTATTCAAACTTTCATTTTCCCTGTGGATATGGCTGTTTCATTGATATGTAATATAAAATGAAGATTTTTCACTGCATTTTGGTTTGGGTCTTTAAATTAAAACATGAGCATAAACGTCCATCTTTATGAAAACAATGGGTTAAAATGAACTATTATGTAATCCCCTTTTCTTTAGTTTCAAATATTATATTAAAACAGTAAACATGTTAAAGTATTCAATCATTTTTTTTATTTCACTTAGCAGCACCTGTAGGAGATACTTTCATAAATATTTTTGCTTTTATCCTCTTAAACATCCCTTGAATTATTAATCATCATAGTAGAAATGCAAAAACAGGTTTAGAAAACTGAAGTAAATTCCCAAGGGCCATACAAGTGGTAAGTGACTTTCTTCTAATTCTGAGCTTCATAAGCATTTTAATTTATGGCATTCTGTGAATTAGATTGGTATATATTTTTTAATCTGTGGATGTAATTAAAGGCTAAAAATCTCTTGACTAGTAAGTCAAGGACAAGAAATGCTTATACAAAAATCAATGGATAGGTCTGAGAGGTAAAATTAACTCAGTATTTCTTTTTGTTAATTAAAGTAAAATATAAGAGAATGAAATTGAACACTCAATGGTGCTAATTTCTTACTTGCCTTCAATATTGGGGAACTGATAGGGTACTTGTGATTTTTTTTTTTTTTTGCTGAAGTAATTGTAACTGATGGAGCATTAGTTCTCTCTGATTGACATACTTTATCCTTGACAGTTGAGCAACTTAAGGACAAAGTCAATCATTGATTAGCTGTCACAGCATCTCCTTGTCCTATGAAAGAATGAATCACGTTTGCATTTCAAGTAAGTTAACTCTGTCCAAAATGCTCATGTAATAAAAGATATTTTAGCAAATATTCTAAATAAAAAAGCAAGTATGCCCATCAATCAACAAAAAGGAGAACACATTTTAAAGACATTATTATTTTGTAAACAAGCAAATTCAAGAGGACAAATAGTGACTGTATACAGATGTTGAAAATTCAAGGATGTTCAGGTAAATTGTCATTATCTTTATTAAATTATAGAACAAGTGACAGAGAAGGAAAGATAAAGACTTTAGCATAGATTTAATATTAGATCATAAGGGAATTTCATGATTAAAATTGTAAAATATATTTTATATAATAGGATTGTTTGCTTCTTATAAAATAAATGTAAGCAAAATGACACAATACATAAGTGGACATATATATTGCATATGGCAGTCACAAAAGTAATCATTCTTGATTCAAAGCCATTAATTAATATTTTCAGTAAATTAAAGTGTAGATATATAGTTTTTCACTGATATAATAAAAAAGTTGTAAAGTAACATTGACTTTTGAAAACTTTCTAAGTTATGTTTCATTCAGGTTTTTAAATGAACTGTTTAAAAATATTTTCTTAAATATGATAAAGATGTGTTCCTTCCTAAAGTCCTTATAAATTAACTTTAAAAAAGGCTTAGGTGAGATTTATTGCAATGGCCTGTTTTATCTCTTTTTAAAGAATAAAATGAAAACAAGACATATTTACTTGTACATTTCTTGATGGTTTAGATTGAATTCACTGAAATCTGATCTATAAATGAGAATTCACATACAAATAATTTATTAGGAAACTCTACCTTAATGAGATTAGCAAGATCGTATAGGAAACAGGAAAGGGGAGAATTCAAAAAAGAGTTCGATTTCAGGCAAAGTTACATCTACTAACTGATCTAATGGATAGATGGGATGCAGCTCTCTGTATAAATTAGATCTCAAAATTTGGCCTAACTTGAGACAAAGCAGCTGAGTTTTTGTAGCTGATCAATAACTGGGAAGGAGCAGAGACGGTGGGATATAAAACCCCAGGCAATTTCATCTCCCTGTGAACATAAGCGAAGCAGTTCCAGTAGCCCAAAGCTACTCTTCAAAAGATATTGTGGATATGAATTAGACATAAAACACAGCAAAAGTGGGGGATCTGTCACCAAAACTGTACAAATGATCAGAAGGATCTAGATGGAACAGCCAAAATATCTACCACACATAGCACACAAATTCAAGAGAAAGGCATATTTTTGCCATATTTCCTCATATCCAAGATAGTTATATTAATAATATTGAAAATATGGTTAACTTTTGAGCTCAGACTCTGGTGTTACCTATTAGAAAGTATCTGGAAAAACTTTGGAACTTTTATTTTGTATCATTTCAAGTTCAATAAAAGATACTAACACAAACTTAAAAAGAAAGAAAAAGATCTAAAATAATATTGATAAAACCTAGGCAACAATGAAACAATGAATAGCATTGATAAAACCTAGGCAACAATGGATAAGTTATACACACACACACACACACAACACACATATATATATATATTTGGATTTTATGTAATTGAGGGAGCCAGTTAAAGTTTATACACAGATGCGAATTTTTGCATTTGGTCTTAGTTTGACACAGTACTAAGAGTGAGGATGAAAAGAATGGTTGGTGGGAGACAAAAATAATTTGGAACTAATTAAGAATGAGCTGATACCAATTTTGGTCACTCATTACCTCTAAGACTCCAACTTCAATGATGCATGTGACCTGCAGGAGAACCTGGCTCCATTTGGTATTAAACTAAACATGTATCACTTTTAGGAGTGAAATAAAGATATGGAAAAGTACCAAGGGGAGCAGGAGCAACCAACCTTCTGGCTGTTGCACATGCCAGCAAGATAAACCAGAAATTCAGGAAGAATAAATGCAAACCGCACTGTACTTCCAGGTGTAAAGAAAATGTTTCTGATTTACATATTTTAAATTTTATGCAATACATCTCTCTGGCCCCTGCTAACACCAGGATTAAATTCTAGAAAATGAGATTTCATCACAAACAAATTATAACACTACAAATCCACATCTACTGTTCTAAATTATGACAGTCTGAACTTTAGAAAAAAATAATTTACTAGGTAATCTTTTATATTTTGAATATACTTCTTCTACTTCAACTACTAAAGAGAAATATCACATACAACTTAAAAATAAAATTGTTTAAATTGTTTATTTCAAAAATAATGCATATTGATTAGCAGAAATTAGCGATGATGAAAGGGAAGTGAGATGGGCTCTAGTGGTCTGACATAGAATGTAAAGCTTGAAAGTCACATTTTCAAGATCATTATCTCCCTTTACTTCTGAGGATTGAATTTGCATATCATTTCTCTACTCTTATTCATTTTTAAAAATGTTTTTGAGCATATTTCGTGTATGTGATTTTATCATCAGTTCTCATAGAGATTACACTCATAATCCTCAAGACCCAGAAGAATACTATGAGGAAGTGACACTCCAAACCACTCCAAATACATAATTTGTAGGATAAATGAGGAAAGGATGGTTTTCAAAGCAGAAACACTGGGCTGGGGATGTGGCTAAAGTGGTAAGGCCCTCGCCTGGCATGTGCGCGGCACTGGGTTCCATCCTCAGCACCACATAAAAATAAAATAAAGATGTTGTGTCCACCGAAAGCTGAAAAATAAATATTAAAAATTCTCTCTCTCTTTAAAGAATAAAAATAAAAAAGCAGAAACACTGTGCTTTGAAGTTAGAAATGCATTATCTAATATTCCTGACACTGATGAACAAATCTTCCTTTGTAAATGTATATAGCACAATATTATTTACCATAGATTTGAAGTGTTTCCAGTTATTCATAGAAATGAAGTCTCCTGATAGTGTACAGTTCTGATAGTTGACTTTACTTCATAAAAGCCAATTCAGTCATATTTTCAAAATACTTGAACATGTGTGTGTGTGTATGTGTGTTTGTGTGCTGAACATACATGCCTCCTGAGTGTGCCCCTTGATTGCTACATTGCTTTTAGATAAAAAATGAAAATGTGAGATATTTATATGATTTATTTTCACAGAAAAAAGGTTAAAATAACAGATTAAGAAAACTACAGACAACTTCAGATTTTTACATGATTTATTCTGATAACTTCATAAATCACGCTTAAGGGCTTAAAAATGAGAAAACAGATAAAATATACTTGATTTTCTATTGCACTTATACAGAGAAGAAATACTAAAATTTTTTTTCTTAATACTATATTTTTTAAGGAAAACAAGAATTTTTAAAGAAAATATTAACGTTTTAACCTCATATAGGCAATTTAAAAACTTGTTTTTCATGGACTGTACTAAAACCTTTATTACAGAATTTTGATAAATATGAAGCAGGATATCTTGAATGTCCAATGATTTCTCCCCAATTAGTATTTTCCTTTTGAAAAGAAAGGTTCATGTATTTTGAAAGATTTAAATAGATGTAAGTTTCAATGTATACTGAAAGAAGTTCCTTGTGGATAATTAAAATATTCTCTTTTTAGAATTCTGTAAAAAAAATTAAACTATGCATCTATTTTATGTAATTAAAAGATGAATATTTTTTAAAAATTGTGATGCAATGTAGGAAATGCTTCTAAACATCTTTTGGACCCTGTAATTTTTCCATATGTAACTGTCAGGAGCAGCAAGTGAATTATGGGTCTTGAACTGTCCTGTGACAGAGGTGATGCCTCTCTTGAGAACTGTTGGTCTAAAGACAATCCATTTGAGACTTCCCTGTTGCTATGGTGATGCCCTGTTCAATAGAAGGTTCAGTGCCACCACAGAGCTATTTGGTTTTTGACCTTGAAGTTCAGACACAAGGTGTCTGGGGATAGAAAGTTATGGGCATAAGCTGATAATCAATGGAGCTGCTCCTACACATGACCTTAGTTCTGCTTATTTTGAAGAAATGTTCTCACAATAAATCCTTTTGATTTTTATGCCTATATAATAAACATGATGAGTTTGTTCTGTGTCACTACCTCCCTACCAGGCTGGTAGTCAATCATTGAGACCCAGCTTTTTCTCTATGTGTGTGTCTGTTTGCTTTTTCTCCATTCTCTCACTGCCCAGTCAGGGAATCTGAATTGACAGCCATGCAGGTAGTGGCATGTAACTATTTAATAGGAAACAATTTCTGGATCAGACACATTGGATATCTAAGTTGCATTTGGAAATCAATGAATAAGACTCTTTTTCTATCTCCCCCAGTTTTCTCTTCCACCCTCCATATAGATAGATAGATATGAAGATATAGATAGATAGAGATATTTAGATATAATCATATGCACCTTTATAAGACTAGAATAGAGTTTCTGTATAACTGGTTTGTAGATGCTAAACATATGATGTGGACATAGTCAAAGGCTTTTTTCTGTAAATTTAATGAAGTAGGAGAGAGCAGTCTGTTCATTGTGAATAAGAAGAGATAGTGAAATACGTGTATGTGCATGTGTCCCCACTCATCTGCACATGCACTTTTAAGTAAGGCAAATGTTAGATACCATAAAGTCATAATTTAAACAAAACTAAGCAAAAAAAAATTCAATTTTCCTCCCTATGTTAAAATCAAGTGCATTTTATTTAATTTTATTTTGTTGTACTTTCTTGCAATACTGAAGACTGAACTCAAGGGTGCTTTATCACTTAGCTATATCCTCTGACATTTTTAACATTTATTTTGAAGCACAGTCTTACTAAGTTGCCGAGTTGGTCTCAAACTTGTAATTTTTCTACCTCAGCCTCATAAGTCACCAGGAATACATGTTTGTGCCCCAACGCTTGCCTTAAAATCTAGTGTATTTAACTAGAGCATGACAAATTCAACAGTTTCATGACTCAGATTTCCATGATGTAAAATAAGCAGACTGAACTAAATGATTCCTACTGTCTACAATTCATGCACATTTACAGAGCAAATTCTAGAATGAGGACCATGAGTTCTTGATAATTCCGAAATTCATGGAACTGGAAAATTAATTTAAACTTCTAAGAGAATTGATTTATAAAACCTAAAATGGGAATAATATCAGGTGATTAAAAATACACATGGTGAATTTAATTTATACTTAATCATCATATTTACCCTTCACAGAAACCTAAATGGAAATATCATTATCACAATTTTGAAATAGATTTGAAAGTAGTATCTGAATTGCCAATTTATTAAAAGTCCCAATAATTAAAATTAACCTTCTCTATGATTTCTAAGTAATTCTTTCACCCATAAACAAGATCCATTACTAACCTAATAGGATTAAATGAAGTGAAAGTACTTTAACTGTAATCCAGTATTCAAATATTAAAAAGATGACTCACACATAAAAAGTTGAATCCATGTCACTAAAACTATGTGGAAATTATGCAGTATTTTCATCTTGCTACAATTTTACGATAAAATATCAGGCTTTCTTGATAATCAAAAGATAACACACTGTTTACCCTATCATCAATATATACTTCATGTTAAAGTAACATACTAAGTTAAGAAACCCCATGATAGTTTATGGACACTTTCTAGTTAAAAACCTTGTTAAGATCACACCTCACAAATAAAATAAATGATATGGTAGTAGCAAAGTCAAATCAAGGATCATATGAGGGCTTGCATAAGATGTCCAAATGCTTCAATAAGGAATTACACTTTGGGAATTGTCAACTGTGTTTGCATGGCATGCTTTATAAATGCCACATACAGTTAGAGATGTGACAGTGAATAAAATGATCAAGTAATATAAATGAAAAATATCAGCCTCAAATCAGCAGTAGTAAGTAACCAATCTGGAGCACCAGATGGAGAATTAACTGCAATTCAATTATCTATATTAAAATGACTCCTAGGTGCAATTGAAAAAGATACAACATAAAAAATAGAAATTGACCATATGTAGCTGGTAAAAAAAGATTTGTCAATGCAAAATGAATGATTGCTGTACATAAGGCATTTGTTTTGTCATGGGAGATATTTATGAGTATGATTCGAGTCACATCACATTGCATTGTGGAAAAAATATTGTGCTGTTTGGGTGAATTTGTGATGTGCCCTCTCCTAATTTGAAGAGATTATAGACAAGAAAAAAATACTTTGGTGCAAAACAAATTTTGTTTTCATATGTTTTTCATTCGAATTTCGTAATGTTAAACAAGATTGAAAGTATTTTTAAAAATACAAACTATGTGAATCTGACAAAGAGCATTAGAAATTATTGGAATCAGAAAATTTAGGTTAAAACAGCACTGAGATGCTTTTATTGCCTATCAGATAGGTAAGAATTAATTGAATTGATTATGTTTGACTGCAGTATGAGATGTAAGAAAACTGATACTAGTACTATCATATAAAATTAATGGAAGTATGATTTTAACAGCATATCTGCGGGCAGTTTGGAACTAATAATCATACTTTAACATGTTCCTTTACATTGGCTCAGCATTTCCAGTTCTGGGAAGCTATTTGTCAGAAGCATGCTAAGTTGCCCCTGGAGATATATGCTCAGGAGTGTTCATTGTAATGTTATTTATAAGGGTAAAGATCAGAAAAACCTAGGCTATATCCTGGTAGTGCTAAAAGTTGTTAAATAACAAATAACAGAATATAACACTTCCCAAGAAAAAATACAAATATGCACTTGTGTGTGTGTATGTATAAAAGCTATTTTTATATTCACTATGGCCAAAAATGTGTTACATTTCTCATTTCAAAAATATGTTAAGGATTTTTAATACACAGGATCATTAGGAATCCATAAAATAATATTAATTGCACTGAATTTAAAACAAAGAAAGATAAATATTTAAAACAAAGATAATATTTAATAAAAAACCAAATGTAACTAATATTTAATCCACTGTTTTGTTCATTAATTACTTATATAGATATTTGAGCTTAAAATTATATAAACATATTTTTCTTATGCTTCATATTTTTATTTTTAATTAAAATTATACATATTTAAAATGTATAACACTGGGGGCTGGTTTTGTAGCTCAGTGGTAGAGCACTTGCCTAGAACATGTGAGGTAGTGGGTTTAATCCTCAGAGCCACATAAAAAAACAAATAAATAAAATAAAGGTATTGTGTCCATCTACAACTAAATTTTTTTTTAAACGTGTAACATGATGCTTTGAAATATATATCAATATGCTTATTGCAGTCAAGCAAATTCATACACTCACCTCATATGTTATAAGGGAGAGAGCATTTTGAAAATTTTCTCAGCAAATTTCCAGTATATAACAGAATGAATATATATATATATATATGTGTGTGTGTATATATATATATATATAATATCAGAATATATATATTAGTTTTATTGATTTTATTTTTTAAATACACAACAGCAGAATGCATTAGAATTCTTATTACACATATAGAGTACAATTTTTCATATCTTGTATATAGAGTATGTTCATGCCAATACATGACTTTATACATGTACTTTGTTTTTATTTTTATTTTTTGCATTACAATTCTTAATACATATATACCACAATTTTTCATATCTGTTTATATGTAAAGTAGGTTGACATCCAATTCCAGTCTTCATATATGTACTTGGATAATGATGTCCATCCATTCTACCACCCTTGCTAATCCCCTGCCCCCTCCCTTTCCCTCCCACCCCTCTTCCCTATCTAGAATTCATCTAATCCTCTCATGCTCCCCCTCCCTACCCCGCTATGAGTCAGCCTCCATATATCAGATAAAATATTCAGCATTTGATTTTTGGGATTGGCTAATTTCACTTAGCATTATCTTTGCTAACTCCATCAATTTATCTGCAAATGCCATGATTTTATTCTCTTTTATTGCTGAGTAATATTCCATTGTGTATATATGCCACATTTTCTTTATCCATTCATCTACTGAAGGGCATCTAGGTTGGTTCCACAGTTTATCTATTGTTAATTTTGCTGCTTTAAACATTGTTGTGGCTGTGTCCCTTTAGTCTGCTGTTTTTAAGTCCTTTGGGTATAGACCAAGGAGAGTCAAATGGTGGGTCAAATGGTGGTTCCATTCCCAATTTTCCAAGAAATCTCCATACTGCTTTCCATATTGGCTGCATCAATTTGCAGTCCCACCAGCAGTTTATGAGTGTACCTTTTGCCCACATCCTTGCCAATACTTGTTTGAATGCATAATAGCTGCCATTCTGACTGGAGTGGGGTGAAATATTAGAGTGGTTTTGATTTGCATTTCTCTAATTAGTAGTGATGATGAACATTTTTTTTCATGTATTTGTTGATTGATTGTACATCATCTTCTGAGAATTATCTCTTCAGGTCCTTGGCCCATATATTGATTGGGTTATTTATTTTTTTGGTGTAAAGGAATAGAGAGTCTACATCTTGGGAGCAAATCTTTACCCCTCACATATCACATAGAGCACTAATCACTAGGATATATAAATATATGTTTCTTCTAAACCATTCTGCGTGCATTTTTAAAGTAATTGAATACTGCACAAATATTTTTGTGGTGATCTGTTATTACATTTTGAATATGCGCCCATTGCTGATATTTTGTTTTCTTCTGTTAAAGATGTTAAGGCAAACTTTATGATAAAAATGTGTGTATTTTGGAGTTGTTTTCTTGTATTATAATCTTAGAAAAGTAATTAGCACACTAAATTTTATGGATATATTTTAAGGTTCTTGAAAGTGTATTAATAGTATGTCTCCCAAGAGTTCTGGCAATTTGCAATATTTGCAAATGATGCACACTAGTAGCTATTTGTGCTGAGCTTTGTTATTTATTCCTTTCCTATTTATTTATTGTATTATTTATCCCTATTATTTATTTATTCCTATTATTCCTTTGTTATGTTAATAGATATAGAGTAGCGATTAGGTGGATTTATGTTTGCACTTGAGAATAAAATAATCCAGATATTTGCCATCCAAAATTATACAATAATTTTTGTGGTTATTAGTGAATCCATTTATTAACTTATCTGGTAAAGAACCCTTGACTTTTGACGTAATTTTTTTTAAAAAATTGAGCACTTGTAAGTTAATTTTATTTTAATCATAAAATGCTAAAGAACAAAAGGACAAAAATACAGTCATTGGGATTAAAACCCTTAGAGTGTTTAAAAGAACTAATTCTTCATTTTAGTTATCACCAAAATTGGAGATTTTGTATACTTTCAGTAAGGGAACAAAATTAAAGTACATATATTTTTGAGTATGCATTTATTTATCCAAAAATTTAAGTGAATATCATTATAATTCAAGCATCATGCATGGCAGAGTGAAGACAACAATGAACAAAACAAGCAAATTTTCTTGCTCTCAGTGATCTGAGCATATAATAAAATTATACTGAGCATATATTATTAGCATAGAAGAAAAATAAAAAAAAATAATTGAATATATAAAATTTGAGATAGCAGAATGGGTTATTGAGGAAAATAAGACTACTCATGGGAGATTTGTATGGACCAAAGAGGTAGCACTAACATGATATTTGAATAAAAATTTGAAGTATTTGAAGAATACAGTCATAGGATACTTAAGGGAAGAGTATTCTGGTGATCCAAAAAAATCACAAGGAAACAACTTATGCAGAGCATGACTGACAGGATTCACAGAGTGAGAGAGGAACTAAGTGAAGAAAAAGTGAGTCTGTGTTTGGCCCTCTGGGCCGTCAGTCAGTTTTTTCACAAATACTCTGAATAAGGTAAGAAGCCACTGGGCAGTTTCTAGTATAGAATGTCATGATCTCTATGATATTTAAAAATGATTGATTGTATGCTACATTACTGAAAGAATTGTGAGCAATATTCCAGGTTAGAAATGGTGATTAGTTTAGGGTTGTATTTATGGACACTGTAAGAAAGTTTCAGAATATACTAGAAGGCTGCATTGAAACATTTTCTGCAGTATTGAATTTGGGTGTTAAATCACAGAAGAAAGAATTTCTCTATAAATCATGTTATAAGGAGCTAAAAGAACAATGTTACTATTTACTGAGAATAGAAAGTCTATGGAAGGAGTAAATTTTATGAGAAAAATATTTGAATTTAAAAAATTTTAAATTTTGAGACAGGCGTGGTGGCGCACACCTGTAATCCCAGTGGCTTGGGAGGCTGAGTCAGGAGGATCACAAGTTCAAAGCTAGCCTCTGTAATTTAGTGAGCCCTAAGCAACTTGGTGAGACCCTGTTTCAAACTATATATACATACATTTATTTATTTATCACCTGGGAATGTGGCTCAGTTGTTAAGTACCTGTGGGTTCAATCTCTGGCATCTGCCACTAAGATAATTTTGATATGCCCACTTTGATGTCTACCTGAAGATGTTAATTAAACTATTTTACATATGATTCTCAAGTTTAAATTAGAGAGGTCTTGCTTGAGGTTTAAATTCTGCTGTTGTTAATATATAGGCAGCATTTAAAAATTTTTAAATGATGGTACCAAAGGGGTAATTAGAGAAACCCTTCAAAAATAAGCTCTAGTTTCTTCAATAGTTTTTAGATAGCAAACATCAGAATAACCTAACCCAGAAATTGAAAAGTGGACTGTTAGAGGAAACACAGGACTGGATATTGATCACCAAATAATACTGAAGAACACTGATGACTATGCAAGTAATCCATTTACTGCCTTCAATTGAACACCCAGATGTTTTTACTGTCATGTAAAAATGGGGCTAGGGTTTTGAAATATTTTCTCCTTTGCCATTTGGTTCTAAAACTTAGACCCTAGATGGCCTTAAGGTGACTTTATAGGAGGAAAGCATTTTGCTTCCTGGTTGTGGTTCTTCTCTGTGTGTGGTTTTTCCTACCTCTGGGTTCCTGCAGTCTCAAGCTTCTCCAGTGCACTGCTCCAAGCTAGCAGGACCAAGTGCCTTCACCACCTGCTGGCATTCCAGATTCATTTCCAATATGAGATACTATTAGTGGTGTCCCTAGTGAGACATCTTCCTATGAATGACTTTCCCTAAGAGTAGTCTTCCAGAGGCTTCCTGAGGATAGTATTCCAACAAGTTCTGCCATGACAGAACCAACAACTTCTCTGTCCTCCACTAGTTAAGGTCCTGCCCTCTCCAAAAGAAAACAATTTTGAGGGCCGTGTGCTGGGGAGGATTATCCTTGGCCTCCTATTACAGCCATAGGGCTATTAGCTGCTCCTTACAGCTGTTATTACTAGAATCTTTAGAATTTTCTTTTCTTTTTAGTAATCAATTTCTTCTTACTCTGATTTCTTATTATGGATAACATATTTTTTATTCCATTTCCTGTGTGGTTTTATATACCCTTCTTGCAGCCAGATTTTGCTAAAATCAGAAAAGTCAATGCTTAAGTGAAATGGTTTGAAGAAAGGTTTGGAATTAGGAGTTGGTGAACTGAGGATAAATAACTCTTCTGAAGAAAGGTGTTGTGTGGCAGAGGGGAGAAAAGACATTGGGCATGAGATACTAAGGGACTGATATTTCAAATTACTGAATTTATAAAAAAGAAGAAATCACAGCACTTACTCTAGTGCAATAATAAAGGCTCATAGACACTTTATAAATAATTAAAATATTTTCATTGGAATACTGATATATCAAGCAAAATGAATTTCTAGTTACCTAAATTGAATGCATATTATTCTTGTGAATGTAATATATATATATAATATATATATATATATGTATATATATATATATATATATATACACACACATATATATATATGTTAAGAAATAATATTTATGTTCTCTTTAGATAACTAAAGCCCAAGTTATTATAAATACAAAGCAATATGGATAAATAATTTTGAAATGATGTAAGTTGCATGACTTGGGACACCCAGCCTTGGAGAGTTCTAGAAACCCACAGCCTACACAAGGAATCACTTAGTATAAATGTGGGAGAAGAGTGAAAACAGGTTTTGACCCATATATACCTGTACAGTCATTAAATTAACAAACATCCATATTCTTTACAAGTATAAATATAACTATTAAATAAATTTAATAGTTTTTGTAATGATGAAGATTTAAATTTTAAATGGAACATATATTTCCCATTTAACTACATAATTTATGGGCATAGAAAAATGTAATACAAAAATTTTCCTTTTTAGTGTAAATGATAGGCAACTAATTAATAAAATAAAAATAAGTAGAAAAACATATAAATTAATGTATTTGATATATAGATGTATATGTATTTATATATGTTTATACATACGTTTGAAATTAAAGTATTTAAATTTAAATGTGAAGAGAAATATTTCCTTATAAGGTAACTAGAAACTTTGTACATCTAGGATCCATTGAAGTTTTACCTTGATCACTGTTAGTTTAATAAACAGAACTTTGAGTTTTGATCAGGGTGACCCTGTCAATGAAAAAGAGAAACATACTAAATGTTTTCAATGCTAGATAGATGGCATTTGCTGAGAAGGGCATTAATGTTCACTATGTCAATAGTAGCAAGAGATCAGTAAGCAATTCAATTTGGTTTTCTCAGATTGAAAACATTTTCCTGAAAGCCTTTAACAAACTTGAAGTTCATGTTACAAAGCATTATTTTTTTTTGACCTTAGGTGATACAACTCAGTTAATTTCAGAAAAGATTTACTAAAAGTTTCATATCAAATATTACCTTCTTCACTAAAGAGTAAAGAAATTTCATGCTCATTCATTTTAGATATGTCATTTTAAAAAAGGTATTTCTGAAAGCTCATCAGTTAGAACAACATAGTTCATTATGCAAGCAACATAGGATCTACTGTAATAAGGATGCTATGGCTGCCTGTTGCCTTTTGTTAAAGGTGCATGTGTGGCCTTGGGGTAAATTCTCACAACAAAAATAATTTCAAGATTAAAGTTTCATAAAGTCTATAACCATGTATTAAAACTCAAAATATAGCTAAAGTAGAAATTTTGTTGATATGTCAACAAAATAAACTGCCTTGAAGAAAGATGTGATTTCTGGTTAATATTGTTATGTTTTGTTCTTGATGGTGCCATACTCAGGTTAATACAAACAATACATCCTTGTCGTGTTGAATTAATACATATTCTGCAAGTTTACTCACTTTAAATTGGGTTTGACAATTCAGAGCATCTCTCTATGGAACTGTTAAATGTCTTTGAATATTATACCTAATGAAGGAAAATTATAGATTTTATTATGAACCAAATAGCAAACACTATCACAAATTGTGTGTATGTGTACACAAATACATATGTATTTGTAAAAGAAAAAAGTAGGAATTGTGTGGAAATATACATCCTAACTATAATTTAAAGATTTTCCTTAAATATTATGTACTTCTTTTGATATGTCAGATAAATCTTTTAAGCACAAATTTATCTTGCTTATGTTTTCTGGGCTTATTCTATTTCTTCTCCACTAGCATTTTTTCTTCTGAAAATATTTGTGCAAGCATGACGGAGAGATGGGAACATTTTTCCGACACTGCTGACCTTTATCCTAAAATGTTATCATTTTCTTTTTTTAGTCTAAGAGGAACCAGAAGAAATGACATATAGATATCATTTAAAGCTCTTAGACGGAATGAGATCAGGGAGCTAACGCAGGTATAGAAAAGGAGAGAGGGCTGACTTCTTGGTGTCAGAGAGTTACATATCTGAAGAGTAAGATGCAGGGTTTGCAATTATTAGGAATGACAACATCCTGGTATTACCATGGGATGCGGGGGCTGAAGTAGAATAGAGGACAGGAGATTGGCTAGAAGAAGAAAGTCAAAGAAAACAGAAGCAAGCTGCTGTGTGGTGGAAGGAAATCCAACAGAATGTGTGTCCAGCAAGCACAGAAAAGAAAGTGGCATAGCAAGGAAAGAGTGGGTAGTAAACTGTTTTTAGAAGTGAGATGAAAGAATTAAAGATAGTACCATAGGGCTGTTTTGAGAAGCTAACAAGTTTGAAGTCCACTGTATACATGGCAATATTTGATTGACAAAGCGCTCTGATAGCTCACAAGGGGTAAGGATCAATGCTAGATCTGACACCTAGGGTAAAAATTCTGTGAGATCACTGATTAAGATGGGAAAACCAATTGTGATTTGACCAAAACTCTAACTGAAACTTAATATTTCCTTTTCTTTAACTATGAATGTAGGAAATAAACCACAGTGCTTATATTTATACCATCATTAGAACAATACTGCTAATGATCATACCACCAATAGAAATCACAGATACTCCTGCATTACATTATTATTTTTAAATATGTCTTCACTACTTGAAATTGCATTTGAAAACTGGCCTTTAGACCAATCTTTGTTTTTTTTTTTCAAATTTAATTATTAAAGACAGACATATAATGCTATATCATATATTTAAAAATTTTTGATTACTATATTTAAGATTATTTGATTACTTTTAATCCAATATGATTTAGTTTGGATCTTAGTTTGGAAACTTATTTTATTTATTTATTTATTTATTTATTTATTTATTTATTTATTTATTCATTCATTCATTTATCAAAAGTGTATGATAGTGCATAAAGGATAAGGACAGCCCATATTCAGTAATAATCCACAAGCACACTACAAGATGGCAGTAGAATAGTTGTATTTGTGAAATCTATTGAGTATTTTTCTAAGTGCTTCAGTGTTCAAGTGTGGTAAGAAGCAAAGTTATAAAATGGGAGCAAGGAGAACGGCTTTGTAGATTGAAGGAAGAGGTCCTTTGAAATTGTCATCTAGGAAGGAAATGGTTGATATGAGAATTTTAAGATGGTTGTATAATAAAGAATATAGGAGCCAACATAATGAGCTATGAAAATAAAGCCTCTTGAAAGTTTGTTTATTGTCTTCATTGATTGTGGGGTGGGCGGGCAGCAACTAAGGAATAGAGCATACTATCAGTCTGCTTGATCTCCATAACGGCAGCCAATTTTCATAATCAATTTCTTATCTCTGTGTATATATCCTATCACTTTTATTTCTCTACAGAACCTTGAAATATATCCATTGACATGAATATTTGCATATTTTCTATCTTTTTATCAATCATCTATCATCTATCCATTTATGTTAAACAAGGGCAAAATAAATATTTTTTCAAGTATACACTGATTATTAGCTAATAAGTGACTAATATAGTGCCATAAAAAATTTTAAACACAATTCAAATGTTGCAATTGTACAGTTAAGCTCCCTGAAAGCACTACTAATGTAGACATAAAATATAAAACGCTAGGGCTGGGGTTGTAGCTCAGCCGTAGAGTACTTGCCTAGTATGTGTAGGACACTGGGTTCGACAAAGATTTTAAATAAATTTAAATCCACAATGTGGATTTACTCATTAAAGTTTTGAAAATGGTTTTAAAAATAAAAATCAGTATGCAGACCATACATACATAAAATAAGTGATAATAAAACAAATACTATCTCAATAGGGTGTAGAAAAATTATGTGCTAAAAAGTCAACTATCCTTTATGATTTAAAAACACTCAGCAAACTAGTAAAAGAAGGGGAGTTATACAAACATTGATGTTGTTCAAAGCAGGAATTGTAACTTTCTATGTAAATTTATATATGTTATATGTGTCAAGGTTCTATAGAGAAACAAAACAGAAGACATAGATGGATAGATGATTGATAGATAGGCAGGGAAAATAATAGATTGATTATGAATATTGCCTATCATTAGGGAGACCACAAAATCTGATAATATGGTCTATTTAAGCTGAAGACCTAGGGTATTGAGTGGTACAATTCAGCTGAGTCAAAGGTCTAAAAACCAGGTGCTGTAGTGTCCAAGAGCAAAAGAAGATAGTTGTTTTGGTTCAAGAAGAGAGAAAAAGAATTCACCCTTCTTCCTCTGATTTTTTGTTTCATTTGTTCCTCAAGTGATTGTATGATGCCTGTTCACATTGGTGAGGGTTCATCTTCTTTATTTAATTTAATGATTCAAATACTTGTCTTTCCTAGAAATACTCTCATAGCAAAATAATATTTTAGTTGCTGTTTGAACTAGTCAAGCTGATACATAAAATTAAAGGTCACAATGTTGTATACCTATATCACAAACTGATCATTATAAGCTGTTAAAATTTTCTATGACTTTCAGATATATTTTATTTCTCTGTCAGCTTTTAAGGACAATGCATTATCTAAAATGTTTACCTACAAAAGTGTACATATTTTCAATTCATTTAATTTATGCTTAGTATATTGGATTTTATAACTTAAGAATAAAAATATGAAATGTCTCAAAGTTTTCTAGTGATATAAAGTTGTGTCCACATGATCAATCACCCTAATGAAAAGCCTAATAATGGCCTGTAATTTTATTTTCTCATTTTACTTTGTCTATCTGTTGGTATTGGGATGATGCTGGGCTTGCAAACTAGGTTTGAGCATGTTCCCACCTCTTCAAATTTTTATGAGTTTGAGAATGATTTCAATTAATTGCTTACATATTTAGTACCATTCACTAGCAAAGCTGTGAGATGTGGGACTTTTTCTGGTTGGGACTTTTTAAATTACTGTTTCAATGTCTTGTCTTATTAATGGCCTGTTAAGATTTTCTCTCAATTTGCAAATATATTTGTATTTGGAAATAATTTTAAACTTACAAAAGTGTTTCAAAAAGGAGAGTAGAGTCAAAAGATAAACTAAACAAAAGTAAAAGTGCAATCTAAAAATGGAATAAAATATTAGAAAAATCATATATCTGATAAAATTTTAACATCAGCAACATATAAAGAATATCCAAAACTCCACAACACTGAAGAAAAATACAAATAATCAAATTTAAAAATGGACAAAGGGTATAAAAACATTTTTCAAAGTTTTATTTGAACTATTTTATGTACAAATAGCCAAAAAGCATATAAAAAGACGTTCAAAATCAATAATCTTTAGAGAAATACAAATTCCAAAGTCAGGGGAATGAATCTGACATAGTATTCCCATGTACATATTTAAAAACAACACTGTGAATCCCACCACGGTGTAAATTCATAACAATGGGACTCTAACTAGAACAAGATATATTCCATGCTTCTATAATTATATCAGAATGGATTCTACTGTAAATACAAGTAAAAAGAATCAATTAAAAAAAGAGAAATGCAAATTCCAATCATGATAAGTATCATCTAATAAGAGTTTTGGTAGCTATTATCAAAAATAAAAATAAATAATGAGTGTTGGTGAGGATGTGTAGAAATTAGAACCCTTGTACACTATTGGTTGGCACATAAAACTGCTATGGAAAACTATATGATAGTTGCTCAAAATTGAAAACACAATCCACATATTATTCAATACTCCCACTGCTGGGTATATAAACAAAATAATTGAAATCAGAATCTCAAAGAGACATGCATGCCCTCCATGTTCAATTGCAGCATTATTCACAACAGTCAAGATTTGGAAACAACAATGTCCAGTAACAGATGAATAAAGAAAATATAATATTTATATGCAATTGAATATTATTTAGTCTTAGGAAAGAAGGAAATTCCACCATATAAAATAACAGATAAACCTGGAGGACACTGAGCTAAGAGAAATAAACAAGTAATAAAACCATGAACTTACTTTTATGAAATGTCTAAGATAGTGTAATTCATAGAAGCAGAGAGTTGAATGGTAGTTACCAGGGGTTAGGGAGAGAAGGAAATGCAATACATATATTTATTATATTGATTGTGGTGAGAATTTCATGCGTGAATGAACATATTCAAATCCATTAAACTATATACATGAAATATGTACATGATTCTATATGTCAATTACATCTCAATAAATATGTTGAAAATAAATCATCTGTAAATAACAATTCTTAGAATAATTATATGTCATATCATACATTAAAAAGTCTTAGAAGAAAATTAATAACTCTGCTTTAGTGTCAATATTATTGTATCACCATAACTACAAATAGATAAGATTATTCTCATTTAAAGTGTTTAAATTGACTATGTAAAGCAAAAAATATGTAAATTATGATGTTTGCTATGCTTAGAGATAAAAGGTCAATCAGTATCTCTAAATCTACTCTGATTTGAACTAGTAAAGACAGCATACGATGATAGAAATATTCTCTGGATTTTCTGTTGTGAGATAAGCAAATGCCACACAGGATTAGAACATGCCTAAATGTTTAATACATTTTTGCTGATATTAAATATCATCCTTTATTATCCTTTAAATACCTAATCTCAAGAATCCAAGAAGAAAAATTATTAATCAGAATGTCAAAATCTGCATGTTCATATTTAAATCACCTTAAGTATTGATTAATATCAAAAGTGGAATATTCTTAGAGAGTAAAAGGTTGAATTTATTATCATTATATGCATTATTAATAGATTCATTACACAATCATCAGAATTCTCAAATATGCAATTATGAGCAAGGGCTACTGTTTAAAAATAGACTGTTTTATATTAAGATATTTTATCATAAACATTAAACAGCACTGAAATTGGAAATACTTTTAATTCTATGGAATTATTATACTCGGACCTTCAATATATCGGACTCATAGAATTTTAGTGGATGTCATAATTTTTCTAGATATTTATGCTTGGATATTTACATTTCAATAATTTTTCTCACAGACAACTTATTGCATGTACTTTATTATCTTTTCTAGACTTTCTTGAGCTATATTAGAGTGTGTGTAGAGGAATACTTATTCTTGGAATGAACAAATTCTTTACAAATGTGTGTTCTTTCTAGTATGTCAATAAGATTCTAAGAATGCCCTGTATGGTCTCTCTACACTGAATGGATAGAACTCATGAATGACTAAGTACTGTAAAACTTCCAGAATGTCGATTCTACTCAAAACTCTAGGACCTAAAAAATACTTACACCCTTTGAGTCCAATTAAAGGATGAGAGCGAAGGAGAATAAAAGAAGTTCTTTTCTTTTAATTGAAGTCCTAATGATGATTGATTAATACCCATGTAAAAACATTAAGAAGGCATTTAGTGATGTGAGTATAGATTATATGGGTTTATCCTGATCCAAAATATAAATTTTAATTTTTATCTTATAGAAGACATTTAAATGTATAATTAGACAATATTCTCTGGTGATACAGACAACCATTTCTTGCATAAGACCCAGTAGTAAATATTTTACCCTTCTGGGGTCACACATATGTCGCATATTCTTCTTTTTAAAACAACAACAACAACAACAACAAAATCAAGCACTAACTTTCTTAGCAAAAACCCCAAAACTCAGGGAATAAAATCAAGAATCAATAAGTGCAAGGGCATCAAATTATAAATGCTTCTGAACAGTAAGCAAAATAACAGGATGAAGAGAACATATAGAATGGGAGATCTTTGCCAGCTACTCCACTGACAGGGGATTAAGATCCAGAATATTCAAACAACTCAAAACTTTAACACCCAAACACACACATACACACACAATCAATAAATGGACAAAATAATTAAACATGCATTTCTCAAAAGAAGAAATACAAATGACCAACAAGTACATAAAAATATGTTCAACATCACTAGCAATCAGAGAAATGCAAATCAAAACTATAAAACATTTCATTTCACTCCCATTAGAATGGCAATCCAAAAACACAAATAGTAATAACTGCTGGCAAAGGTGTGAGGAAAAAGGTAGATTCAACCGTTGTTTGTGGGACTGCAAATTAATACACACACGCTTTAAAAACATTGAGATTCCTCAGATATCTTGGAACCACCTGAGGAACCAGCTATCCCACTTCTCGATATTTATCCAAAAGAATTAAAATCAGCATACTAGAGTGAGACAGGGGCATCCATGTTCATAGTAGAGCAATACACAATAACCAGTTATGAAAACAGCCTCGGTGCCTATCAGTAGATATGGAAGAAAATGTGACATATATTCACAATGGAGTTTCAGCCATAAGAAGAATGAAGTGATGGCATTTGCTAGTAAATGGACAGAACTGGAGATCATCATCCTCAGTTAAATAAGCCAGATACAGAAAGTCAAGGACAGAATGCTTTCTCTTATTAATGGAAGCTAGATCAAAATGAGGAAGGAAAAGGGGACATACAGTGAAAAAAGAAGGGAGATCATGAAGTAAAAATAAAGGGGGGGTAGAGTGGGAGTGAGAAGGAAGGAGAAAAGGGGAAAACTGTCAAATGAAATTGACCAAGTTATGCTGTGTATATATATGAATATACCACTGGGAATTTTGTCTTTATATATGCCTAAAATCACCAAGTAAAAAGCAATAAATCAGTAGAAGGAAGACCAGTAGAGAAGAAGAAGAAGAAGAAGAAGAAGAAGAAGAAGAAGGAGGAGGAGGAGGAGGAGGAGGAGGAGGAGGAGGAGGAGGAGGAGGAGGAGGAGGAGGAGGAGGAGGGATGAGGGGAGAGAAAAAGAAAGTACTGGGAACTGAAATGGACACAATAAATTTTCACAAATACATGATTATGTCAAAGGAACCTAACTATTACATATAACTATAAAGCAATAATAAGAACATTAAATGAAAAAAATCTCAATTTATTTAAAAGAATTCATAGCTTTGGGGCCATAAAAATATAGACTGTGCACAGATTTATCTAGTGAGATATAATTTAAAGATCCTTGTTATGTATCAACCAGCCTGAAAGTTGATGACATAGACTTATATTGGACACTACACAGTTTATAATGATGTAAGGGAATCTGGAATATGTGCATACAGATTAAGGTAGCACAGTAGGTAGGGTGGTGTAAATTAGAGAAAGTTTACATCCGATTTCCGCATTCTCCACCTCTGGAGTAGCTGGAATTACAGGTGTGCATTACCATGCCCAGACAGAATAGGCTTCATATTGGAGAACATGTTTGATACAGAAGAACATGGGAGCTTCAAGAAATTATTTGAAATCTATTTTCTGTACATAAAGTCATCAACATAACTGCTGCTTTAAATACCTGTTGCAAAATGTCAACTTTGTGTATGAATACCGTGATGTTTGAATTCATCCCACAATGTAATAATTCTCGGGACAGATTTCTTTTTCTTTTATGACAACACATACAGTTGGTAATCATAATTAGGATATTAGAGAAGCAACAGCCAAATGATATGCAGCTTCGAAATGTCTACTAATATCACTGATGTAGTCAAGCTTCTTTGTAAGACATAGGAGATAAGAGATGAGGTGTTATTAACATTTGACTCCAGAAATATCTGTCACTACTCTGACAATCACACCTGTCCCATACAAGTTTTAAAAGAGAGCAATGCCTACGTGAAAAAGTAAAAATAAAGGTCAGTACTCTACAGTATAATTAATTCAGCTCAATACTATGAAAAAAATCAAGGGACATGATTTCCATCATTACTAATGCTAAAGAGAGGTTGATAGTTCCCTTAAGCATAAACACAAACTTTTTTATTTTATTTCTTTTCTGTAGATTATGGTATTTGAACTTGGATCAATGCCTGAAATTTCTATTGGAACATTATAGAGCAGACGGTAATGTTCAGTTGGGATGAATGGAAGGAATGAAGGAAGTGCAAAGAGATGAAAATATTAGAACCATGGAGCAGAGAGGAGCTGGAGAATTAAACATAAAGAGAAGAATGAGCCATCTTAACTTTGAAAATGGTCTGAATTATAAATCAATATATAGCTAACTCTCCTTCTAAACATGGGGCTGAATGTAAAAATGCAGAAAGGAGTCAAAACAAACTAATACTTTGCCCTGGTCTGTCAGTTACTTAATAGTTTTTCCATGTTGTCAATAGATTGCCTATTTTTTCATAGAGAATTAAATAAAGACTTTTAAATGAATGAATAATTTTGTCTAATTTGTTTCTACTTTATATATAATTAAATGCCCCCCAAACTCAGAAAGAGAGACATGTTGTCTCTATTTTAGAGACAAATAGTCTGAAACTCACAGAATATCCTTAGGGACTGTGAAATAGTAGCTGTAACCTCAGACACAGGTCTTTCAGATCTGATGACCTTCCAAATCTGATGACCTTCTCCTTTTCTGTTACTGTTTGCTTTTGAATACCATGAGCACTTGAGAATCATCATTATGACTTCTACCTGTGGTATTTTACAACTGTATACCCATAATCTATTGAGGAACTGGTATACTAGAAAATAAGGATAATGAAAAGCTAAATGAAAATTAAAATTACAAATTATCCTCAAGTCAAAGTCAGCCAGCTAATATTGTAAGCACTGAGATAAAATAGACAGTGAGAAATGACATTTTAATAGGTAGAAGAGAAACAGCAGGCTTCATTTAGGAAGTAATGATGATAATAAAGTCTGAGGTGTGCATGTAATTGAAGAGGATGAGGGCAACAGGAAATGAGTATAAAAGGAAAAATCCTGGTCTTTGAGTCAAGAAAATGCAAGGTAAATGAAACAAACCAACAAACAAAAAATGCTACACCACAGGTTAAAAAAAAATGGCTGATGGTTAAGTCCATATATAGAGTCAGAGAATTTTTATTCTGTTCAGAAATTAAAAAATATGAAGAACAGTGGAGGAATTTTAGAAAGATTTACATGAAAGTTTCACAAAACTCCTTTCACTAATGAGTGTATCTAGAAAACATAGTGTAGTCTACCTGAAAAGCTTTTGAAAGAAATATTTTAGCCTGGAAATGTATGGCAGTAGAATTATTTATGTCATCAATTTTCTACCCCTTACTAAATATGAAATGTATCTTGTAGTATGAAAGCAAAATTAAATAAGACTATATTATTTCCATATAAAAACTTAACAGGTGATATAATAAATCATTAGGCAAATTTTTAAAATAAAATTTGACCTTTTCTTTATGAATTTAATTTAACTGAAGATTGTAATAAAGGAAAATACAATTAGCATACTCTTTGATTTAAAGCACAATAGTAGGCATTTTCAGATCACCAGCCTATTTGATTTCATATAAAGCATCGTAAATAATGGAAATGGGTTTTAAAAGTACAGCAGTAACTTCCAAATGCTTTATATTAATGTGGTCACTTTAGGAAGTTCCTAAGCAGGAATTTATAATGATGATTTCAACAGAGAGATAATAGTTACTCATGAATTGTAGAAAATATTCTTTTTATTTATAATTTTAAAGGAATCACATAGAAATACTGTTTTTTCTATCTTATTCAAATAGAACCCTCAGAGTAAAGAAAAAAAAAATATTTACTTAGTATGATTACAAACTTCTTGAGCAATTCTTGATCCATTTCTATAACCCTCCCTATTTAAGTCATGCTAATAAATCCTACTGATATTTCTTTCACAATATATCCACAGTTGAACAACTACTAGAGTTTTCTTCCTTGGAATACTGCAATGATTTTCTAACTAATTGTCTCACAAATTTTAATTCTATAAAGCCAATTTTGCCCTGGGATTGAATTATTTTTTAAAAAAATATTATTAACATATGCATAATTTTGGCCAACAATGACTCAATAAATCTTAAAAAATAATGTAATGAATAAAATATAATATAAATTATGTTTAATCCAAAGTGTTCTAAACATCTCCAATAGTTTTCTTATACCTATGAGCAAAATTTAACACCCTTATTTTATCATGAAAGAAAGGGTTGGCTTCCTTCCCCTATCTCAAACATTTTTTCCCATATTTCTCTCCATTCCTGAATCTATCTTCAGAAATACAGTATTTATCATATACAAAAAGCTCAATTTAATTTAAAACCAGTTCTACTTCTTTTTTATTTTTTTGAAATATTCTCTCAGATTTCTCATAGATTTAGAATTCCTCTACCAATCACTATTTCAGAAACTTTCCTGCCCAATCAAGTGCCACATGTCCTCTCTCTTATGTGAATATTAGAAAAGAAAGCTTACCCTAATTTAGAATAGTCATTACTGAAGGTTGGAAAGCATGAGAGGGTAGATAGAGGGAGGTTGAATTTAATCAGTGAATATTATATGCATATATTAAAGTATCACACTGAACTCCACTAATATGCACAATGAATATGTTAGAAAAAAATAAGTAAAAATTGAATTAAATAAACAAACATTCTTATCTTTGCATAAATTCAGATCAACTAGTTCACAATGAGAAAATAAATTAGTTGTACTGATTTTGCATAAGAGCTAATAAAAGCATTCTAATTATTTTGCTTTTATCTTTATCAGAAAAATGCTATTATAATATAAATTTAAAGCTTGTCTGAAAAACAATGTGGAATATTTTAACATAATTCCCACTTATAAATAATATTAAAATGTCAACTGTATTTACATTCAAATCCCTTATAAATTGTTTAATAGACATGCATTGAATTGACCCTGATAAAATTGTTTTTATTTAAAAATAAACAACTTAGAAACAGAAATGAGTATCTGAGAAGCAAAAGTTCAGTGACTCCAATGAACTCAGAGTTCTCTGAAACAATATATCTTCATTCAGTTAGGCAGAAAAGATATTTAGTGAATTATCTTTTAAATAAACATTTCCAGGGAAGAATTTAATGTATTCCACCCTTCTTCAAAGGAAGTGTTGGGCAGGCATGATACATTAAGAGCTAAAGGGGGCCGATTGATGGCATCTGCAGAGCTTTTTGGAATCTTCGTCAGTAGGACAAGGCAATAGATCAGCTGTCTGACTGCACTATGCTTTGAGAAATGACAAGCACCTCCACTGAACTGCTATATTTTCCTGACCCTGACTCTTTGAGCCACTTAAATGTACTCACTGGGTCCTAATTCACAATGTGCTTCTTTGAATTCAAGAAAACACAGCAGAGCACAGCCTGCTCAAGTTTTCAGGGAGTTATGGTGATGGCAGTGGTGACAATGAGAGCAACACAGTCACTGTCATCATCATTGTAAATATAACAAAAACTCCAACCTGAAGTTGCTTTTCTTCCCCCCAGCATGTCAGGAGCTTATAAAAGTGCTAAATTGCTTGCAATAAAACTTTGAAAGCAGCTTAGGTTCAACTCTGCCGTAAAATATTGACATAATGATCATCTGTTATTTTGTATATAATTTTAAACATTCTATAATACATAAGGATTTTGCAGATTGCAGTAGCAAATTTATCAAGTTTTACCTTAATAATGTACACCTATCTATAATTTGATATGTTTTCCAAATGATAGTATTCTAACATTTTGTAGTTCACAGGTGGCGATGCTCAATTCCATGCTTAAATTAAACACAATAAGATGATAGCATGCTTTCCTAAACATGTTTTTTATTACTTTGAAGGCTTCATAGCTCATGAATATTTCTCATTTTCTAATGTGCACTCTTTCAAGGTGATTATATTGGAATTTTCTCAGTCAAAGTATTTTAAAACTATATTGAAACACTAAAACTGCTTTATTAATACATGTTTATTCTAAAACTTTGAGTTTCAACTATATTTTTATTATATTGGCAAAGGAGTAGTACAAATATGAATAAAATATTTCTTTTTGAGAACCAGTGAAAAAAGTATTTCATGATGTTATTGTTCTATAATACATTTTAATCCTCAATACAAATCAGAAAATGAGGTGTTTTGGTTGTATGGTTAAAGGTATGGACTCTGAAGTATATTACTAGACTCAAAATGTTAATATGCTATTTGCAATCTTGGAGCTTTCTATGCATTTCTTGACTTGTCCATTTCACATATTCTTTATCAAAAAATAAAATGTAACAAAATAAATAAAGGAAAATTAAATCACTTAATGGGGAAACCATGATGAATTGTAGCAAAATGAATTGTGCTCAGAATTGTGTCTCATAATCAAACATCTAAATGTTTGTATCATTATTACTACTATGATTATTAATATCATGCAGTATTAACATTACATTTCACAAATAAACAATTTAATGATGATGAAATTATGAAATACTCAAAGTCCACTGCAAAGAAAATATTAAAATACACATTCCATTTCATTCATGGAAAATCAAGTTTTAGTGAGAGAAATTTTTTTTTAATTCATGAGATATCAACATTAGAAATTCATTTGTGAGATTTACTATATTCATTATTTCTCTATTTTTAATCTCTTAGGATTTTTAAAAAATAACATCATAAAATATTATGTGTATTTGATACAATTACTGTTGGAATGTAGGGAACTAAGTTGAAAGTCTTCACTAAACAACAGTATCAGTTTTATGTAGAACTAAAATATGATTAGAATTAAGATAGTGAATCAAATATGTGTCTTTTCATGTGATGCATCTAATACGTTCCATACATGATTTTGGAAAAGATATTTTAATTTTCTAATTCCTAGGCCTCTAGTCTGAAAAATTAGAATAACACAAATCATTCTTTGTGTTTTATTAAATAATCCAGATGTTTTTTCCCCAGAAGTGCACTCATAATTGGCTACATGAACACAAATTTACATTGTTTATAATAGTAAATTGTACCACTGAACATACTGTACTGCTGTATCAATAGGGAAACAAATACTTTGTTTTATTAGAAAAATAACTTCTAGAAAGCTAGGAAGAATATTTGTTACATGAAAAATAAATATTTAGAAAATCAGCCTACTTAATTATTTTAAAATAAGGGACAAGTAACCACTCCTACTTTCATCTTTAAATAACCTTACATTGAAAAACACAGAAATTCTTAGCAAGTACAGTAAAATGTAGCTAGAGGTACAGTAAAATATGGATAGATGATTGATAGATTATAGATGACTGATAGATTATAGATAGATGATAGAGAGCCCCAAAACAAAAGGCATTAGTCATACTGTGCAGGCAGGGGAAAAACTTACTATCCTTACTACCTGTATATTATTTCTGTCTCTCTTTTTTTTTATTACTTTTTTGCTAAGCAACTTAGCTTCTAGATTTATAATTAACATTCATTTTGCTTATGTCAAAGAACACTTCTTAAAGGGTTGTTCTAAATAATGTAAAAGATGATATTATTCAGATAAATGGGGTTGGGGATGTAGTTCAATGATAAGAGTGCTTACCTGGCATGCCCAAAGTCTTCAGTTCCATCCCCAGCACTGCAGTTTTTTTAAAACTCCATTTGATTAAGTTGTTGCAATTAACTTCTATCAAGGGGATTCACAGCTTACTCTTTCTTAAAAGTTATGTTCCTTTGTGGCAAATGCAAGCTATTAAAATTGTATTGAAATAGAAGCTTCCTGTACTTCCCTTCCTAACCAGAGATTTCCACCAGATGATGGTAGAATTTGATTCCTTTTTGTGGTCCCACTAAGTCTCTCTTGCTCTTACCTAAATTTTATCTTCTTTATATTTTGTTTTTGAAATAATAAAGACCTTTGGTAAAACTTTTCTTGTACCTAATTTATCAATTCTAGGACTGAGATTTCAAGAATTTTAAAATCCCAATTATAGTTCACTATACAGAAGGCCTCTTCTGTTTCTGTTCCGTTAATTAATTCTGTTTTATTACATTTTTAACTGTTAAAAATGTTTATCAAATGCTTGGGGTGTATGTAAGACACAAATAGAGGTAAACTGCCAGTTGACATCAGAGAATTGACCAAACTATTGATAAAACATATTTAATAAAGCAAAACACATGCAAAACTATATGACAATATGGAATAGTAATTTAAATGGCAGGGACCTCTATAAGGTAGTACCTTGAACAAGTTTTAAATTCATCTACTGGCTGCAGTGAAGGAAGTGTTTGGGAATGTCCATGGACTTCTTTATAGAAGAAAAAGATATGACTTTGCTTTCAAAAGTGGAGCAGGAATTCACAAAGCAGAAAACTGTAGAAAAGTCAATTATGTCAGAGAGAAAAAAAAAAGAATATTACTCAGGATCATTTAATCTGGTTTATGTTGCTGGAAAGTAAAGTTGTTTAGATTTTTCTTCAATTATCATATTCTTTAAATATTATCTTCAATTAATCTCTGCAAAATTGAATGCTATTTTGATACTATTAAAGATATAAATCACAGATATGACTAGAAAAGCTGCAGGTATAAGAAAATTTGCAGTAACTATTTGAATAAAAATAGCCTACAGTTCACGAGTGCATGCAAAATTTCATCCTTCTTTTTACCTATTTCTTAAATATTAATATCATCTAAGTGTTGTTAAAATACTTTTATCTCTAAAAGTTGTAGAAATATAAATAATTATTATAATATATGTATGTCTCCTAATTATTTCCATAAATTATTTTAAGAGATTTTCGGCTCACCTAACAATCATAAGCAGTTTAGTCTAAACTCAATTACCTCAAATCCATCTTTCCATTCCTTTGTTACCACTGTACTTGTGCTTTAACCTCACATGTAAAATATTTTTTTGGACTCTACCTCTGTCAAATGATCAGTCAGTTTCCACTTTAAGTCCACACAACAAGGTCCTAATGATTCATAATTTTAACTATGTCTTGTAAGAACCCTCTATTCACTTTACCCCTTCTATTTCTGAAGAAACTGATCTTTCACACTTCAAACATGGAACATACTGTCTTCGTCTTACTCCAGAAAAGATGTTGAACACCTCTGAGAATTGTACCTGGAGTACACAAACCAGTGCCACCACTAACTTATGTTCTTCAATTCAAAAATGAGGTCTGCCAAGTTTTCTATACTTTTGTAATAGCACAGAGAGGGCAATTTGATATCCCAACATAGGTTTTTAAGTTAAATCATGAGAGACTACCAGTGATAGAAACTCATCTGCTTTATTAAGAATGGAGTTGTCTATGGAGTTCAGTCTTCATCTGGGAATAAAAAGTAAAATATTATGGAAATGTGGGTTAAGTCATACATAAGAGGTTGTTTAAAGCATTTTTGATCTATATTAGATGCTATTGCTTCTTAATATATCCAAAAGGGGCTATTCCAAAATCTTCCCTCTCTTCAAATATGTCTTATTCTGCTAATTACACATTTAGTCTTTCTACATGAATATTTTGAATATTTCAATGAAAAAAAATAGAAGGTATCATAAGAGGACTTCACCTACTTTCTTACACTGCATAACTCACATGTATCTAGACTCAAATTTTTTTTGAAATGAAAAACCACAGATTATTTTCTGGCTAACATTCATCTGTACTCTGCATCTCATTGATGAATTTATCTTAGGGAAGCTGTTCCTTTACATTCCCACTACATTTTTTGGTGGTTGGTAGTATTTCCATATCTTGTAATCTTAATTCTATAAAAAAAAGTTTATATTTTTTTTCAATTAAAAATAACAGAACCTCTCCCAAGAATAGATCTCACAAGCTGTCATTTAAACCTACCCTTCCCTTAACACACCATCTGCATGTTATTTTTCTTAATTCTCATGTGCTCCTTCTCTACTGCATTCAGACTTCTGCTCTCCTTACTTCATTAAATCTTCTAAACACAGAATAGAGCTGATTTTTTTTACTCTAAATATAATGGAATTTTAAATACCTACATTATTAATGTTTGTCTTTTTATTTCCCATATATTTAATGGAAGGTGCATTATTTTTCAAAGAAATCATGGATCTCCACTAAGAAGAGATCTATTTTTGTGTTAGATTCATTGTTAATTTTAGCTGTATAATTATTTAGCTCACTGTATATCAATAAGAGGCAATAATATAGGTAAATAGGTTAAAAAAGGAGGATTTTTAAGTAATATAACACCACTCTCAGACAACTAAGACAAGACACAGGAAATTGATCCAATAATTAGTACTCCCAGTGAATTTTCTAAGATAAAAGCTTAAGTTATGGTTGAGTTCTACTTAAAAATTATAAACATGATTGATGCATTTAGGAAAATAATTGTTGGTTTTACTAGTCCCCAAGTAAAGATGTAATCATTATCTTTCGACACCACTGAAAATGCTATATTTTTTCATGTTCTAAACATATAATTTGTTCTTTCATCCCTGACCCTCTTCTGAATGTCTTTTAAAAACTCCATCTTTTCTAACATTACATTTTATTTCGAAGAATTGTAAACTTCTATGTAACTACCTATTAAAATCCACAACTTGGTGTCAGACTCAATATGAATGAACTAAATCCATTAGTACAGCATACTTACGGCAAGCACATTGTGCATACTCACCTCATTCCTGTACACTATTTCTTCATTTCACCCTTTCTGTTTCTGCTTGTGGAATTTTCTTACCTCTAATCAGATAACGTGCTTTTGTTCAACATTTACCTTTCATGTTTTAACCTGGCTTATCCTTATAGGATTTTACACTGGAAACGCCCTATCCCTCCTTGGGAGAGTAATTCTTCCCATCTTATTCAGATTAGTCTCAGGTGTTATCATCTTGGCCAAAGTAAAGAACATATTCAAATCTGAACATATTCTTTAAGAAACACTGTGTGGTTTCACTACTTTGTAATACTTTTAAGTGACATCAAAATGTTTTGTCCCAGGCAAAAACTAGGTTATCATCTTGAGTCCAAGAATAAAAATATATGAAAGTTAATTCCTAAAATCATACCTGGCAAAAAAAATGTATTGGTTGCCTTATTGACAAACTATTCTGTTCTGCATAGTGTTCTTATTTCCATGAACACCATCATCATATATTCAATTACTTAAACCTGAAATATGAATATTGTCCTTCACCTCCCTGCACTTTATACTCATCATGTGCAGCTGATGTTGTAAGTAAGACATGGTGATTAAGTACATAAACTCTGGACATAGGATATCTGGGTTCAATTCATATTCCATCATTGGCTGTATGACCTTGGGAAAATGACTTTAAACTCTTTATGCCTCAATTTCCATTTCTGTAAAATAGTCTATGTTAGCTGTTATCCACACTGGCTGTCTTCTGTCATTCTTATCCATCTACTCCTCTGTTATCATCATTCTGCATCTGATTTCTCTAATTTCTGATTTAAACATTGAATTACTTTCTAACAGACAAATCATCTTTTTTATTAAATATTTTCAGTCCATTAATTCACTGTACTTAAGCTCATCTATTTAAAACATGATATTGTGTTCTAAATTCCCTTAAAAACATTCGAGGTGAGAACCCTGAATTATTGAAATCTAAAGCTCTGCTTGAAGTTCTGTCTTATTATATAGTTAGAGAAGTTTTTTTTTTTTTTTCCATCACACAGCTTGCTATCACAGCCACATTTAGGGCAAGGTCAAGATGCAAATTGATGACCTCTGAATAAAAAGCCAGCGTTTTACCATTTGCTTCAATTTGATATTAAGCCTATTTAAAATAGTATGCCTGCTTTAAATGTCTGATAAAAAGTGTTTATAGGCACTAAAAGAAACATACCTATAAGTATATTTTGATCTAGCACATTATCTAAACATCCAGCTAGGACAGAAATTCTGCTTTTTAAGTTGATTTTTATTCTACTTTTAGAAGTTACCGTACGGAAAGAGAACTTGGCTTGAAAAATAAGGAAATTTTAAATTGTAGGCTTTGCTCTCTATGCTGTGTCCTCACTCTTAGTTTTTGTAAGAATGGTCACTTATAGATCTGGCTGATATCAAATTTCAAATTTTTTTTGTATTCTTTCATTTTTTAATTTTTTCTAATTAGTTATACATGACAGTAGAATGCCTTTTGACACATTGTACACAAAAGGAGCATGACTTCTTCTTCCTTTGGCTGAACACTGTGCACAGTCACACCAGTTGTGTAATCATACATGCATGTAGGGTAAAAATGTTCGTCTCATTCCACCATTCCTTACATCCCCTCATCCCCTCCCTTCACTCCCCTCTGCACAATTGAAAGTTTCTTCTTTCTTTCTCATTCCCCCCTATTATGGATTAACATCCCCCTATCAGAGAAAACATTTGGCCTTTGGTTTGGGGGTTTTGGCTTATTTCACTTAGCATGATATTCACCAGCTGTATCCATTTACCTGCAAATGCCATAATTTTATTCTTATTTAAAGCTGAGTAATATTCCTTTCTGTTTACGTACCACATTTTCTTTATCCATTTATCTGTTGCAGGGCCTCTAATACGGTTCCATAATTTAGCTGTTGTGAATTGATGTAGCTGTGCCACTGTAGTATGCTGTTTTGAACTCCATTGGTTATAAACTGAGGAGTTGGATAACTGGGTCAAATGATGATTCCATTCCCAGTTTTCTGAGGAATATCCATACTGCTTTCCATAGTTGTTGCACCAATTTGCATTCTCACCAGCAATGTATGATTGTACCATTTTCTTCCACATCCTGACCAGCACTTATTGTTGCTTATATTCTTGATAATTGCCATTCTTACTAGAGTGAGATAACATATTAAAAAAGTATAGTGATGAAAATTTTTTCATATGTGTATTTCTTCATCTATGAGGTATCTATTTATTTCCTTATTATTTATTGATTGGGTCATTTGCTTTTTTTTATTCTTTATATATTCTGGAGATTAGTGTGCTATCTGAGATGTTATCTGATTTTTAATTCTTCTCCTCCCTTAAGCATTAGAACAGAGATCTGTGCCTAATAGAAGAAAAAGTAGGACCAGATCTCCACCATGTGGGCTTAGGAACTAACTTCCTTAACAAGACTCCTAAAGTACAAGAAGTAAAATCAAGAACCAATAAATAGGATGAATTCAAACAAAAAAGCTTCTTCTCACCAAAGGAAACAATCAAATTTCAATTTTTGTTAAAATAATTGCTAAATGTTTAAGAATTAGGTAAAAAAAAAGTCTTCCCTTCCAAACTTTTCTACACCATATGCAAAACTATGGAAATCATTTATCTCCCAGGTGCAATAATTATTTATTTAAATAATAATAGAAATTTTGCCATAGGTTGCAATTTAAATTTAAATTGTCCTGGAAGATATTTTCTTTACTTCAGCCACAGAATGTATAAGGCTATGCTATCTTGTGTAACTAAATTAAATACATTACAAAAGTTCTTGCTTTTATTTCAGTGAAATATAACTAACAAAATGTAAAACAGTTCTTAGTTTTCTTCAGGCAGATTGTACCTGCTAACATAGTCATTCAAACTTTTTCATTTTAATATATTTTAAGCAAATTTTACAGAAATATTTTAATCAAAATATATGGATATAAAATTAAATTTTAACTGCCACTTTAATGAAGAGTTCAATGAAAGGTTTTTACAGGGAGATTAGGCAATGAAAACTGTAGCAAATTATAGAAATTATAATATTTTACATCAGAAGTGATATAAAGTAAGTCATAATTCTTCATATACAACTGCAGACCATGAGAATGGACAGTCTTCTTGGTTAATTCTAATTTTATTTTTGCCAGCAGCAATGTTTTAAAATTTCTTCCAATTTCCTCTAATGAAGTTCAAGGAAAATAAATTTAAAAAGCGGAAACAATAAATCACAATTAGAAATAAGGCATGTTTCACCTTGTAAAAAAATGTTAGTCACATGAGTTCCATGATATTACAAATTCAGAAATTGTTGGTAGACAAGAAGTCCTAGGTAGTATGTGAAGAAAAGGGAAAACTGCATTTTCCTTGGGAATGTAAATTATTTAACCATTACACAAAACAATATGAAGGTTTTTCAAGAAACTAAACATAGAACATGTGACCCAGTTATCCCATTATTAGGGTATATATACAAAGAAATGAAATTAGTACATTGAAGGGACATCTGTACTTCTATATTCACTGAAGCATTATTCACAACACCAAGAAAGGGAAACAACCTAAATGTCTATCAACTGATGAACAGATAAAGAATATGTGATACTGCATTCAAAATGGAACACTATTCAGCCACAAAAAATTAAATTAAATCCTGCTACTTGTAAAAACATGGTTGGAATTAGGAATCATTTTGTTAAGTGAATTAAGCTAGGAACAGAA
Organism: Marmota monax; assembly: GCF_021218885.2. Classification (NCBI taxonomy): domain Eukaryota; kingdom Metazoa; phylum Chordata; class Mammalia; order Rodentia; family Sciuridae; genus Marmota; species Marmota monax. Next base: position 190,298 of record NW_026695005.1, read on the forward strand.
AAAAACAAACAAACATTGCATTATCTCACTCATATGTAGAATCTTAAAACAGATGATCTAATAGAAGTTGAAAGTTCAGTGGTGGGTGTCAGGGAATGAGGAAAATACAGGTAATGGGGAGAATGGGGAGGCTTCATCAAAGAATACTAAGTTACACTTAGGAAAAATAAGTTATGGTGCACTATGATACAGTAAGGTGACTGTAGAGAGGAACGATACACTGAATTTCAAAAAGCTATAAGAAACAATTTTGAAAATTTTTACTATAAATAAATGGTAATAATTGCGCTCTGAGTCCATCTTTTTCTATCAGAGGATGGTGTCCCACCAGCTTTCTTTCTGTAAGTGTTTGTCTTTCTTAATCACCCATCACCCCTCACTGTTTTCTCAGAGGTCTCAGCAGCCACAAACTATGATTTTATTGTCATATGAACTAGTGCTCTTTTGTTTGCTCTTGGTATCACAAATTGATAAAAATGTTTTCAAATGTGTTTTATAATACTCATTGTGCCCTCAGTACTGTCATGATGGCTATCTGAAGAAGCAGCATAAGGCATTAACAGTCTTCACTGCCTTTTTGTTCCTTGGAATACTGCAAGTAAACCGCTTTTTCTGATGATCTATGACAGATGAGCCAATCAGACCAATTGTTTATATATTACATGTTTACTAGGAAAAGATACTCCATTTTACATGAATAATTTTATTCTACTGAAAGTGTAGTATGGCCAAATGATTCAAGTATTGATAAGTACTTATTTCTAAGTACTGATATGATGACAAATCAAAGTTCAAATAGTCAATTATAGGGCTACTGATCACACAAAAATTAAAATAAAAATCACTAAAGAATATATCTAATCAAATCCAATAATAAAATGAAACAATACCTTTTCTAAAACAGTTTGTCTCAAATATGCAAGAATGGTTAGCATTTCAATATTTTTATATATTAAATATTATAATATTGGAATAAATCTTATAAAGCTAAAATTAAAACAGTAATCTATCTGTGGTGAAGTAGACTATTAACAAAACTGAGCAGTGAATTAAAAAGTCATCTGTTTTTAATATGTAAATTTGATAAATAATAATGTTAACATCCAAAATCAATAGAATATAGAAAAATATTCAAAACATTAATAGAACTCTTTTCCCTTCACATGAAATATCAAACCTACAGAAGAATTAAAAATCATATCATAAAAACTTCACTTAAAAAATATCCAGAAACACAAATTTTTAAGTACTAAAAGACAATATAGGGCTTGGGTTGTGGCTCGCAGTGGTAGAGTGCTTGCTTAGCACATTCCAGGCCCTGGGTTTGATCCACACAGTACTACGTAAAAATAAACAAAACTCTTGTGTCCATCTAAAAAGTAAATATTTATAAAAATATATAGATAAAATTACTTAAAATCTTGGAATAATTAAAAATCTGTTAATAAAATTGGATTTAAAAATAAAAGCAAGACAAACAATTGAATTATTTTTTTTATTATTTAAAAAATTTATATGACACTAAAGCCCAATAATATTAAGCAGGCAACATTGGGGAAAACATATTTCAAGGATACAGAAGTGGTAATTATTTAGTATTCAGAATGTATAACTTTAACAAATCAATTGAGAAAACAACAATATGTGGGAAAATCATATTAAAGGTTTTAGAAAAGAAAATATAACATAGTAAGTACTAACTGACTTGTAACATGACAAATAACCAGGGAACTACAAGTTAATCCATTTAAATTTATTTCTTACCAACATGAATGGAATAAAATATTATAATTTTGATATTAGTGTGCTGACTACTGGGAGAATTACTATGTCTTTTCTTTCCTTCCCTTGATAATGCAATTAAAGAAAATATATCACTGCCATTATGGGGTTAAATCTTCTTCTTGGTATTTAACCTTAAAATATCATGAAATGTTGTGAATAGAAAAATATAATGACTGTTCCTCCCTATATTTTATAATGTTAAACATCTGGAAATGTAGTATTTTCACAACTGTAGAGAAGGTTTTATAAATGTTACATATTTTCACAAAGTATACAGCTGTTAAAAGTAATGATTTAGATGCTAGTACAACAGCATGGAAAGATCTCCAGTACACCTCAGTTCACCAAAACTGAGAGGTAATTCAAAAGGAATCAGAAAAACAGAAATGACCAGAAAGGAGAAAAAGAGATTGAAAAACCATTAATATGTGATATTCTGGGAACTATGTGAAAAAGAAAATCATGGAATACAGAATGATTAAATAGGATGAGAATTGAAATGAATCCTCAGCTTGATTTGATCATTTATAGTGTACAAATATATCAAAATATATATTATCCCATAAGTGTAAACAATTATGATTTGTCAATCAAAAAATTAGTAACATGGCATCTGTTACTGACTGTGATAGATAGATTTCCTTCAGTCATGACAGGAAGCAGAGACTTAAAATCAAAATGAATAGTTAGGACCTACTAGAATTTTACTCTCAATTAGAGAAGAAAATAGAGAGCGATTTATGGGATACATTGAGTATGATTGGAGATTTATGGATTCAGGGTGAGTGTGTTAAGATGTTTCATGTATTTTATTGAGTAGGATAATGATAATTGTGTCTTGTGTAAAGGAAGGTACAATAGCAAGAAAAGTTTATCCATAGTAGCAGAAAGAAAGTGTGAACGTATAAATACATGCAATTAAATAGAATTTACTTTCTCAAATATCTGAAAATATTGAAAATTTTATGAGCATTAAACCCACAATTGCAAGGTTCTTTGGTTCAACAGTGTCAAAGGAGTTGAGCTTGTAGGAAGGCAGTGGTGGGAGGCTGCTATACTTGAGATGAAGAGGATTTTATAGTTATTAAGTATGACATTACAGGAATAAGAGCTGATGAGAGGTAGAAAGGGACATTGGTTGATAGGTAATAAAGAATTATGTAAGAAAGTCTTGAGATGACCAAGAATTATGAGAACAGTGTTGGAGAGAGTGAGTTACTCCAGAGACTAGAAGCTTGAAAAATGAGAGGATATGATTTATAGGACTGTGGATGAGGATAAGAAGGTAGCCTTGTGATTATCATTCAGCAATACAAAAGTTAATCTTTGAGATTCTGTAGACAGAGGGAAATGAGACTAAAAGGAGTGCAGATAAATACAGGAGAGTGCACAGCTACAATGCAATAGGATCACCATGGTAGCACTGTCTTCAGGGGAGCACTGCTTTAACTTACAGAGAGTGGGGCAAGTTTATAATGGAACACTCTACTGCATCCACAATTTTGCATGCTTGTCTTTATAAAATAGGCTCCATTTGTATAATTGAATTCAGAGATTCTGTGTGAATTTCAGGCATATATTTGAATGCACATATATAGAACATACACACTTTCACGCATGCATATATTTGAACATGCAAGTATTATCCATTGTCACATATACTTACATTAATTTATATATAGTGTTTCAAATGTAGTGCCTATATGCACTGGTAAGAGGGATACAAATTCACAAGTACTTTTCCCTCTTAAAATTACAACTATAAATCATTAGAGATTCACTCTCTTAAAATCCATAAGTGATCTAAGTAAATAAATAATACAAATTTACTCATACTCCTCTTTCAGGAAGGATGAAGGGGAATAGGAAGAATAATAGAATTAACCAGACATAATTTTCCTATCCTTGTGCTTGAATACATGACCAGGGTAACTCCGCATCATGTACAACCACAAGAATAGGACCCTAATTAGAATAAGTTATAATGCATGTATGTATAATATGCCAAATATGTTCTAATGTCATGTGTATCTGAAAAGAACAAATAAAAAATTTCCTGATACTGAATAAACACAGCTGAGATAGAGGAAAACATATATATCATATATAATGTATGTGTATATCCGTGTGTGTGTGTGTGAGTGTGTGTGTGTGAGAGAGATAATATGAAGTTACCTGAAGTACTATAGAATTAAGGGAAACTTTATTATGCTATTCAGGATAAAAGAGGTATTAAAGGAGTGAAAATTCAGTATCTGGAGAGAAAGACCTTTAAGTGATATATACTGTAGGAGACAATGATAAAAAATAAATATAGGAAAGGCATCCTAGCTATGTCAGTATTCATAGGAAAGGACATAAAAGCAACTAGTGGTATAACATTAGGGACATCAAAACAAGTGATATTGAGAGTTAATTTTTAAAAATTCTTTGTTTCTCCATGAAAAGATAAGCTTTGTAATTTCTAGAATTTTGTGAAGTTAATTTTAAATAGTGATATTTTGAAACTCAGATGATTATAATATATTTAAGAGCTGTCTAGTTTTAATGAGTGATGAGATTAAGTACTATTATGTAGTACTATTGAATCGATATGTTTCCTCCTACAAAATAGCTCATTATCCAAAATGTAGCCACAAATAGCAAAATGTTTTTAAATCTAAATACTGCATCAAACTAAAGAAATCACAGTGTGGCATGATAGAAAAGTATGATTGAACATGTACATGAAGGTCAGATATTAGAGTCAAAGAGAAACTAAGTCCAAAAATTTAGGTCCTGAGAATAGACATGAATATGAATCCATACGCATATGTAAGTATTCATACATCATGAGTATTCATATATCAAACACAAATTATATATATGTATATAGTTATTACTAAGGCATTAATTTAATAAAAAACATGAAAAATACATGAATAAAATTAGTTTTTACATGAACACTATTTATTAATATTGTTTGTATTTATTCCACCATTATACGCAACACATGTATTCCAGGTACACTAAAGTTTTAATTTTTTTATATTGAGTTTAGCCAAATTTAATTGATCATCATAATGCCAATCAAAGTAAAATAATGGTTTTACAGCTCACAGAAGTAAAGAACATAATCGTCTTTCCAGAGGTTGAAATTCAAGGAGGATTGGCAAAAATGTAAAGCTTATTTTAAAACCTCTGTAGTCCCATAAAATGGGTAGACATTAAAAATTTAATTTTCATTGCTCCCTTTGGTGCTTCATTGCATACATGAGCAAATTATGAATTTAGTTAAAGTAGTATGAACAGCAGGATCTTAATCAACTGTATACATTTTTCTCACTGTGCTTATTTCTTTGCATACTGCCAGCTTTAAATACAGACAAGATTCACACATTTGTTATTAATCTTACTAACTTAACAGTCTGACTGATTTTTTAATTATATGTTTTAATTACATTTACTCTTTAAAGAAATCAGGCTAGCTTTCTGTAGATTTTTCCACATTTGAGAACCAAACTTGATAAGATTAAAGTTAAATATCCTTGGTGAGATCCTCATAGGTGTGATACTGTGTTCTGCATATTACATCCTATCAGGACACACAGAAAATAATAGTTAACTATCATATAACATGACAATCCCCACTATTGTTGACATTAGAATCTATAACATAGTTAAGGTAGTGACTGCCAGTTCATGTATTTATAAATAAAATTTCCCCTCCCAAAACATTGTTATTAATCTCTACAGTGATATTTGGTATTTTCAGATTTCTTGTTTTTCAATCATTTTTAATTAATATATACAGCATTTATGATGATTCATGAAGGTATAATGACATAGAAATGGCCTAACAGAAGTTTCCTAATTTCATCATTTATTTTATGACATTGGCTGGTACTCTGATATGAAGAGTTTTCCTTTACAATCTATAGGTGCACTCTGGCTTCAACTAAATGTAAAAGATAAATGCTAAAATATTGTTCTTTAAAATAAATTTACTTAAATATATTAATGATATTCTTATATAACTAGCACAAAGTTTTTACGATTAAAGTAGAAAATTGACTTTAAATTTTAACTTCAGAGTGTGGTTTTCATTGTATGGGGTAAAACTTGTGGAAAATTAATGATGATTTCTTTTATGTAAACCTTATGAGAAATAAGTTTTATCATCAACAGAACATCAGCAGAGGAGTTGAAGAACACGATTTCATCAGCCAGAATTGGAACTTGATAATATAGTATCAATTACTCCTTTGGTATAAGAAGTTTAGTCTTGGTATAAAAAAGTGATGATTATCATTCCAAAAAGTATGGGTCATATCAATTGATTAAATCACTGAAAAATGTAAAGGGATAATTTTATATTTGCATTAGTAATAGTAAAATTTCTTACCTCTTAGGATAATGGGTCCAAAAATGTAGTATGATACCCTATATAATATCACATTTATATATACTTAAATACATATGCAGACTCTCATACACTCCTGCTGGAAATGTAAAGAAAATCCATTTCAATAATGTTTTGTAGTATATACTAAAACTTAATGTAGGCATACCTTAAGATACTACAATTATAGGCATATAGTATGCAGAGTGCACACTTATAACAAATGTAAAAGGGTATTAATATTATCACTACTCATGAGAGCTAGAAACTAAAACTGTACAAATGCTCTGCAGCAGCAGAATAAATAAGAAAATCATGATGTATTCACTAACAGAACATCAAGTAACAAAAAATTATTCTCTTTCAACAAGTTACACAATAAAGCCAACAAATATATTAGTGGGAAAAAAGGCAACAAGCACAAAAGAACAGATACTATATATTTATTTTATAAAATTTTAAAACTGACAAAGTTTTATCTGTGTGTCTGGTGATGCTTTGGTATACTGCAATTGCTATGTGACACAAGAGACCCTTGAGTTTGTTCAATTCAGAGTTATGTCAAAAATCATCCTCTCCTTGACTGGAGTTTAAAAAAAAAATACTAACTGATCTTTTCCAATTTGAAAATTTAATCAAGTTTATTGTACTTTTTTTATATGTACAATGTACTTTGAAAATATGTTGAATCTTTATATAAAGCATCTACTATCTTAGTGTTTGACACACAGAGGAAACTTGATCTTTGTTCCTTTCTCACTTGTTGGAAGTGCTGAAGCTATGACAAGGACAAGCTGCAACAATCTGGCCTAAACTATTCTTGGACTGAAAATGTAGATATTGCTACTCCTGATACAGATGCAGGAGAATTACAAGTCCAAGGCCAGCCTGGACAACTTAGCGAGACTCTGTGAATTAATTTAGAAAGCTTAAGAAGGGTTATAGAAAATGTATCAAGTTATGTGTTGTGAGAGTATTTTTTTAATTATTATTTTAGATTTTGATATAACTGGTGATGAGATTAGTGATAAAAAGAAAAGAGTATGAGGTCTGATATATTCAATTCTGCTATGTATTAGGAATGGATATGAATAATTTCAAAAACATGGATGATATGACATACACTGAAGATTTAAGAATCATTGGAACAACACAAAGTATAGTTACTGGGATGTATTCATTTTTCAGGACACAAGTAAATTGGGGCAGGCTTACATTCGTTTACATAAACAAAAATTATGGCTCTTTGGAATTAAATCTTGTTTCACAAGGGACTGGGTATTTTATCAAATATTTGATAGGGACCCATTTTTTTTTCACTAATTCTCATGATATTTAACTTATGAATTGGCAGTATATATTATTTTTTGCTGTGTAAATGTTAAATAATATATGTGTAAAAATTGGTTCTACTTGGCAGCAAAAGGTGGGCTTTTAGTAAGAAATGTTCTTAATTCTTTCATATTTTTTGCTTTGCTATGTTTACCAATAACTGGTGCTCAATTTAAACATTTCATCAACATGAAGAACATATTATAAATGATCTCCAAGATAAACTGGGATAAAATGTAAGTAGTGAATTCATTAATGGGATGAAACTGGAGAAATTTAAAATTATCCCTCAAACAAAAATTAGAATTAGAGCACTTTAAAATAGATTTAAATAACAGATTTGGGGGTCCATTGTGGCAGAAAATTCATAATACATTCATGTTTAATCTAAAATTATTTCTAAATAGAATCAAAAAGACTAAATTTATTTTAATATTTGGAATAATAAAAATAAAACATTACATTAAACTCTGGACATGATAACTCTGCAGATTATACCAATGTGTTATTCTGTTTATTTTCTCTTGTGGTGATATTATCTATCTTTTAATTATATGATATTTAAACTGTATATATATATATATATATATATATATATATATATATATATATGTTTCCTGTACTTTCTAATGCATTTATTTTCAAATTCTGAAAGTCTACTGTCTTCCTACACACTTTCTTCTTACGTTCCTTTTCATTTTCTTTCTCTCAGATGACAGTCTCAACCAAAATTACATTGCAACTACCACATAAATTTACTCTTAGCTTCAGAACAGATCCAATGGATGTTCCCTTATATCTGCCTTTTGTCTCATGTTTTGGCACATTTAATGAACTTATTAAAATAACAGAATCTGCTGGCAATCTCCTTTTTCATGGACTAATTTATTTTTCTCCAATAGCAATCACAGTGGCTTGTAAACTCTTAAACCAATTTATTCTATTTGCCTTCTCAAGGTCCTTCAGTAAAGTACTATTTTTCTTTTCATAACATTTTAATTATAGTTACTGCTATCTAATTTATTTATATTAAGAACTAAGAGCAATTTCTTCATGTTACTAGGCAGAGTTGAGTAGTGTGGCTCAGTCAGAAAATATCAGGTTTAACTTTCCTACTTAGTTATATGAATATACCAAGGCGAATCTCATCATTGTGTATATCCACAGGCACTAATTAAAATAAAAATAAATAAATAGAAGAAAGATCAGTAGAGTAGAGGGAAAAGAATAGAGGCAGGGAAGACAGGATAGAAAAGAGAATATGAACCAGTTATATCCCATGCTTTTATATTTATGTCAAAATGAATTCTAATTCTCGGGGGCAGCAAATAAATTACGGTTCTTGAACTGTCCTGTGACAGAGGCGTTGCCCCTCCTGGAAATTACCCATGGGAACATGTCTATTTGAGCCTTCCCAGCCGCTGTGTTGATGCCCTGTTCAAAGAGCAATTCCATGCCAGCCACAGAATTATCAGATCATGATCTAGAGTTTAAACGCCAGCTGCCCCATAAGTCCTTTTCATGCTAAAACCTATATAATAAATATGCCAAGCTTGTTTGTGGTCACTAGCTACCTACCAGGGTTGCGAGTGAACCCCGGGGACCTCGTTTTTTCTCTATTTGTGTGTCTGTTTGTCTTTTCTCCATCCCCTTATCACCCTGTTTGGCTACCTGAATAAAGAGCCATGAAGGTCTCAGCATCTAATGTTATATGTAACTAAAAAGAACTAATTGAAAAAGAAAAAAAAAAGAGTAACACACCATGTAGAATGTGTTCTCTCAGGGAACTCCAGGAAGCAGTGGGCATGAAGGAGCAATGAAAGCATTTGCAGAAGGGATGGTCCTCCCTATCAATTACAGCCACCTCCCAGACTCAGGGTCTCTGACACCTGCCTGGCAATCACGTGTATTCAAAGAACAACCTATTAAAAATCGAGAGTAGGATCTATCTAACTGACTTACATTATCCTACTTGTCATGAAATTTAAGCAACAATGAGAAAAGTATTCATCTCCTTGTATGACTTAGGACAATTACCCTTCCACCACCGCTAGAATTCCCAAAAATACAGTAGGCACAAGGGTGCCTTTCCAAGGCTGACATGGGACAGGGAGTCCTCCTCCAGAGCTGAATTTCATCAGCTATCGTGCTCTGACCAATTTGATGTTGGAAAACTGGAACTTTACAACAGGATGAATAATGTACTGTTGAGAACCTTTTTTTTTTTTTTTGAATTTTGGTTCTGTTTGTACACATGGGATACACAAATTCTCAGGCATTACAAGAGTAAAAGCAGAATTAACTTGTTTTGTGTTAAAACATTTCTAAAAGCTTCAAGAAAATAAGGGCCTGATGGTTTATTAAGTAAGGTTTAATAAATTCACCACTGGGTATAAAAAATTGAGAAATACTTGTTCTCTATATAGGTACCAAGGACACAGCTTTCATTTTGTTTTCCAGTTTCTCTGAAAACAACCAAAGCAGAATAATTTCTAATAAGATACATTCTCTTTTTTAAAATTAAAAAAAAAAAACTTTATTTTTCTTTTTAATTTCTTACATACATGACAGTAGTGGAATGCATTACATTCATTATTATACATTCACAGCACAATTTTTCGTAACCCTGTATATAAAGTATGTTTACACCAAATTATGCCATTATACATGAGCTCTCATTATTTTTTGCATTGCAATTCTTAATACACCTTTATACCACAATTTATCATATCTTTGTTTGTATATAAGATGACACCAAATTCCCATCTTCATACATGTATTTTGTATAATGATGAGAGTCTCCTTCCACCATCCATGCTATTCCCCTTATCCCTGCTTTCCCTCCCACCCCTATTCCCTATCTAGAAGTAATCTTGCTCCCCTGCTCTCCCTCCGTACCCCATTTTGAGTCACCCCTCTTATATCAGAGAGGACATTCGGCATTTGTTTTTATGGGGTTTGGATAACTTCAGTTATCATAATCTGTTCTAATGCCATCCATTTCCCTGCAAATGCCATGATTTTATTCATTTTTAGTGCTGAGTAATATTCCATTGTGTATAAATGGCACTTTTTTATCCATTCATCCACTGAAGGACATCTAGGTTGGCTCCACAGTTTAGCTATTGTGAATTTTGCTGCTATAAACATTGATGTGGCTGTGTTCCTGTAGTATGCTGTTTTTAGGTCCTTTGGGTATAGTCTGAGAAGAGTAATACCTGGGTCAAATGGTGGGTCCATTCCAGCTTTCCAAGGAATCTCCATACTGCTTTCCAAATTGGCTGCACCAATTTGCAGTCCCAGCAGTGTATGAGTGTATCTTTTTCCCCACATCCTTGCTAGCACTTGTTGTTGGTTGTCTTCATAATGGCTGCCATTCTTACCGGAGTGGGATGGTATCTTAGAGTAGTTTTCATTGGCATTTCTCTGATTTCTAGAGATGATGAGCATTTTTTTGTATATTTGTTGATTGGTTATATATCCTCTTCTGAGAAGTGTCTGTCCAGGTCCTTGGCCCATTTATTGATTGGATTATTCTCTCTCTCTCTCTCTTTCTCTCTCTCTCTCTCTCTCTCTCTCTCTCTCTCTCTGTGTGTGTGTGTGTGCATGTGTGCTTATCTTGTTGAGCTGTTTACATACCCTAGAGATCAGAGCTCTATCTGATGTGTGAGGGGTAAAAGTTTGTTCCCAGGATGTAGGCTCCCTATTCACCTCACATATTATTTCTTTTGCTGAGAAAAACTTATTAGTTTGAATCTATCCCATTTGTTCATTCTTGGTTTTAATTCTATCCATGAGCAAGTTAGATCTTTCCATCTTCTATGGTCTTCTTCTATTTCTCTCTTTAGGGTTCTATAGTTTTCATTGTATAGATCTTTCACCTCTTTGGTTAAGTTGATTCCCAAGTATTCTTTTTTTTTTTTTTTTTAGGAAATTGTGATTTGGGTAGTTTTCCTCATTTCCTTTTCAGAGAATTTGTCACTGATATACAGAAATGTCTTTGATTTATGGGTGTTGATTTTATATCCTGCCACTTTGCTGAATTCATTTACTAGTTCTAGAAGTTTCTTGGTAGAGTTCTTTGGGTCTTCAAGGTATAGAATCATATCATCAGCAAATAGTGCTAGTTTAAGTTCTTCTTTTCCTATAGTTATTCCTTTAATTTCTTTTTTTGAGAGAGAGAGAGAGAGAGAGAGAGAGAGAGAGAGAGAGAGAGAGAATTCTAATATTTATTTTTCAGTTTTTGGTAGACACAACATCATTGTTTGTATGTGGTGCTAAGGATCGAACCCGGACCGCACACATGCCAGGCGATCGCACTACCGCTTGAGCCATATCCCCAGCCCATCCTTTAATTTCTTTTGTCTAATTGCTCTGGCCATGTTTTAAGAACTATGTTGAATAGAAATGGTGAGAGAGGACATGCTTGTCTTGTTCCAGATTTTAGAGGGAATGTCTTCAGTTTTTGTTTTTTTTTTTTTCCATTTAGAATGATGCTGGCCTCAGGCTTAGCATAAATAGATTTTACAATGTTGAGGTAAGTTCCTGGTATCCCTAGTTTTTCTAGTGTTTTGAACGTAAAGACACATTCTGTTAAATTTGCAAATTTCTCAGTTTTCAAATTATATTTTTAAACAATCACTTTTCATAAACTATTGAATTTGACAACAAAAAGAAGTGAAATAAAAATTAGAATATATTAGACTCTGATTTCCAGTCTTTTTGTCATTAGGGTTGTGGGAATATGACCTAAACCATTCCAGCCCTATGGAACTACCCTCCAGTCCTATGGAACTACTATGTGTTCATTTGGAACAAACACCACTGTCCATCTACATTAGAATATCAACTCTGTTAGAAAAATTATCTAATTTGATTTGTTTTCTGTTAAATCCCCAGTATTATGGTCAATTTCTATTTCATAAGACTATAAACTTGACTTATAGACAGCAAGAGTCAATAAGGATGAATGTATTTTCAAAGTTACAGCCTAATTCTACTTAAAATAAAATTTGAATTAAAAAATACATTATTATCTTAAAGTTTACCTATTTATTTTTAAAATGTGCTGATTAAGTAAGTTTAATAGGAATTTTTTTGTAAATCAGAAAATAATCCACATTTTATTATAATTAACATTTATAGAGTTATTTCAGCAGCTGGTATGTTTAAATTTGTTTAAACAGTAATATTTATCTGCATAAGTGTTCATAACATTTTTATAAAATATGGATTTTAAAAGAAATTGAGAGAATAGAAGTAGAAATGGTATTCCATAGCAAGATTTTTTCATCAACAATAATCCAGGCTCATTAAACAACCTGTATATGTTGAATTGATTTTCCAAACTGTTGCCATAAGCTATATTTTTATAATATGATAGCAATAACTTTGAGAAATATGGTGATCTATAATAGGTTAGCTTACTGGTTTGTACATTGAAAGTTTTATTTCCTTCTGTATTTGCACTAGTTAACTGTAATTCTTATATAAATCTTGAATTTTGTGTGACTAGCCTGATATATTACTAAAAAGAAATAATTGCAATATATATTTACAATCATTAAAATTTGAAATATTCACAACTTTTTATTTAAAATTCAAAAAATAATAGAATAAGTTCTGGTATTCTGTTGCACAGTTGAGTGACTATAATGAGTGGTAATGTATTATGAATTTTAACTGTTTTGCCACAAAGAAATGACAAATGCACATGTGGATATGGATATGGATATGCTAATTTCCATGACTTGATCATTACAAAATGTATGCATGTATGGAAACATAAATTGATACCCCATTAATATATGTAATATTGTTTTTGATAGTTAGAAATAAATTTAATACAAAAATGATAACCAGAGGTGAAATTTTGGTAGGGATGGCATTGGATCTATAGTTCTGTTTGAGGACATTAGATTTCTGAATACTGAAATTTCTAACCCATGAGTTTTCAGTGTCTTTATTTAGTTTTTCAATTTATTTCAACAATATTTTGCCATTTTCAGAATACAAATTTTGTAATGCCCTTCAGTTCATTCCTAAGTTTGTAACTTGTTTTTTTTATTTTTAACAGAATTATTTTAAAAAATATTTTAAGGTAGTTCATTGATAGTGCAGAGAAATCAAATTTTTTAATGTAGAACTTTCACTTTGAAATCATGCTGACATTAATATGATTAAAAATACTTATAACCAATTGAGTTTTATTTCTTTCAAAACTTATAAGATTCTTTACCTAGACTTTTCATTACTTTGGCTAAAGATATCTTTTGGGTTTATGATTTTCTTGGATACATAAATAAATGTTTTTCTATCCATTCAAGAAAATTCTGTTTTATTTAATTATTTTTATTTTTTAATTAATTTCTTTCATTATTCATCTTTTGTTACTCCCATTGCCAATTTATTAAACTTGTAATGATCATGTCTTTGGATCTCTAAAAGTCTATTTATTATTATTTTTGCTTTTATCTTTCTTTTCATCAAACTTCATAAATTTATATTTATATTTGTTAAATCATTCTTTTGCAATCTCAAATCTGGCTCCTTACCTTTTTAAGTAAATTTTTTTATTTTGATCTTTTTGTTTTCAATTTAAGAACATGTGTCATCTTTACATTTTATTATTTATTGACATTTTATGTAATATAATTACATGTTTTGTATGCATATGTAAGTCTTTATCTGCACTTTACTTTCAATATTCAAATGTTCTATATTCATTAACAAATTTTTAAATATGAAAATCGAATAGCTACAAGGTTCAAGTAAGTCAATATGAAATTTTCATAAGCTTTGTTACCTTTTAATTTTAATAATTATATGTGAAATTATAAAATATTTTTTTTAAAATTACTGAAATATTGAAACAAAAATTGAGAAAATTAGTGAGAAGAGTGATTTTTATAGTAAGAATTACATATATAGATTGTTAACAAAATTTAGTAGATGATTTTTTTGTATCTAGTTTGTTTGCTTTTAATTTCAATATTTTTGATTTTTTAGATTTAATGAACCAATAAGAGAAAAAGAGCCTTCCAGAATAGACCTTTTAAATTACAATGCTTATTTTTTTTCATCTGTTCCTCTTTTCCTCATATAATACTTTTATTTACCTTCATCTTCTTATGCTGCTTCTATTTCTTAATCCTATTCCTATTTCTCCACTTTTTTTCTCCTTCTACTCAAGTTATAGCATTAACAAAAAACAAAAGAAAAATAAAGTTGAATTTATAATGAACTACATATAGCACTGTATTAATTTTAAAAATATTTATACTTAAAAATGTTTTAGAGCGACCCACCAGCAGAACAGGTGCTGAGAGGCAGAGCCGCCCCCTCTCCCCGCGCTTGCAAGGTAGACAGAACTGTGACCACCCACAGAACAGGCCCAGCGGCCTGCTGAGAGGCAGAGCCGCCCCCTCTCCCCCGCGCCTGCAAGGGACCCACCGGCAGAAGAGGCCCAGAATTCCGCGGAGGGGCAGAGCTGCCCCACGCGCCTGCAAGGTAGGCGGACCTGCGACCACCAACAGAACAGGCCAGACCTGCAACCGACAGACAGAACAGGCCCAGCGGCCTGCAGAAGGGCAGTGCCGCTGCCCGCGCCTGCAAAGTAGGCAGAACTGCGACCACCGACAGAAGAAGCCTAGCGGCCCACAGAGGGGCAGAGCCGCCACCATTCCTGCAAGGTAGGCAGACCTGCTACTGACCGGCAGAATACCCCAGCGGCCTGCCGGCGTGGTAGGCACATTGTCACAATTGGAGGAGGGGCAGAGCCGCCGCCCGCGCCTGCAAGAGAGACTTTGCAACTATACAAGAGCAATATAAATATATAGGGGGAAAATTCAATAGCACAACAGTTTCACCAAGCAGAAAGAAACACGAACAGTATGAAGAGACAAGGAAAGAAAGGACCACAAGCAATGCAGGTCAACTCAACGTTAGAACAGGTAATATCTGCATCAGATGGAATGTCAGATAAAGAATTCAGGATATACATGCTTCAGATGATCTGGAGTCTCAAGGAAGACATCAGACAGCAAAATCGGACAATGAAAGATCACTTCAACAATGAATTACATAAACAAATCCAAGAAGCAAAAGATCAACTATACAGGGAGATAGAGGTTATAAAAAAACAAACAAACAGAAATCCTAGAAATGCAGGAAGCAATAAACCAACTTAAAAACTCAATGGAGAATACGACCAGCAGAGTAGAACACTTAGAAGATAGAACATCAGACAATGAAGACAAAGTATTTCAACTTGAAAAGAACACAGACAGCTCAGCAAGACTGTTAAGAAACCATGAGCAGAACATCCAAGAAATATGGGATAACATCAAGAGACCAAATTTAAGAGTCATTGGGATACAGGAAGGGATAGAGTTTCAAACCAAAGGAATGAGCAATCTATTCAATGAAATAATACGAGAAAACTTCCCAGATTGAAGAATGAGACAGAATCCCAAATCCTAGAAGCCTACAGGACGCCGAATGTGCAAAATCATAAGAGATCCACACCTAGACACATTATAATGAAGATGCCCAACATACAGAATAAGGAGAGAATTTTAAAAGCTACAAGAGAAAGGAAGCAGATTACATTTAGGGGTAAGCCAATCAGGATAACAGCTGATCTTTCAACACAGACTCTGAAAGCTAGAAGATCCTGGAATAACATATTTCAAACACTGAAAGAAAATGGGTTCCAACCAAGAATTGTGTATCCAGTGAAATTAAGCTTCAGGACGGAAGATGAAATTAAAACATTACATGATAAACAAAAGTTAAAAGAATTTGCAGGTAGAAAACCATCTCTTCAAAACATCCTCGGCAAAACATTACAGGAAGAGGAAATGGAAAATAACAATGAAAACCAACAGTGGGAGGTAGGACAGTAAAGGGGGGAAATATAATCAAAGAGGAAAACAAACCATGTTTAGTAACATGAATAAACAAATATGGCTGGAAGAACAACCCATATCTCAATAATAACCCTAAATGTTAATGGCTTAAACTCACCAACTAAGAGACACAGGCTAGTAGAATGGATCACAAAACAAGACCCAACAATATGCTGCCTACAGGAGACGCATTTGATAGGAAAAGACATACATAGGCTGAAGGTGAAAGGTTGGGAAAAATCATATCACTCATATGGACTTCGGAAACAAGCAGGAGTGTCCATACTCATATCAAATAAAATAGATTTCAAGCCAAAGTTAATCAAAAGGGATAAAGAGGGACACTACATACTGCTCAAGGGAACCATACACCAACAAGACATAACAATCATAAATATATATGCCCCCAAAAATGGTGCAGCTATGTTCATCAAACAAACTCTTCTCAAGTTCAAGAGTCTAATAGACCACCATACAATAATCATGGGAGACTTCAACACACCTCACTCACCAATGGACAGATCTTCCAAACAGAAGTTGAATAAGGAAACTATAGAACTCAATAACGCAATTAATAACCTAGACTTAATTGACATATATAGAATATACTACCCAACATCAAGCAGTTACACTTTTTTCTCAGCAGCACATGGATCCTTCTCAAAAATAGATCATATATTATGTCACAGGGCAACTCTTAGACAATATAAAGGAGTAGAGATAATACCATGCATCTTATCTAATCATAATGGAATGAAACTGAAAATCAACGATAAAAGAAGGAAGGAAAAATCATGCATCACTTGGAGAATGAATAATAGGTTACTGAATGATCAATGGGTTATAGAAGACATCAAGGAGGAAATTAAAAAATTCTTAGAGATAAATGAAAACACAGACACAACATATCGGAATCTATGGGACACATTGAAAGCAGTTCTAAGAGGAAAATTCATTGCTTGGAGTTCATTCCTTAAAAAAAGGAAAAACCAACAAATAAATGATCTCATACTTCATCTCAAAATCCTAGAAAAAGAAGAGCAAAACAACAGCAAAAGAAGTAGAAGGCAAGAAATAATTAAAATCAGAGCTGAAATTAATGAAATTGAAACAAAAGAAACAATTGAAAAAAATTGACAAAACTAAAAGTTGGTTCTTTGAAAAAATAAATAAAATCGACAGACCCTTAGCCATGCTAATGAAGAGAAGAAGAGAGAGAACTCAAATTACTAGCATACGGGATGAAAAAGGCAATATCACAACAGACACTTCAGAAATACAGAAGATAATCAAAAACTATTTTGAATCCTTATACTCCAATAAATTAGAAGATAGTGAAGGCATCGATAAATTTCTTAAGTCATATGATCTGCCCAGATTGAGTCAGGAGGATATAGACAACCTAAACAGACCAATATCAATTGAGGAAATAGAAGAAACCATCAAAAGACTACCAACTAAGAAAAGCCCAGGACCGGATGGGTATACAGCAGAGTTTTACAAAACCTTTAAAGAGGAACTAATACCAATTCTTTTCAAGCTACTTCAGGAAATAGAAAAAGAGGGAGAACTTCCAAATTCATTCTACGAGGCCAACATCTCCCTGATTCCTAAACCAGACAAAGACACTTCAAAGAAAGAAAACTACAGACCAATATCTCTAATGAACCTAGATGCAAAAATCCTCAATAAAATTCTGGCGAATCGGATACAAAAACATATCAAAAAAATTGTACACCATGATCAAGTAGGATTCATCCCTGGGATGCAAGGCTGGTTCAATATACGGAAATCAATAAATGTTATTCACCACATCAATAGACTTAAAAATAAGAACCATATGATCGTCTCCATAGATGCGCAAAAAGCATTCGACAAAGTACAGCATCCCTTTATGTTCAAAACTCTAGAAAAACTAGGGATAACAGGAACATACCTCAATATTGTAAAAGCAATCTATGCTAAGCCTCAGGCTAGCATCGTTCTGAATGGAGAAAAATTGAAGGCATTCCCTCTAAAATCTGGAACAAGACAGGGATGCCCTCTCTCACCACTTCTGTTCAACATAGTTCTCGAAACACTGGTCAGAGCAATTAGACAGACGAAAGAAATTAAAGGCATAAAAATAGGAAAAGAAGAACTTAAATTATCACTATTTGCAGTTGACATGATTCTATACCTAGCAGACCCAAAAGGGTCTACAAAGAAACTATTAGAGCTAATAAATGAATTCAGCAAAGTGGCAGGATATAAAATCAACATGCATAAATCAAAGGCATTCCTGTATATCAGCGACAAATCCTCTGAAATGGAAATGAGGACAACCACTCCATTCACAATATCCTCAAAAAAAAAATAAAATACTTGGGAATCAACCTAACAAAAGAGGTGAAAGACTTATACAATGAAAACTACAGAACCCTAAAGAGAGAAATAGAAGAAGATCTTAGAAGATGGAAAAATATACCCTGTTCATGGATAGGCAGAACTAACATCATAAAAATGGTGATATTACCAAAAGTTCTCTATAGGTTTAATGCAATGCCAATCAAAATCCCAACGGCATTTCTTGTAGAAATAGAGAAAGCAATCATGAAATTCATATGGAAAAATAAAAGACCCAGAATAGCTAAAACAATGCTAAGCAGGAAGTGTGAATCAGGCAGTATAGCGATACCAGACTTCAAACTATACTACAGAGCAATAGTAACAAAAACAGCATGGTACTGGTACCAAAACAGAAGGGTGGATCAATGGTAGGGACGAAGAGCATGAGAACAAGATTAACATTAAACTGGGATGAAAGGTGGGAGGGAAAGGGAGAGAGAAGGGAAATTGCATGGTAATGGAAGGAGACCCTCAGGGTTATACAAAATTTCATACAAGAGAAAGTGAGGGGAAAGGGGAAAATAATACAAGGGGGAGAAATGAATGACAGTAGAGGGGGTAGAGAGAGCAGAGGGGAGGGGAGAGGAGGGGGGATAGTAGAGGATAGGAAAGGCAGCAGAATACAACAGACACTAGTATGGCAATATGTAAATCAATGGATGTGTAACTGATGTGATTCTGCAATTTGTATATGGGGTAAAAATGGGAGTTCATAACCCACTTGAATCAAAGTGTGAAATATGATATATCAAGAACTATGTAATGTTTTGAACAACCAACAATAAAAAATTAAAAAAAAAAATAAAACCCCAAGAAAAAAAAAATAAAAAAAAAATGTTTTAGAGATGTGAATGCAAGTAAAATGGTGTATTTAATTAATCTCATATTTATACTTTTGTTTAAGACTTTTAATTCTACTAAAATGTAAGTTATTCAAAGAACCAAAAATAAATAAATATTAGCATCAAAAAATATTAGTAGTGCAAAACTAAATTTATCTCACAAATAAAAGGGAGTTCTTATATTAAATAACAAATGATGCATTTGATATATAAAAACAATTATTCTAGAATTATCCTTGTATTTGTCTACATGTTATTTGAAATTTCTTTACAGATATAAGTAATTAAAATTAGTATTAATATGTTTATATGATGATTCATAAATATACTAAACTTTTACAAACATTATGCATATTGGGAAAAATAAATCAGAGCAATATTCCATAACCTTTGAATTACATATAAACAACAGCCTTGTTTGATCTTTATTACATTTACATACAGGTGTCAATCAGAAATAAAGCAGTATTGGTAAAAAATAGCACAATGCATTTCAAAAGTTTCTGAAGAACAAAACTCTTGCTTTGATTTATTTTTTGTAGCCATCTCTTGTTATTTTTTTTTCCTGATACAGAATCCTCAAATTTGATACTCTCACAAAACTTTTATTATAGGTTGTAAGATGTTGCTTTTTTAGCAGAAACCTATTTCCTGCATTTAGGCTTGTAAAAACATTCTTACTACTTTTTGCAGTTATGACCCCCATAAGCTTGCAGTTGGCCTTTCAAGTTATCACTGATGTCAGTAATATCAAGTATTTTTCAATGGACAAAGGGTCATTAGTCTTTCAGATTGCACCAATTATTTGTGTTCCGTATAATTCCCAAGTAAGTCATTGGCATACAGTATATTTTTTGTTAGAGTACCACTCCAGTTTCAACATTTCACTCAGAACTTGTATATTACCTAGGTGAAAGGCTAAGCTACCATAATAAAGATACCTCAATATAGAAATACTAATATAATAAGATTTTAATTATGTTCTCAGACATTGGTCCCATGATATAATGATGATGGGAGGGGCTGGATCTAGTGCTGGCGGATGGATCTATTCTAATTCATACAGAACGCTAATAATGACACTTTTATCTCTTGTTCACTAAAGTGTCTATCATTGGCCAGACAATAAAAATTTAGAAAGAGTCAGGGGAAACAATGTATTTAGTAACATATTCAGGAAACATATTTTTAAACAACAAAGAAAGTAAAATAAGTGAATGAGAGTCTCAGTAGCATTAGACCTCACAAACTTCAATTGTATATTTCTACAAAGAATCAGCTGACATAGTTTCCCAGTATAATATATCACAAATCTAATCTCATCTTTTGTTTTCATTATATAGGTATTGGTTCCAACTCATTTCTTTAATGAATGTTATTAAAAATTTTTAAATTTATAAAATGAAGAGATTTACTTTAGAACCATTTTTTTTTCAATTTCTATTTAAACTCGTTGTGGGGGAGAAATTTACTGGAACTGGCATATCCATATAGTCTCTCATATTCCTTAATAACTTTATGTGAATAGCTATGAAAAATACAAAAATAGAAATAATCGGTTCCATCTATGATGAAGTACTTAAGCAACTGTCCTCAATATTGCAATGTGTTCATTTTCTGTAGTTTTGACAATGGATGAGTCATATTGAGAAAACAAAGTAGCAAAATCCAAGCAGTCACAAATGCCCTAAAATCATCAGAAATATATCAGAATTGGCATTAAATTAAAACAATAAAGTTCAGGTAATATGTCAGGATTTATTTGCCTGGCCATGCATTTTTGCCATATCCTAATAATATAAACTGTTGCTTAAAGTGTGGTACTGTGATGTTAAAAAATAAACAAAAAACAAAATATGAATTGTGGCATATTGGTAAATGGTAGACTGTGAGAGAACTGGTACTAGAGACTACAGAAAATAAAAATTGATGTTATGCAGTGGCTATCACTAATGAATACTAAGAAGATGGACAATGTGTAATAAATTAGTAGCTTCGGGAAATAATATTGGAAACAAGAAAGTTAATTGTGCTTCCTGCTGATGATCCTGCCTAGTAGCAGTAGAAATTTTGTCATGGCCCTTTGCCCAGAGTGAGCTGAAAATTAGCAAAATGTCACAAGAGGAAATACCAACTACAACATGCCAGTTCACTTCTCTGATATTCAATTCTTACTAGGATTTTGATCCTACAAGTTCCATTTTCCCACCACCCCCAAATATCATGTGGGTGTATGCTCTACCTTTCTTTTTTGTCCATTCCTGGAACAATTGTCTAACAAATGCTTATCCATATTAAAAAAAAAAAAAACAGATCAGAATTTCTGAAGGTAAAATAATATATTATGAGGCAGTAAAGTGATTTATTGATCATTATAAGTCAGGATTTGAAAAACACTTTTCCTATTCTGTTACTCGAGTAGACCAACATGGGCATCAAAAATTGAAAGGGAATACAGGAAGTGAAAAGCAAAGGGTCACACAGTGTGTCTACAGACTGGCAGCTTGGGTTTGGTGGGTGGGGTTACTATTATCTATGTTTAATTGTTATATGTTCAAATTATGAACTCATTGAAAAAATGAAAAATAAGTTACACACTCTAATGAAAAACAAAATGCATATAGAAATAAGACTGAAATAAAATATTCTGAAAACTTTAAATCATTTTTACTTCTAGATTTTATATACTATTGAATAAAAGCAGTATATTATTCATAAAATTTATTATACAATGAATGCCTGTATCATGTTATAATTTAAAACCACATGGAAAGATAAAAAAGAAACAGAAATCACTTGTAATTCTACATCTGTTACTTTAATCATTACAACAGGTTCTCCTGGTTGAATCTGTATAATATTCCATCTTATAAATAGACATTTTAGTAGACTGGTGAAGAGTGAACCTTATAAAAAGTCAATATATTTAAAATTCAGTGCTTTAAAATTTTTTCTGAAAAGGATAATTGCAACAGTTTTATGTAGAAACTGTCAAATTCGAATATTTTGGCTCAATGAACCACAAAATTACACAAAGTAATAGAGGAGTTGTTACTTTATATCAGAGATTAAAAATTAATATTAGATAAATATGTTTAGTTTACCTTTCTTCTTCCAGCATCATAAATCAGCATAACCAATCTAGAGAAAGTAGATTCTAAAAAAAAAAACTGGTTGGTTTTTGTAATAGTGTTCATTCAAAACAATCACTCAATGAATATTTATTTAATGATATTTTGCTCTTTTGCCCTAAAATAAAGATGAATGTTTGTTCTGCTTTCCATCTAATAAACTCAAATTGATATAGCAATTTGAAACATGTGCTACTTTGTATTATTGACTTTATATATTTTCAACACTTTATCTATAAAAATAAAATATTTCACCTTAGGCAAATTTTACCCATAAGTCCTTCCCATATGAAGACCAAAGTTAATAAGATGCTTTTCTTCAGAGAATATTTAAATTTCATCACATTATTTTAAGACTCTCATTCAAAGAATATTCACTGAGCATTTAGTATGCACATGTCAAACATACATCTCAAAGTGAAGAAATTGAAAAAAAATGTGTGATTTATCACTTTTTCTAGAAGATGCAAATAATTTTCCAAACTGAATGTTGCATTGATTCACCCTGTCTGCCACAGCCCATGCAGTGGATGAATGAGTCACTAAACGCAGGCTGTGAATGGGGCTGAGAAATTAGAAATTTTAGTGATAAAAACAAAGACTCAATTAGAAGTGAAAGCAGGACTCAGTAGGGGAACCAATTCTGATACAGTGGCTCTAACAAGGAATGAGAGCCACCCCCCCACCCCCGTGTTTATTGTACTGGTATGAGCATCAAAGGGTTTTGGTGTGAAAAATGTCTTGAGGTAAATAGGATGAAGTTGAGCAAAACAGATTGGTTAAGGCTCAGCAGTTTTTTCTACATTCATTTTTTCTATCTCCAGGTATCTGGGATTTGAATTCATGGCTTTTGCACAAGAAAATTCCAAGGCAAGCTAGGAATTCTCCCCATCAACAGCAGTCATCTTGTGATTGGACGTTTCCATAGATACTTGTGCAACTCGGGGTTCCCAAAAGCAGCTTCTCAATGTCCAGAGTTTACATAGTTCAAAGCAATAATTTTATTTACTGCTCACGACATCACTCAATTTCATATTTTACACAAACCCTTAATGATCCTCATGCAAGGTAAAGAGCAGTCAGTAAACCAAGGAGAGACACTTAGAATTCATTCATCTCTTTTCTTTAAAAATGTGTGCATGTAGTTTATATAAAGAAAATATAATGGGCTCCACTATTTTATCTTCCATATTAAAATAACACTTTTATTATCTCTTTTATATGCATTTAAACAATTTAAAGAACAAATATCCAGAGTGTGAACATCCCATTTATCTTAAAAAATTACTTTTGACTTTGCAATTTCCTCTAATCCCTTACCTCTTTTTTGAATTTTTGTTACCAGTGATTTAGTTTAATTGATATTACTAGGGTATATTATTTAATACTGTGTTTTATACTTCTTTAAGTTAAATATTGTTAAATGTGTAATTTTGTGACTTTTTTGGTTAATGTTTAGTTTGAATTGTCAATAGTTGCTTGTCTAGTTAACTTATATTGATATTATGATATTCCAAATCATGTAGGTACAGCAATATCTTTATTCATCCTACAACACAAGTAGCTCGTATATATTTTTGTGGCTTTGCTAAGTGAAAATGAAGTTATTCATGTAATATTTTTAAGTGTAGGCAATGCTTCATGTAACAGAACTATGCCACTACCCGAAAGAGATAACTTTTTTTGCCCACATAGAGATTATAGTACTTCTAGACTTTCCTCTCAAGGATTCCTGGTGCATTTATGCTTGTGTACCTCTAAGACATAACCTGGAGTAGAACTGCTATGTTGCTTCATTGTTTCTTACTGATCTGCAATGTCACTGTCTTCTTGCTGCTGTATATGTACTGTGTGTGGACTTAATTTTCTCTGGTGGCTATTGCCCTCTCCATTGTCTGTATCATTCTATGAATTTATGGCTTGAATCATAAGTTCTGCAGAACATGCTTCTATCTCTGTTTTGATATTATGTATTTTTGTGCTTTACCTTGTTTTGGATAGTCCTTCATCTCATTCATTTCCCTCATATACTACTGTGAATTTATGCATTTTATGTCTATTTTTTGATAGGTTTTTGTTTTTTCCTGCAATTCAGTACTCCGAGGCTAACATTTTAGCAATATAATTACTATAAATATAGATTCTGCCATCTCTCTCATTCTTTTTGTTGCTTTCTTTCTCGATTCCTCTTTTATTTCTTATTTGCTAAAAAATTATCTCACATTCTGAATTTTTCTGAATGATAATTCAGGTCATCTAGATCTTTTAAAGAGATTTTCTTTATCTCTGGTGTTCTGTGTTCTTTTCATTACAACTTTTATGTGCAGGTTTTAATTTTTATTTTATTTTGCATTTGCAATGTACGGAGTTTACCTCAATGCAAAGTAATTTCATATGGCCAAACTCGTACATTCCCAACCATCTCCATTACCTTTTATCACCACTCTTTGTTTTACTATTGGAATCCTGCTTAAATGGATACATTAGAAATTATTTATCTATTCTAATTAATCAGTATTTTTATCATATGTTTCTTCTCTAAAATTCATCTCTTTATTAGTATTTTTTTGTTTAATCTGCAGTTTCTCCTAATTTCTACTTTTCAATTCTTATATCTGTATATAGTGACAAGTTTCATTGGATATTTTTTGTCTTATGCCTCTTTCCTTTTATAGTCTACTTGTCTTATGCCACTTTTCTATCTTAGCTCATATTGTTTGTAATCTTTATAAAGTGTGTTCACATCTGGTTATTTAGTTTACAATCATTAAAACTCTGACTGTGATTTAACAGCTTACTGTTAGTCAAAATATTTCTTTATAATTTTTCATCAGTGCTACCCATAATGCTGAGCTCTCTTTCCTTCCCATCACTACCATCTATAATTCATTTCTTTTGTGAGCACTATGTTTAGCCTGTTTATAAATTTTGTTGACCACCTCAAAAAAACAACTGTTGTTTTCATCATCTTTTATTTTCTTTTTAATAACTTCTGATTTTATCCTATGTTTCCTGCTTTATTATCTCGTTACTATCTGGAAGACGATTGCTGTATATATTTAACATTTTTCTAGTTTTTTCAGACTGGAAGATAATTCTGTTTTCTGCTTCTTAATAATCATTGAAAATGAAAGTCCTTTAAGAGAGTTTTGCTTCTCAAATTAATCATTTTTTAAAGCCACATTTAGTAATTATTTTTTATGTATTTGTTTTTCTTTATCGCTAACCTGTGACACATCCTTCATTAAATCCTGACCATTATATCAACAATACATATAAAAATGCCTGAATTATTTGATATTTATACCCTTTACTGATATCTTTTCCCCATAATTACCATATCCTCTTATAAATATATTACTGTTAGTTGCTACTTATATTCTTGAATCTATATTTTACCTTCTCTGAGTGATTTTTAATTATGTACCCAATACATTTCTGTCCTATTACCCACAATTTAAAAGTAATGGAGAAAGAAACTCATACATGAGAGACAGATTGAATTACACAGTTGAGTTTGACTTTAGGAAAACTAGCCAATATGGAAATTCATCTGCATAACAGAAACAGAAAAAAAATGGAGCAATAGATATTTATTTAAATATAAATAAGCCATTTAATTTTTTGAAGCCATTTAATCTTATAGACAATATTAAACTACTATCCAGCAGATAGAAAAGATATATATATATATATATATATATATATATATATATATATATATATATATATATATGTGTTTGTGTGTGTGTGTGTGTGTGTGTGAACACACATATTCTACAAATCTCGGTTGTACTAATCCAATAGATTCTTGTTATAGGTGAATAATTCACTAAACTTGTCTATTTCTTCTGGGACTAAATGAAGTTTTTTTTTTCTTCTACTAAAACTGCCTTTGTGTGATACCCCATAAATAATTCCATATTTCAACATTTTGATATGTGAACAGAGCAGTGATTCAGAAATATTATACATATCAGAACAACATAAGACTTAGAAATTTTCTCCAAAGACAGTGACAGATTTTTTGTTTAGTTTAGTTTTGCTTTAACTGACACAAAATAGGATCATGTTCTGTGGGGTCTACTTTTGATTTCATGGTTTTCTGAACAAAGGCAGACTGTATGCCTGTTTACCATGGATACCAATTTAGAATGTCTTGTAGCTCTGTTTTTCAAATAGGAGCCTGTGGTAAGCCATTCTTATAGACTGTGGCCGCCATTAGAAGATGGCGCCGGCTTCCACTGTGGCCTGTGATAAACAACTCCTTTTTTGGAGAGTTGGCGCGCAATCCCTTACCACCCTATGAGAGAGATCCACGTGGCAGCTTGGGATTGGTATGCGGGAGGCTTTATTAGGCTGTGCTTGGGCGCTCAGCGGGGGGTCACTAGAAGATGATACTTGAATCAAGGCCTGAATAAACTGCTGAAAGAAGAATCCTGTGTCGTGTTTTCCCTTGCCAGCGAGGGGTCGCGACAGTTGGTGGCCCGCTCGGGGAATTATATTCCTCCAACCCAGGATCCAGAACTTTCAGCAGTCAGGGTAGTGCACCGGTAAGTTCCCAGGTAAAGTGGGAATCCGCAAGCAAATAGCGGGGCGCTCTCTCTGTAAATAGAGAGAGAGCGGGAAAAAGGACGCTCCCCTGTAAAAGGAAGAGAGCGGGGATTTTTGTACTTTCACTTTCTTTATAGCTCTAAAAACATTATGGGCGCTACCTCTTCAAGCCCAATTTTGTTGGCCCTAGATGGGTTGCTACGTTCAAAAGGACTTAAGGTAAAGCAGAGCACTTTGCAGATGTTTTTGAGAGAAGCTGCCGGGGCCGCGGTCGCGGTCTGGGCATGAGGATGGCGGTGGGCTCAGTCAAGATGCAGCCTCCGTGCGAGAACCTGGCCCTGGCCGCGGCAGTGGCGGCGGCGGACAGCGCTCTGCGCCGCAGTCCCAGCGCCCGCAAGCCGGAGCGCGAGCAGCCGCCGGCGTCGCTGCGGCCGCGGCTGAAGGACCTGCCTGCACTGCTGCGGAGCGGGCTCATGCTGCGGAGAAAGCGGAGCGCCGCCGGGGGCCGGGACTGGACGGAGCCGGTGTGGGTTCCAGAACGCCTGACAAGAAGAGTCCCGACAAATACATCTGAGTTAAATATAACCACTTTGGCCATTACTTCCCAGGTGTTAATTCCGTTGTCTCCTTCTAATGAGACCTCTAATGCCACTCATTTTAAGGCTTCTCCTTACTGCACCCCTGAGTATGGCTTCCCTCCTATATTTACACCTTGTCAAGATCACTCTTGGGAGAAACATCAGGTCGCCAAAGGTTTTTCCCTTTCCCCCTCTCTCAAAAGATATTTGTATAATTCTTCCAGCAATGCTTCCTCTGTAGGAACAGGTTGGTCCTGGTTTCAATGGTTGATTTCCAATGAAAAGGGGGCCATAGCCGACATCTCCGCTTTGGCTCAATTACGAGGAGTCCAAAGTTGGCTGTTTAATGTTTCTGGCAGTACCCAAGATTCGGTGTGGGGTAGGAGACTCAAATCTATTTCACACAATGCACTATTAGGTAATGCAACGTTACCCTCTGCAGCAGTCTGTCTCCAATCTCCGTTTCTGTTCCTTTTGGCTAATGTTACATCACAGGGGATGCTTAATTGTTCTAATACTACCTGTTACTTGTCTGAGTGTTGGAATGGATCCTGGCCTATGGCAGTGGTTATGAAAATTCCAACTTTTGTCCCGATCCCGGTTACTGTGGATCCAGAGTCATTTCCTATTGTTGAACTGATTAGAGCCCGTAGAGATTTTGGAATTACGGCAGCTATAGTGACAGCTGTGGCAGTGTCTGCTGCTGCAGCAGTTACAGCTGGAGTAGCCATGGCCAGCCAGGTTCAAACTGCTGCCACTATTAATCAGGTTATTCAACAAACATCCACCATACTTGAATCTCAAAGTAGAATTAATCAACACATTCTATCTGGGATTTTGGCTGCTAATCAAAGGATAGATCTGCTTCAAGCTCAAGTTGAGGAATTGTCAGACCTAGTACATTTGGGTTGTGTTGATCATCGTGCACATCTATGTATAACATCTCTCAGATTTAATGATTCCAGGAATACCTCTCAAATTATTGGACAGTACCTGGCCGGAAACTGGTCCATGGAAGCAGAGAAGTTGATCCAGACCCAACTGACACAAATTGCCATGTTGAACAACACTCGTGTGGACCCTGTGACATTGGGCCAATTTACGAATTGGCTGTCTTCTGCCTTTTCTTTCTTTAAGGAATGGGTGGGAGTAGGCATTTTTGGAGCTATATGTTGTTTTGGGATTGTCCTTTGTCTGTGGCTTTTCTGTCGCCTAAGAGCTCGCCATAGCCAAGAAAAGGCTATGATCGTCCAGGCTTTTGCAGCCCTAGAGAATGGTATCTCTCCACAAGTTTGGCTTGCACAACTTAAGCAATAATTTCCTGGGTTTTGGCCATTGCACCCCAAGTTATCTTTGACA
Organism: Marmota monax; assembly: GCF_021218885.2. Taxonomy (NCBI): domain Eukaryota; kingdom Metazoa; phylum Chordata; class Mammalia; order Rodentia; family Sciuridae; genus Marmota; species Marmota monax. The sequence goes on from NW_026695005.1 coordinate 219,557, forward strand.
TTGCACTGGGATTGGCATGCCCTCCTCTTCCTGCCTTCCCAGTTATGGAAGGCCCATGCACTCTGCAGGCCTTGTTGCCATTGCACGCAGGTGGGCTTCCATGCTGGTGCTGCACTTTATGCTTTGGACCCTTCGTTTTCTCAGGGGCTGAGGGATGGTGTTGCCACTTCCAACCTCATAGTCACTGACGGGCTACTTGTAAAATCCCCTTTCTTTTTCACCGTCATCACGATGCAGGATGCGAGGCAAGGCACTGCACTTGAGTGATCCCTCAACGGACCTCAAGGAAAGCATGTCCTATTGCATGCGGGTTTGACGTCCATGCCCCGCCCTAGGAAAAAAGGCGTCGGCTGATATGGGACCAGGTCTAGGGAAGGGCCCTCCTTAGGACTGAACCATACACTGCAGCCACTTCTGCACAGTGGGATAGGACCTCTACTTTCGCCTGCATTGTTTTATAAAATAGAAGGGGGAACTGTGGTAAGCCATTCTTATAGACTGTGGCCGCCATTAGAAGATGGCGCCGGCTTCCACTGTGGCCTGTGATAAACAACTCCTTTTTTGGAGAGTTGGCGCGCAATCCCTTACCACCCTATGAGAGAGATCCACGTGGCAGCTTGGGATTGGTATGCGGGAGGCTTTATTAGGCTGTGCTTGGGCGCTCGGCGGGGGGGTCACTAGAAGATGATACATGAAACAAGGCCTGAATAAACTGCTGAAAGAAGAATCCTGTGTCGTGTTTTCCCTTGCCGGCGAGGGGTCGCGACAGGAGCCTAACATTCTTTCTTTTATACCAAAACCTCCAGGGGCTGGAGTTATGGCTCAGTGGTAGAGCATTCCCCTGGCATGTGCAAGGCCCTGGGTTTGATCCTCAGCACCACATAAAAATAAATAAATAAGGAAAATAAAGTTATTAAAAAAAAAAAAAACCCTCCAACTACCATGTTAAACCTCAGCTATGTTCCCAAAGCACAATATTTCAATTTCCTTTCCTTATAGAAAACATAATAATTTTAAATAAAAGGAAGTCTACCCAAATACAAATCTTATAAATTTGTGTTTCAATTGTCATTTGACTTTGTTGCCCTCTTGTTCTCATTTTTCATTTAGAGATTAAAATGAGTATTTTGAATTTTTCTTCACCTAATCTCTGTAAGATGCTACACAATCTCAGCTAAAAAATACTTGAATATAGGGAAAATAATTATAAAATGATGCTGTTATATTGGCCCTATCTCTTTAAAAAGAGCTCTGAACAAAATCAAATTTTAAGACTATCTAACTATAAATTAATATTTGAAGACAAAGATGACCTTTTATAGATAAAAATGTATTCAGATTTTAAAAGAACCAATTATTGTCTCTTGTCTTAATTTGCTCACTCAAATTATTCTACATTTGCGTTGGCAAACATCCTCATTCTGCAAGTGATTGACAAAGTCATGCTTTTTACCCACTGCATCCAATGATTAGTTGCCTTCACACAGAAGATTATTTTCTGACTTTTATCAGAAAAATGAGATTGATGAAAATGACTTAACATGGATCATAACTAAAATTAGAATGTTATTTCAGAAGTATATGATATCATTATATTAGATCACTTTATAAGCTTTCCCTATGGCAAATTAAGTTGACATTACAGCAGGATTTTATTTGCAACTATGACCAGACATGCACATTTTTAATTATAAAAATGGCATACAATGTAGTTTGAAAATACTGGAATTTTTAAAATGTGTATTTTACATATTATTGTAAAATGTATGTAATGTGTTTTATTTAATTTCCTTCAGTAGAACTTAAGAGAAAACGTCTTAGCTGATTTCATAAAAGCAAAAGCAATTTTGAAAAGTAGGAGAAGCATATCAGAGAAATTACACAAAGTTAGAAAACTCTCATACTTCTTCACACAGATTTGCCTTTGATTTTGAGTTAATTAATCCACATTATGCCCTGAACACTACCAGAGAGAAATCTTGTCAATGTGACCACTGGTATATGTCTAGTTTTAATATATTCATTAAACAGAACACACTCAAATATATCTTGAATATATGAATAAGAGATGTAATTTTCCAATTATGATATACTGCACCATTTTAAATAGAGAAAAATTCAACCAAAATACGTAGGTATTTTTTTCTGTATGATATATAAAATACCTATTAGTTAATACATCTGCAGACTATTTTAATAAAAACTGTTTTTTTTCTCTTAATATTTCATAAAAAGACAAAGTAAAGCCAAATTTCTACCTCATTTCTCAAACCCTCATCAATATTCAGATGAACAAAGCCTCTTATTGGTAACTATAATCCAAGAAATAATGTTTAGATTTGACTGTTTAGGAATTGAAGTTTTAAGAACTGAAAAGGCAGAGACTTATCAAAGTGTTTTCTAAAAGTTATTAGTCTTAAGTTTAATGGCCACATATGATTTCAGAGAAGCTTATATCAAATTGACATTTAAATATTATCTCTTCAATTTACGTTTATTACTTTAAAATAAAGTATTTTGCAATTAAAAGAAGATAATAAGATTTTGCTTTAAGCAATTCATTTCTACAAAGGACATATCCTTATGTTTAGAATTCCTAATTATCAACAACATCATAATTCTGCTATTTTTGTATTAAATACATATATTAAGTCTGATTTCCTAATTTGTTAAGCCTTTAGAATAAGGTAGAAGTATGATTTTACTTAAAGAGTATATGAAATAATTCTACACAAATTATTAAATTCTATAATTATCTTTAATATTTTAAAGTAATGTTTTCCTAATTACACATGTTTTATTTTCTTTTAATGAACTTAAATCAGCTAATTGGTGACTATCTAGCTGATGATCTCATTGTTTTAAGGAAGTATAATCTTTCACCAAGTTTATACAATTATGACAGCATAGCTATTGTAGATTAACAAGTGATATTTTTCCCAAGGTTCCACATTACTAAGGTAATTTGCATTGTAATATTATGTTGTGGTCTCTACAGTTCTTCCACAAGATAACATTTTTCTCAGCAAAATGGGTACTTTTAAAATCTGTAAACCTATATTTCCCAGCATTACAAACAGAAGATTGATCAGCTTTTGAAAATTTATTCTATAGCCAAATTCATAGAGAAATTAAAGGTACAGGATATACTTTGGTGTTTACATAGTGTCACATGCCTCTAATTCCAGTGGCTTGGAAGGCTGAGTCAGGAGGACGGCAAAGTTCAAAGATATCCTAGGTATCTTAGTGAGGCCCTAATGAGATCCTGCCTCAAAATTACAATATAAAAAGTAAAATGGCCTGGGAATGTGGCTCTGTTGCTAAACACCCCTGGGTTAAATCCCTTGTACCAAATAAATAAATAATAAATAAAAACTATAAATTTATGTATCAGCCACAATTTTTGTGGTTTTTATTTGTATTTAGTGGTGTAATTTATTAACGAATTTAATGATATAATTCATTTTTTGAAGAGAACTCAACACTTACGTTAATTCCCTATCTTGGATATTGTGAATAATGCCATGATAATCAAGTTTAGATGCATCTCTGACAAAATGATTCTCTTTCCTTTGAATATATGCTCATTGTTGGGATGGCTAAGTCATACAGTACAACTATTAGCAGTAGTAGTAGTGATATTTTGCTGGAAATTGAACTCAGGGCCTCACACATGGTAAACACAAATTCTGCCACTGAGCTACACTCCCCACCCTATTTTAATTTTTAAAGGAAACTCTATAATGTTTTCTCTAATATCTATTTTTAATTTTAAATCCTACCAATGGTGTGTAAATCTGTACTTTACTTGAATCCTTTTTTTTTTCTCTTTGACAATACTTGCTCTTATTTGTAAGTTGATATTATACTGTGTTTTGACTTGTTTTTCCCTAATGATAGTGAGGCTGAGAGTTTTTTAGATGCCTTTTGGTGGTTTGTATGTTTTTTTTTTTTTTTAAATGTCAATTAAATATTTTATTTTTTGTGTCCATTTTATTTTTTTCATTTTATTTTACTTATTTATTTGGGTATCAGGGATTGAACCTCAGGGCACTTTGATGCACATTCACATAACATTTTATTTTCTTATTCTTGAGACAGGATCTAGCTAAATTATTTAGGACATTGCTAAATTGCTAAGGCTGGCCTCTAACTGGCAACCCTTCTACCTAGGATTATAGTATGTATGTACTACCACACCTGGCTTTTAAATAATTTTAATTGGATTTTTTATTTTAGCTCTTGAGTTGTTTGTGTGGTTTGTTTGTGTTCCTTATATAGTATGGATATTAACTGTATTTCTGATTCAATGTGTAAATATTTTTCTCTAATTTTGTAAGATGTCTTTTCTCTCTGTGGAATGCTTCCCTTGGTATGCAGGAACTTTTTAAGTTTGATATCATCCCATTTGTATGTTGTTGCCACTGTGTTTGAGTATTTATCCAATACGTACTTATCCATTACTTACATTAATAAGAATGAATGAAATTTTTTCATCTGTGACAGCATAAATGAACCTGAAGGATCTGTATTAAGTGAGATAATCAGATATAGTCAGTTATAAAAAATATATTCCATGGTCTCACTCATATGCAGGATCTAAAAATGTGAATCTCAAAGAAGTAGAGAATAGAGTCTTGATTACTATCATATGAGGAGAATAAGGTGAGGAGGGATTGGGGACCTGCTGATCCATTAGTACAAAGTTACATTTAGGAGGAATAAATTAGACAGGAAGTTGAGACTTGGTGTTTTTTTTCACATCAGGCTGACTATAACTATGACTGTCACTAACAATACTACACATTTCAAGAGAGCTCAAGGAGGTTTGTAATGTTGTCACCCCAAAAAAGAGCCAAATGTGTGAGGCAATGGATATGGTAATTACCCTGATTCGATCATTGCATATATGTATCAATTGCACAGTTTATAATTAAACATAAATGCCATAAAATGTATAAAGACAAGTAAATTTTGAAATATTGACTAAATTTGAGAAAGATTGTATAGAAAATCTATATTTTTCTAAAAATCAATTGGGACTTTTGCATGGTGGGGCACACCTGTAATCCCAGTGACTCAGTGATTCCAGAGTCTAAAGTAGGATGATTGCAAATTTGAGACTAGTCACTAGAAATTTTGTGAGGCCCTAAGCAGCTGAGGAAGACTGAGTCTCAAAATGTAAAATAATAAAATGAAAGGGCTGGGGATGTAGCTAAGTGGTAAAGCATCCCTGGGTTCAATTTCCTGTACCCACCCATTCCAAAAAAAAAATTAAGTGGACAACAAAAAACAATAATGTACCCTTTGAAACCCAATTAAGATTTAGAGAAGTTGTAGATAGTGGAGAAAGGATGGAGAACACAAACTAAGACTTTAAAAAAATATTCTACCCAGAGAAATAATGAGAACATGTTGTATGGTGTAAAAATCCAGGAGGAAATTGTTATTTTGTGAATTGAACCCAGGATCCTCTATCATTGAGCTACATCCCCAGTCTTTTCTACTTTTATCTTGAGACAGGGTCTTGCTAAATTGCCCAGGATGGCCTTCAACTTGAAATCCTCCTTGCTCAGCCTCCCATATCACCGGGATTGCAGAGTGCTTCAATGCATCTAACTAGGAGGTAATATTAGAGAATATATGTGAAATTATGCATGACCTTGAAAATGCACAATGTTTGCGTATTGAAAATGAGCAATGATTAATTTAAGCCTCTGTCAATTGAGTTTATACCAGCTTTGTGCCAAAATTTTTACAAGGTTTGTAGTTTGATTGATGAATGAAAAAATCCATATTCTCTCAGGGATGGAGATCTAAACCATGTGCTAAGGAAGTAAATTGCCAATTATAAAACAGCAGGATAGATACTATTACAAAGTTATTTATGAGTTGCTAAGAAACTAAAGATGTACATACCTTGTTAAATAGGACTTTATATATGGTTACATCCTGTCTCCATTTTTACAAGTTTGCATTACTACAATTTGTCTTCAAACCTTTATTCTTAAGACCATTGACATCTAAAGCTTATTTAAATATTAGAAAGATAACAGTATATTTCAGAGAGTATTATTTATAGTAAAAATTCAGTGTATGTCTAGGATATTAATGGTTATAAGGAAAAGGTATCTGAAAAGTTATTTGAGAAGAAGAGAAAAAAGAAAAAGAAAGGTTTATTTAATATACTCTATAGGATTTGAAACATTGCTAAAGTAAATAAAAACAGTGAATTCATCCCTTCCTGTTTTTTAGCAGCTTAATAAAAGTTATTAATTTGTTTACTGTTTATATATCTATGCAAAAACAGAATACTTATATATATGTGTGTGTGAACACACATAAATACACATAATATATGTATGCAAATGTACTCCACTCACACATGTGTTTTATTCATTTATTCATGTATTAAATCAGTCATCAATTCACTGAGCACTTATTAACTGAAGTGTCTTAAAAGTTCCAAAGTTCTATACTATTCACTATTCTTTATATATATATATATATATATATATATATATATATATATATATATATATACACACACACACACACACACACACACACAGAAAGAGAGATTGAGAGAGAGAGATGTAGGTGTACACAATAACTTTATTTTATTTATATGTGGTGCTGAGGATCAAATCTAGTGTCTCACACATGCTAGGTAAGAACTCTACTGCTAAGCCACAACCCCAGCCCTTACTATTCATTGTTCTTATAATAAAAGTTTAAGAAGACCTATAAGAACAAATGAAAATTATTAAAGAACTATAGTCCAGCTAGGAACATAGATAAATAAATACAGGATAATTTCTATTACATATGTGAAGATGTTAGTGCATGGAGCCCATTTTAAGGGTTTTGGTGTAAAACTTATGTTGTACCACACTATCTTGCCTGCAATTGAAGTATAGTAAGTTTTGAAATCCAGAAATGTTGAGGATATTTTTTTTTCACTTTTTAAAGATGGTTTTGGCCTTTCTGAGTTCCTTAAAATTTCATATGAATTTTAGAATCAGTTTGTCATTTTTTTACAAAGAAATCAGGATTCTGATATATGTCATTTTGATTCTGTAGGTCACTGTTGGAAGTAATGTTATCTTTACAATTTTAAAGGTTCCATTCCATATGTAGGTGATTTTTTTTATTTATTGTGATTCTCTTTACTTAGTTTCAAATTATTTCTGTATACTTCATAGTATAAGTTTTTCATTTTTTTTAGTTACAGTTATAAGTCTTGCTAAGTGTTTCATTTTAATGCCATTGTAAATGGAATTCTTAAATTTATTTTCAAATTGTTCAGTACAAGGTAAAAAAAAAATAACTGATTTTTTTTACATTGACCTTTTGTCTTTCAACTGTGTAGGATTTCAGCTTTGCTATTTTCAAAAAGCAGTAGTGTGGGGTTGGAGGAGGCTGCAGCCTGAGGTCTTCTCCATTTGTCTTTCCTATTATGAAATCACCACCTGGTGATCAGGGCCCTAGCATCCCAGTGTACGTTCCTAAGGTAGAGACTTTCAAATTCAGGATCACGCCTAATATTTCTTAATACAAAAGTTGAAAAATAAAAAATAAAATGGCAACCCACTGGCCAATCATACACAGCAGCTGTGTTCTGTTTCACCTTGCACTTTTGATTCAGCCATTAATGGTCAGCACATAAGATTAGGAATATTTTAGGTAGATAACTGAAAAGCTTGTTTTTCTTGAAAAATAAATGCCACTAACTGACAGCAATTCACTTCCTGCCTAAACTCTCATTTCTTTTTCATTTGTCATACTCCCTGACAGTCCTTGACATGTACCAGTAGTGCTTTCTGTGTCAGTTGCCCCTTATTTTCTTATCTATGTGTTGTATATATTTTTTAAGATTCTGGTAATTTAGACAAAATGATTAATCCATGTAGGCATTCCAGCATGTTTCATTCTTTGAGAAACATTAAATCATAAATATATTAGAATCAATTCATTTTAGAAAAATAGAAATTTATGTGATCATCTTAGATTCATTGGAGGGTTTCTTAGAGGAAGAGAAGACTCTTTTAGCTTTGAAAATTTTAGCTACTGGAAATATTTCAGTGATGTGCAATGCTTGCTGAATATCACTAGTTTTCTAGCTCCCTTTTGAACCCTTAATAGCAGTCAGTATCACCTGAAATGATAAATTAAAAACAGAACATCAAGCTGCTCTTTAACTTCAGGCCTCATTTAATATAACTGATCACTCTGAAAGCAAACAATAAACAATTAAGAAGAGATCCTGTCCATATAATATATATAAAGTATTTTAATTGTCTTCATTATGGATGCATGAAAAAGCCAAAATGTCTTTAGGCTGCAGAAAATAATGATCCAAGATAAAAATATATCAACATGAGAGAAAAATAGCACATAAAACTATTTCCAAGTTGTCACCTGGAATTAGAAGCCACCTTTCCATGACATATAATTGTCAAACCTTTGATTCAGTTATTGAATGTGTAGATGATTAAAATACAGGCTGGTCAAAGAAATCCAATTAACAGTGTAGATTATTCTCAAAAGTCACCTACCATTTTAAACATAATGTGAGCTACTTAAAATGCTTCATAGTAAGGAAGTCTTGATAAATAATTTCAGGTGGAATGAATTTGCAGACAAAAGACATCAACACAAAGCATACCCAGTAAGATTGTATATTTCAAAATCAGATAATGTTTTGACAGTGTATTTCTCTGGCACTATTGAAAGCAGAGTCTGGATAGATTTTCTTGTTGCCCTTTGCATTGAAGGATGCTAGCACCTCTGGCCTCTGCTTGTTAGATGCTAGTAGCAAATCTATCAGTGGTACTAAGTCCAGCTGCTCCTCCTATGTCAGACCAGTTAAGTCAAGAGACAAAGATGATGGGTTTATTTGAAAAGCTGGCTCAGTGAGAAGTTAGGAGAACACTTGTCACAAAGCCTTTTTGCTGGGAAGTTGATTGAGCAATTATTTATACAGGGAACTGTGGGATTCCCAGATGGCTGGACACCATCTCAAAGCAGGTGGGACCGATGATGTACCTCTGATCTTATGGTCTAGTCATGACATGCTCTTCTTTTCTGGAAATCTCAACAACAAAAATCATTATTTTCTTGGGTTCTTCTTGTCACCTTGTCACACAATGGACAAGCTAGAGGCAAACACTGCCTTGGAAGCTCTGGAATTGTTGTCTAGTGATTAAGGCTTGTTCTTTCTAGGTCTTGTGCTGCCCATATAGCACACCTTCAGATGAAGTAGTTGACCTGACAGGTTATGGGTTCTGGTTTTGTTGACTCCCAGAAGAAATTGGGTCCGTGACTGGTGACTCCTTATAAAATCTGAATTCAAAACCCACTGTTTAAAAATAATTCAATAGGGGCTGGGGACGTGGCTCAAGCAGTAGCACGCTCACCTGGCATGCGTGCGACCCGGGTTCCATCCTCAGCACCACATACAAACAAACATGTTGTGCCTGCCAAAAAACTAAAAAATAAATGTTAAAAATTTCTCTCTCTCTCTCTCTCACTCTCTCTTTAAAAAAAAATAATAATTCCATAGTATTTTTTTTCTTTACTCCAAGACAACAGTTGTGCTGCATTATAATGATAGTATTAAAACCACACAAATATAAACTGTCATAAATTGAGGGCTCTTGTCTTCCAGGGTCAGGCAATCATGCATAAGAAGCCTCTCTTCATCATCATGTGGATTAATTCATTTTTAGTAGGGCTGAAAAAAACTATTTCATTTTGATTTTGACACCTCTCCCCCAGTAACACACACACATGCTTTGTCTATGAATAATTTTCTCTGAATGCATCACTCATCAACCATCCTGTGGTTTGATTTTCATTGTCCCTCATTGCCAGGGTGGGACTGTCCTAGTTCTTGATCTGATACGATGTCACATGGAGGGGAAATGATAGATGAGTAGGATCAGTTTTGAAGCCCATCTAGCCTCATTTGAGCAATAAAGAGGATTAGAAGGAATGGTTCTCAAGCTACGGTTAACCGAACTCCACTGTTAAGTTACACTAATAAGACATTCATTCGTTGAAATGACAAAATAATCAGCAATAACTAGTACTAAAGTTACACGGGTAGTTTTTATACATACCATTTTGGTTTTTATTTTTCAAAAATTCACAATTGATGGATCCAGAATTCAGTAGGAAAACTATATTTGAGTTACTTTGCTTCTTGACAAGTCAACACAAGTTAAAATACAAAAATACAAAATACAAGTCATTTATACCATAATATTAAAATGCCTTGTCTGTCAAAGCAAACAGATGCACAACAAGTTTCAAACGGCAGGACTCCTACAGCAGGATATTTTAGCCACCCACAGAGTAACAAATTCAAAGGGCAAACATTTCAGATGTGTCACTGACCATTTTATATGTTTAGGTCCCAGATGAAATGCATATTTTATAAAAGAGAGAGAGCACTTACCTTGCAAAAATTAAACGTACATACTTTTTAACTCTACAGACTTGAGCAGAACATTAGACTAACCTCAGAAACACCACACCTAGCCTTCTGATGTATACACACATCTGACTAATGTGTACACAGATATACAGAATCTCAAATTTACTATAATAATTTAGCCACCTGTAATCCCAGTGGCTCAGGAGGCTGAGGCAGGAGGATCTCAAGTTCAAACCTCAGCAATTTAAGCCCTAAGGAACTCCACGAGACCCTCTCTCTAAATAAAACATAAAAAGGACAGGGAATGTGGCTCAGTGGTTAATTGCCACTGGGTTCAATCCCCCAAACCAAAAAAAAAAAGTAAATAAATAAATAAGTTTTCTTTAATAACTTTCACACAAGGACTAAAATTTGATAACAAAATGAGAAAAAAAAATATATATATATATATAAATTGGTACTGGGGATTGAACTTAGGGGCATTCAACCACTGGACCACAACCCCAGTTCTATTTTGTATTTTATTTAGAGACAGGGTCTCACTGAGTTGTTTAATGCCTCGCCATTGCTGATTCTGGCTTTGAACTGGTGATCCTCCTGCCTCAGCCTTCCAAGATCCTGGGATTACAGGCATGCAACACCACGCCCAGCTTAAAATATCTTTTCATGCAAAATTCAAATGTTCAAATTATGAAAAGAAATTTTTTATAAAATTTAGCAGTACTGTAAGCTTGATGATTTTGCAAATACTTTTAATAATCATCATTTTAACTTATTTCTGTGTCAATGGAAAAAGACTCCAAGTCATTGTAATTAAAAAATAGAAAGTCATGAATACTTCATTATACTCAAATTAACATATCTTCCTGTGATAACTTAAGCAACTAACAGAGATATATGTATTAGTGACTGACAAGAAAACCAGGCAACATGTATGTTGACAATTCTTAAAACAATTTTAGTTTTTATTTACTTACAAAATTAAATTCTCACTTATCTGTAAGCCAATTTAAATACAATTCCTTAAGGAATTTTGTCATTTTCCCCCCTCTCTCACTAACTCTCTGTCTCTTCTCTCCTTTTTATAGTATGGGGCAGTTTTCTTTCCATTGTCTTTCTCTCTTTCAATCTGCACATTAGTTTTCTCTGTTTCAGACTATTTCTGCCATTCCTTCTTTTTATAGCTTTTTTTTTACTCCTTTATCCTCGCACCATCAATTTGGATATATGTTGAGCTTCCCATGTATATTTTTTGTACACAAACACACAACCCAAATACATCACAAATACAGAACTGGGTGCAAGATCCAACAAATAATTCATATCAACCATCAAATGGCAAAAGCCCAAACCATATACAGAAGGTGAGAAAGGAAGTCCTCTCTGTGTACAGCAGAGCAAACTCACCAACACAAGATCCTGTCAGCTCTTTCAAATATCAATTCCTTATGTCCACAGAAGATATTAGGGCAGACTGTGCCTTGATTAAGGCAGGAAATGGAAACTCCCTAGAGCAAGTGTTCTGGTAGCTGCTGGAGATATTCCATGGGTCTCCCCCCCTCCCTTGGGGCTGGCTCATTTCAAGCAACAATCCTCTTAGCTGACTCACCAAGTTTTCTGTTAGTACAAAATCCAGCTGCTCACCCCAAAGTCAAGAGAAAAGATGTTAGGGCAACGACAGCAATTTTGTCCAAAAAGCCAGTTCAACAAGAATATAGGAGTATGCTTGTCAAAACACATTTTTTTTTCCATAAAGCTAATTTGGAGTTATTTTATGCAGATAGCTATGGGGTTCTGAAACTGATAGGTGCCTTCTTAGAGGAGATGGTCTGAATGATGTGTGTCTGATTCCTATCACCTAGCCATGAAATGACTTTCAGTTCTTCAAGTCTCAAAAGTAAAGATCATGCTTTCATCAGGATATTCTTGCCACTGATTAATTATATATTACACAATGGACAGGCCAAAGGGTGGGGTTAAAAGTCCCAGGTCCCTCTTGCTGATTGCCAAACTCCATATAATGAGCCTACTACAAAATCCTGGTAATGAATACAATTGTGCTTAGTGCTGAGTATCAAATCTGTGTTAATCACTTTTTGTCACTTTGACAAAACTATTGACATCTACAAGTTAGAGAGGGAAAACTTCATTTTGGCTCACAGTTTCTGAGTTTCAGTCCATAGTCAGCTCCACTTCTCTGGGCTGAAGGGGAAACAAAACATTATGGTGGAAAAGGCATAGTAGAAGAAAGCTACTCAGCTCATAACAGTGAGGGGGGGGGGAGGGAGGGGGAAGAAAAGGGAATGGAATGGAATGCAATGGAAGGGAAGAGAATAAGGGGACAGAGATAGATAAAGTCACCAAGGAATCAGCCCCAGTGATTCAGCCATGCCCCAACTGCCTACATTTATCACCCAGTCATGATAATAATTAATTAATTAATAGTTCTCAAATGGATTAATCATTTGATGTGGTTATAGCACTCACAATCAATTCATTTATTAAAAACCCACCTCTGAACCTTGCCATATTGAGGTCTATGCTTTCAACACATGAGCTTTTCAGGAAATTCCAGATCCAAATCATAAAAACAACTGTATATTAAGGTTAATTCTTTTATCTAACTTTATAAAGACAGTTTGAGGTCTTGCTATATATAAGCACTGTGGTAGACTTCTAGATGCTTAAGAATAATATGACAACATCTTACTTGCAACTTAATTTTTATCTTATTCATGTATAAAAATTCACTTGCATCATTTGACATGCTAACATTAAGAAATTTTTAAAATATGATTGCAAGATGGAAATAGTTATTATTGAGTCTTTTGGCAAAGGAAAGCATGTCAAGTAAAAATCAAAATAATACAAACCAAATTCATTCTTTTAATGGTAAGCAAACAAAAAAGAGCATAAATTATTTCTCAGGATTTATATAGCTTTCATAGAATTTCCTCTACCAATTGAAATATTTACTACATCCCTACTGAGCAGCCTTGGAATCCATGTGTGTGTACCACCCTCCACCTCCTAGAGATACACAATCACAGAATTATACTTTGCCTACTTGTTCTCCCTACCCTTTCACTGGATTGTCAGAAATGTGAAACTGAGAATCATATTTCCATTTATTATCAGCATTTACCATCATTTAGACACATAGTTGATGTCAATATTTGTTCAATCACTTTAAAATATTAATCTAAGGGAAGCAAAAATCTTATCTTTGTCAGGCAAACCAAGGAAGCAGGAGACATTCCAGAAAACAAGTTTCATTCACTCTTCTCACTGCTTATAATTTCCAACACTATTTTCCCAGTATTTATTGATGTATCATTGTGTTTATATAACACTGTATTTTACATTCTTAGACTATCATTTTTTCTAAGAAAAAGATAATTCAATGTGAGTACTTCTGCAAGAAGAAACTGTCTGAATACAATTCAGAGATCAAGGCTCTGTCTTAATAAAATTGTAAGATCTTTATGCCTTGATTTTAGACAACAAACCTGGGTCAGCACATTTCTGAATATGAGTAATGTGACCAGCCTACTTCAATGTCCCATAATCTTTCTTCCAGTTTTAGCAGAGCCTATGCTCAGACATACAACCTGATCCTAGACAAGGTGTCAGCTGAACAAGACAGCTTTCTACCACATGGCATAAGTGCTGACTGCATCACCAGAGAGGAAAGAATCCTGAATGCTCTATACTACACCCTATTTCTGCCAGTTTCAAGTTTTCATGTGTCTAACTGATAACGCCTCATAGATGTTTATTTGTTAGAATTAAACTTACACTGATAGGCACAAAGCATTTTGGAAAAATGTCAGTTTTAATACCATTATGTTAGTTTCTAATACCTTTAAATGTGTGACCATTAGTGGCCCAGAAATAAATTCCTGAAGTTATAAATTTGTCCATAATAAAGACGTGCACAAGAACATTCAGAGCAGCTGTATAAATACTAGTCAAATAGAAGTAAATAGGAGAATGAAGAACTAATCAATTGGGGTATATTTATGTACTGGAATACTAGTCATCAATAAAAGGTAACAGACTGTTGATATATTGAACATCATTAATTAATCTCAGAAACATCATAAAAAGTCAAATGTAAAATAATATATACTCTAAATTTTTCAACATATGGTGTTCAGGAATGATCAGTCTTTGGTAATAAAATTAAGTCAGGTTACCTCTGTGTATTTAGTGGCAGGTGTTTGACTGGACCTAGATTATGTAAATCATATTAATTTAGGTGATATTCCACATGACAAAATTTATTGAGCTTCATATGAAAGTATATCCATTTTATTGCATGTACTTTTTATCAATGAAATGTTATAACAACAAAATAATGGCAAGGCAAATGAGCATTCACAAACAGAATTCATTGGATCATGTAATTAGAAATTAAAGGTAATGATCTGGCTTTGTTTCAAGAAAGAATAGTTGAAATTTCAAATGTAGACGGTCCCTGGTAGAAAATGCACTGCAGTTTCTTTTCTGATCATATGCATGTGTATTAATACTCATGGAATTACACAGATAACATAATACATACCAATGTATTATCAGCAATATTTAGAAATGCTGCTAACCAAAGAAAAACAAATAGTATTTCTCATTAATGAGATGTGAGTCCCTAATTGTATAGAAATAATATTTCTGGTATAAACTTTCTGTTATTAGGTTCACCATAAAAGCTTTTATCAGATACTATTCTTGACTTTTGCAATGTTTTTCATTCTCTCATTATTTCCTGAGAATGAAATTTTTATTATTATTATAATAAAATTATTATAATATTATTATAATACCATTTTGACATTATAATAATCTCTCCATACCTTTCACTATCACCAATTTGTTGCAAAAGACTAGTATCTGCCACCTAATTTAAAGCTAAAATTCTCTTCTTCTTGTGCAGCCTTCCACTATTTATAATGAATTAATCACTTCCCAGACTTAACACTTAAATAATAATCATTGCTGTTTGCTATAAAGACTATTTCCTTTAAAAGAAATTACCAGCCTATCTCTCATATCACCTCCCTTCATGCAGCTCTTTATCTGTTCTCTTTAGTGACTACAGATTTTCCATTCCATAGTCATGCCCCCTCCATGTTACAGGATGCTTGCATATGCTACTTTCTGGATAGCTCTTTATTTATAAATATTTTCAAATTCTTAGACATCTATAATTCAATAAATCAACTATAAATTAATAGGCTAAGCCCCTAGATTTCCTTCCTATCCAAGCTCAGAGACTAACACATTCTGTTGTTCAGTGAGTGTAAAGTGAAGCAAAAGTCTCAATTAAATGATAAATGAATTTATTAGAGGCAAGTAGTTATTTTATGTTCTTTGGTTTTTATATTTATTTATTTATGCAAGTACTTATTTTTAAGAAGCCATGCTGAAAGTATTTCCATCAAAGATTTCTTCAATAAATCCAAGAAAAAATGTATTCATTGATTTTAATTTTGTTCATACAATCAGAGGCTAAGGCTAGCCATTATTGTTTTTATAGCTCTAGGTAATTCCTAGTATGGTCTTCCTTTAATATTCATGAGAGATTGGTTCCAGGACCCCACTAAGAGCAAAATTTTCAAATAAGTCCCTTAGTACAATGATGTACTATTTGCAAATAGCCTATATAAACCTCTTGTGTACTTTAATAATTTCTAGATTACTTACAAAACCTAATGCAACACAAAATGCTTTGTAAATAGTTATTATACAATATTATTTGAACATTCATTCCAAAAACCAATGTTCATGTTCAATCGGTACATGTTCAGTACAGATGTCATTTTTCCCCAAATATCAATAAACAATAACTGGTTGAGTCCACTGAAGCAGAACCCATGAATATGCATATCCAAGTATAATTCCCATTTATAAAGACCTTACAAAAATTTTCTGGTTTTAAGACCCTCTGATCATGTATTAGTATTTTCACCTTAGTAAAGCCTTTTAGAATAATTCATGCATTCAGTGAAATGCAGGTCATAGAAACTTGATAGAAATGACTTTACTAAAAATTAATAACTACATGCAGAATAATTTACTAACTTCAAATTATTCTGCATGTAGTTCGAGTTTAGATAATCTTTTCTTCTTGCATTCTCTTTCTTTATGTTTGTATGTGTGATGTGTATATTTATAAATCTATATTTCACTGTTCTAATTTTCTAAGTTCTACAGAGGATTCTTAAATAAAATAGCTATTGGGATAATATTTTAAAACCTTTGTAAATATGTAATTATAGATGACAAACATAAAAAAAACTTGTTTATATCAATAACACAAATATAAATTGTACATTAGTATTACAATCATTTTTTCAGGAATTAAAATTGTAATGGTTTTCTGCTATTCAGGAAATTGTTATGGTGTCCATAAGTGTATAAAATTATATACATTTAAAAATGTAAACATTATTTTCAAAAATACACTTTTTTTACAAAAGCCAAAACTATCTTTATATTTTATAAACTTAATTCTAAGCTTTTGGTACTTCTATTTTTCTTTATTTTTGATCTTTACATGCATTGTTTAAAGTTTTGTGTTAATATTTAAATATGTTACTCCTAAGCACAATTGGTTTACTATTTCCACTCTTTGCTATCTTGATTCTGCTTACTAAGCCATTCTCCAATCAACTATTTTTCCCATTTTTTCATTCCTGAAATTTGGCACATCTTCTCTTTCTTCTTTATTTATAGTTTGCTACTTCTTATTGGACAAGAAAGGAAAATTTAAGAGTGATTGTCCACATGTTCTGACCCCATTTTCTGGTTTTCTTGCACCTGTTTTTTTATCTTCTGTTGGGCTGATAATTTTTAATGATAAATGATAATTAAGGCCACCATTTCTACATGTGCAGTAGATTCCAGTTAGTTTTTATACAAGGACAAAATTCCAAACATTTTCTCATTTGTGTGCATTTTCTTCAATAAAAGACTTTAAAATAAGAATATTTCATTTGTATTCATTTTTTTTCCCAAATCCATTTAAATCCATGTTACCAAAACAGATTTTGTTCAAGGTTAACCTTACCTTCAAACTGACCTTTCTAATGGCTGTTATTAAATCTTCCTGATGTAACTAAAATACTTCTGGTTTGGGAATGATTTTCTTCTTTTACTTATACTCCATCATAACTTAATAACTTAGTTATTTTACATTTCATTAGCTGTTCTAAGGTTCTGAACTCCTTGTTGATGATTAGGTCTGAACGTTCCAAGTTTTCTTTATCAAAACTTCCTATGATAGTTATTTATAACTTATGGCACAAAATGTTGTCTGTATATTAATTTCTTCATTAAAGTTAAAACTTCTATTAATAGATGTGTCCTTAATATCCACACTAACATTTATCTCATATCCAACACTGCCAAAATAAAAATCCTATCTACCCACAAATCCCCCGCAATATTCCCAATTCAGTAAATGTCAGATCAAGCCACAGTCTAAGAATCATTTTTGGGGGGTCAGTCACATACATTTCTGACTATCAACAAATACCATCACATTTACCTTCAAAAAATGTATGGAAAATGTCCCTCTTTCCTGTACAACCTGGTCTTAGGTATCATCAGTCACTTGGACTTTTTTGATAGCCTACCAGTTGATTTATCATGTTTACCTTCTTCTCTGTGGTTTATTCTCAACACAAGGACTAATGTGATTTTTTCAAACCCATCAGATCATGTCATTGGTTTTTACAAAACCTGTCAGTGTGTACATAGGTCAGTTAGAGAAAAACACATTTTTTATAAGAACAAAGAAGTCCACTAGACGATAAACACAAATTCCTACCAAGAATCACTATTCTGTCATCTGTTTTCCACTCTCCTTGGAAAATCCAATGCTGTTGCACTCACCTCTTTGAAGCTGTCAGATCAGTTTTGACTCATTGTCTGCTCTTTGCCTAAAACATCTTTCACTGGATACCCTCATGGATGATTTCTGGCATAGCTCAGTGGAAGCTCTTCTTATTATGGAGGACTTTGCTGACCACTCTACATAAAATATTCTTTTGTCCATTTCCTTGTTCTAGATTTTTCCATAGTTATGTCATCATGTGACCTACTAATATAGTGTTATAGATATATTTTATATATAAAATGATCAAGCTAGATAAACAGTGTTTATTTATTTTTTCATCAGTATGACCAAAATACCTGATAAGAACAACATAGAGGAGGGAAAGTTTGGTTGAGGCTTACAGTTTCAGAGCTTTTAGTTGATAGATGGCTGACTCCATAACTCTGGATTGGAAGTGATGAAGAACATTATTGAGAAAGAGTGTAGCCAAGGAAAGCAGGTCAGGACATGGCAATAGGAAGCATAAAGAGAACTCTGCTTTGAGAGAGTGACAAAATATAAACACCAAAGGCACACGCCCAGTGATCTACCACCTACAGCAATATGCCTATACTTACAACCCAGTTAATCCATATCAGTGGATTACTTCACTGATAAGTTTAAAGCCCTCTTAACTCAATCATTTTTCCAATGAAAATCCTTGCATTGTGTATCACATGAACTACTGCAAAACCTACATATTTAAACCTAACAACCAGGATTTTCATTTCCTCAAATACATATTATTTCTGTGTGTTATGAACCTTCAAATTCTCCTAGTTATGTTTAATAACTAATAGAGTAAAAGAGCTCATACTATATAGTTTATTATATATTTTTTCTGTTTGTGATTTAAACAAGTCAACTAGATAATTCTAACATAACATATTTGCATATTTACATTACTAAGAATAGAAAGGAATGGCTTTGACTTCCAAAATATTATTCAGTAATCAAAATCTTTGAGGAAATAATTCAGGTATTTCTTCCTGTATAATGGAGAAACCCAGATAATCAAACAACATCAATACAACCTATCAATAGGATGAACTGAGATTATTGCTTAAGGGAAAACACAGTAACTATGTGTGTGTGTGTGTGTGTGTGTGTGTGTGTGTGTTTATTTGCTTTCTTCAAATTTAAAGTTAAGTCATAAGGCATTTTTAAGTAAAAAAAAATTGATTACAATAATTAGTAATTAATTACTATTCAAATATGCTGAACAAAGGACAACTAAGTGGGAGTTACATAAGACAGTTAGGAACTGTTGATACTAAAATTATGTGTACTGGAACTGGAAAACTACTTAACCATTTTGATCTTTATAAAAAATAAAGTTCTCCTTGATTATATTATAATAAAATACATTTTGGTAACTTCACTGGTTTTGTAATGGGAAAATTGAATTACACACTTATAGAAGCTTCATACACCAGAAGCATTTTCTCAGATCATATTCCTCATTCCTCCCATACAGACTTCACATTTTTCCCTCCCTTATCTCTGCCTTTTAAGATTTGGCTTGTCTTAATTTGAGGCTTATTTTGCATTCAGTGTCTTTCTCAACACTAAGCTACTTTGTTGGCTGCATATGGTTTATTCTCAAAGACTCTGAAGACATCTTCTCACCTCGTGAGAATCAACTCTGTGCAGTGGTAGTGGTAGTTGAAGAGTGCAGGCATTACCTTCATAATAACCACCACTTCACCCATTAGCAAGCTGCATATGTTTTTTTTGTCTGCAATTCTTTACTATTTTGTACAATATCAAGACCTATTTTTCATCTCAAAATGTCAGTTCCATATTTCTTTCTTAGTTGAAGGATTACTAGTGTCCCAGTTTCACAAACTTATGTAATTATAAAGCAGAATCCATTTACTTGCCAGTAATTGGAGTAATGCCATCACTGTGGGAATAAAAGCAAGGCTTACAGTTGAGAGTAAAGAACAAAAAATAGCACACAGCTTTTGCAAAAAGGGTAGAATGCTACTTGGCCTCAGTGACATTCTGATATTCAATGTAGAATTTTAATTGCAATTTTCCTTCTTTGGAATAAACGAGATTGTTCTAAATACTTCCAATAGAATTAATTCAGAAACCAAATTAACGCTCTCACATTACAATTTTAGTCGGTGCAGTTGATGTTTTATGAAAGAATAAAAGGCAATTACAGGCAATACTGTGCAGTAATGGAGTATGTGCAGTCATTGGTATTGAGTGACACTTAAATCAACTTTGTTATATTGAGAAACCAGTGATTGATGACACCAACAACACTGATAATGAGTGTTGTATGATATATTTTATCTTCTTATAGCCTAATACATTTTAATGATGAAGGAAGTACCTATGCTGGTTTGTACCACCATTAGTGTCCAGGACTAATAGTTCCAAATTGGCAGTAATTATTAATCTAAGGAATGTATGCTTAACCATAACTCATACATTCAACAGAAAGGAGATTGGTTATTTAAAGTAAAAGCCATAGTCCCATGAAGACCAAAATTTTTCTGCTAGATATTCATTTAAAATTTTATCAGCCTAAAATTTATACATGAAGTAAATTAGCCAGATTTTATATATTTGTCCTTAAAAGCTTCTCAAGACTTCCTCCTTAAAGTGATGTAGTTACCAGGCCCTATACAATTTATCTATCAATGAGGTAATCATTTTTCTACCCACCAAATTCATAGATCTTTATTTTCATTTATCTTTCCATTGCCCTAGAAGCAATTCAGATTCACATTTTAACGTGTGAACAATTGAATCAATTCCTCACTTAGCTCTAGCAATAATACTTCGAATATGATCTGCCTAGTTTGTTCCAGTAATTCCTCTTAAAATTATTATAGGTCAGTTTCATAGATAAGAATGAATTTCTTCATTATCACACCTCTAATGTCTCAGAACTGTTAGAAACCTCTTACTGCTTTATCAGAGAGTCCTCAGTCACTTCAAAGACAAAACTCTAATCTGTAAGCAATCCCTTATTTCTTCCCTCTATCTAAATACCTGCTTTGTCAAAACATACATTGTCCCTCTTCATATGTCTGGCTCATACCCACTCAGATAATCTGTGAGCCACATGAATACCCTGGGAAATAATTTCCAGCTATATAATATAAAGAAGTGTAGGTAGGTATGCTATTTTCTTTTCCACCCCATGAAAACACCTACATCATGTCTTTTTCAGAAAAACTTCTTAATAAAAACCTGCTTCATAAAATACCATTCTTTACCACCTGATTATGACTTATCTTGACCAGAAAAATTTAACTGAATACATGCCATTGATTAGAACTACATAAGGCATTTCAAGATAAAAGGAATAATAATTTCAGAAAGAATTAAAATGAATTTAAACTGAATTATCACACATGCAAATGAAATTAAAATGTATCATTGTATTCAAATTTATGCATATTATATAAACAAGTTGATTTTCAAATTATAGTTATATTCATTTCAATAAAACAAATTTAAAAATGAGAATTTGAATATAAAGAAAATCTATCAAATGCTTCCTTTGATGAACTGAGTGGTGTCTTTTGCTGTATGGAATAAACACAATGACCAATTTAACAAGGTAAATATATTACTCCATTTAATAAAACAAATTCATTTAAAATAATAATCGTAGATGTGAAAATTGTCAGATTATTTAAACAAAAAATTATATAAATTGAGTCACATAGATTTATTTATAATTGTGAATATTTTATATTTCAATTGTTTTGAGAGTATTTATACAATTGCATAAATTCATTTGGATATTATACAATAAAATACTTACATATATGTCATATAAATGCTATCATGTACCTCTTTCAAAGTTCATTCAAATGAAGACCTGTTAATTCAAGAATTATTAAATATTTTCCAAATAATTACACTCACTGACACAATTCCTCTTTTATTCTATAATTCAGTCTTGCCCTTTGTCACTTTCTAGATATTAATTGTATGAGTTACTATTGTATAATTTTTAAATTTTGCAGCTATTCTTTGAGTGCAGTTTTACTTTCTTACAAAGTATTACACTGTTTTCTGTATTATCATACATACATGCAAAGAAACCCCGGAGTACCACATGTCCTTATGAATAATTCTTGTTCTTGAAGATAAATTAAAAATTTTGTATTAGAATTAAAATTATAATCCCAAAATGTTCTCTTATTGTTTTGTAATGGAAACCTTATTTAAAATATGTTTGAGATTCTTTTAAGTAACAAATTTATAAACAACTCAAAATTAAATTATTACCAATGTTCAGCAAAAAAGAAATAGAAGGATGTCATTGTATGTGAAATCATGAATACTGATGGATTAACTGAGCAGGAACTGTGTAGGCAGGTAGGGCGTAGTTAGAGGAAGTAGGTCAATGGGGACATGAATTTGCTGTTTATATTTTGTCCTGAATGAGCAGAACTCTCTCTCTGTGCTTGTTAGTTATATCATATGATGATTTCCTCTGCCACACTTTTCTGTCATGATATTCTGACTCACTTTGGGCCCCTAGCTATGGGATCAACAGACCATGGACTAAACGTCTGAAAGCCTAGCCAAGATAAACTTTTCATCACCTCAATTGTTCTTGCAGGGAATGTGCTCACAGTGAAGGAATTTCTGTTTCTAAATTTTACAGTTTCAGAAATTGATACTGGGAGTGGATCTGTTTTCATAACTAACCTGACCATGTGGTTCAGAAGTCTTTGGACATGTTATGCATGGGAGAAATTTTTGAAAAGTTTAGAGATGTAAGCTGTACATGATTTAAAATGTTGTGAGCACAGCTTAATAAAAAATTCTGGTGGATGCTCAGAAAACCACAATGCCAATAAGACTGAATGGCAAAGATTGAGCTCATGAGGTTTCAGAGAAAGAGTCTTTTGGAAATTGAACTAGAGTCTGTTCATGTTAAAATCTGTCAAATATTTTTACACATTTTGCCTATGTTCTGAGACCTTCTGTGAGGCTGAATTTAAAGATAATATATTAATTAACAGAGAAAATTTCAAGACAGCAGCATTGAGAGGATGTCATGGATACCAATGTTAAATTTTAGCCAAGTTTATTGTGATAACCAATGGAAGAAATGTTTGAAAACTTGCAGTTTGACCAGAAAAACATGAGTAAAATGGACTAAGGAAGGTATTATTGTTAAAGAGATTATAGCCATTAAACAGATACTAAATACTTTTCACAGAAACAGCAAAAAAATTTATATGTATTCTATAATTTCTTCTTTGGAAAAACATACTTTGGCCTCCTCATTTGGTATTTTATCTTTTATTTATTTTTCTTGCTTTGTGGTTCTAACCAGGACCATTAGTACAATGTTGAATGGAAACACTACTTGCAGGCATCTAAAGAACTAGCAAGACCACACACATCTCAGGCTCAAAGTTTAAAAGGAAAAAAAAAAATCCTTTTGTGAAAAGACCAAAAGACTCTTTCTCTGAAATCTCATGAGTTCAATCTTCGCAATTCACAGTCTTATTGGTATTGTGGTTTTCTGAGCATCCACCAGATTTTATTCATTAGAGAGATATCTACATCCCTGCTTATGTGACAAGGCCTACAGAGTTGTTTCACCATGCTTGGTTACCCAGGCACTCAGAAGCTGCTGCAGTCATGGCCTAGATGCTTGACTATGTTCCAGATGGTGGAAAGCCTTGGCATCCCCCATGTGGTGATGGTTTTGCAGATGTGTAGGCTGCTGAAGTCAGGAGAGTCATGGAAGCTTTCACCAAGGTTTCAAAGGAAAGCCTAAGAGACCAGGCTTAAGAGAGTGTAGCAGGGTCAGATTTCCTATGGGCTGGACCTGAGAGTGATATATGAACATGTAAGAAGGAAGCCAAATCTGCACTGTAGACCCCAGAGAATACAAGCTGCAAGTAGCAAGTGACATGAAACTCTACTGAGGAAAGCTGTAGGAGTTAAGCAGAGACGAATGAAGGGTGAGACCATGTGGACTACAACCAGCAAGACCATGGGTGACGGGGTGGGGAGTTACACATGCCTTTGGTAGGAACATCACAATCTCATGTCCCCCAGATGCTGAAAATGGAACTATAAGACTTGCTTGCCTAGCTGAAAATCAGTCTTGCTTTGTTACCTTTCCTTCCTTCTATTTCTCCATGTGGACTGAAAATGTTTACTCTGTGCCAATATACATTGAATATATGTGAGATATTTTTCATATTTACAGGAGAAAGAGTCCATACATTTGCCTTGAGATTTTGGACTTGGACTGGGGTAATGCTATATCTGCTAAGACTAAAGGGACTCTTGAAAATGGAGTAAATGTATTTTGCATTGTGAGAGGGGTATGCACTTTTGAGGACCAAGGGGAGAAAGTTATGGTTTAGATATTAGCATGTTTGGAGGTAAAATAATTAGAGTGTGAAGAAATAACATACCAAAATCTTTGGAATATAGTTAAGACAGGGTTAAGGGGTAAGTTTATAACAATCTAATTGCCATCAACATAGTAGAAAGATCAGAAATATCACAGTATCTCAAAAAATTAAGAAATCAAGAAAAAAAATTTTAAAAAAATAAGAATCACTTTAGAAACCAATTCCTAAAAAGGAAATTGATAATAAAAAAATTATAAAAAATATTTTGAATGTTTTCACCATAAAGAAATTATCTTTGAGAATAGGAATATGTTTAACCTGATTTAAACATTTTAAAACATATAAATATATCAAAGGTTCACGTGGTTGCCCATAAATATGGATATTTTTTATGATCTTACATGAGTAAAAAATGAATTTAATAAAAATATGTCATATATTTCAAAATTGTTAGGAGAGAACATTTTGAATGTCCTTATCACAAGATAGCAATAAATGTTTGAATGATAAGTATGTTAAATATTCAAATTTGAACATAACAAATTATATCCATGTATAAATTGCAACATTTTTAAAAAATATAATAAGACAAGAAGTAAATGTGGGTGAGATTATGGATAAAATGGGGCCTTTTTATACTTTTGGAAGAAACCTAAAGTGGTGTAGCTCTTGGTCTAAAATTTTGGAGATTCCTGAAGAAATTATAAGTAGACCTTTTTTTGACCCAGAAATGAGATTTCTGGGTAAAAATTCAAGGAAATTGAAAACTGTATCTTAGTGATGAGATCTACATCCTGTGGGGGCATTTGTTCAATGACTTGGACCAACATAGCCATCCCCAACATTGTAGTTTTCAAGAATAAATGTAAAATGTTTGGGATATGCAACTCTGAGGTAGGGAAGGAAAGATAGGAACATACCAGATCTCTCCCTCTCCCCTTTGAAGAAACAGATGTTATTCAACGCTTTAGCCATTATATTTACATTGTCTTGGGGTATAAAACCCCAAATAAAGTGAATTTGGGGGTCCCTCAACTATATTTCTAGTGAGACACTAAATCACAGTGAGACCTTGGTTTCTGTTATTCCTTGCTATATTTCTGTGAGTAATAAATCTACTTCATGTAACTCACTGTGTGTCTGGGTGTGTGTTCTGTTTCGCCAGACTCAAATAAGTTGTTAACTAGTATACAGTTAATATACTTTACAGACCCCCATGTTCATTGAGGCAATATTCACAATAGCTAAGTGTATATATAAGTATATGTATATATACACACATATACATACATTTTAGTTTTTTCTGTATACAACTCTGATGGATTAGAAATATGTATGTGTAAATATCAGTCTTGTTTTTTTACGAGACTTAATTTTTTGTGTCTTCTCTCCAACACCTTTGAAAATGAATCATGAAATCCATACTTTTGTTCTTGCAGACACAATTTAATTGTTTTCTTGAGTTTTTAGATATATTTGCTGTTTTCATGTCTCCACCTTCTGGAGTCAATGCTGGCTTATGGAACCTCCCTCCATCTTCAATAGAATATTCATCCCGTATGTTAGTAATTTGAGTTCTCTCTCTTCTTCTCTTCGTTAGCATGGCTAAGGGTCTGTCGATCTTATTTATTTTTTCAAAGAACCAACTTTTAGTTTTGTTAATTTTTTCAATAGTTTCTTTTGTTTCAATTTCGTTGATTTCCACGCTGATTTTAATTATTTCTTGCCTTCTGCTACATTTGCTGTTGTTTTGCTCTTCCTTTTCTAGGGCTTTGAGATGAAGTGTGAGCTCATTTATTTGTTGGTTTTTCCTTTTTTTGAGGAATGACCTCCAAGCGATGAATTTCCCTCTTAAAACTGCTTTCATTGTGTCCCATAGATTCCGATATGTTGTGTCTGTAATTTCATTTATCTCTAAGAATTTTTTGATTTCCTCCTTTATGTCTTCTGTAACCCATTGATCATTCAGTAACATATTGTTCATTTTCCATGTGATGTAGGATTTTTCCTTCCTTCTTTTATCATTGATTTCCAGTTTCATTCCATTATGATCAGATAAAATGCATGAGATTATCTCCACCCCTGTATATTTACTGAGGGTTGCCCTATGGCATAATATATGGTCTATTTTTGAGAAGGATCCATGTGCTGCTGAGAAAAAAGTATATCCACTTGATGATGGTTGATATATTCTATATATGTCAGTTAAGTCTAGGTTGTTGATTGTGATATTGAGTTCTATAGTTTCTTTGAAAAAGGCAATATCACAACAGATGCTACAGAAATACAGAAGACAAATAGAAATTATTTTGAAAACCTATATTCCAATAAAATAGAAGATAGTGAAGACATCGATAAATTCCTTAAGTCATATGATTTGCCCAGACTGAGTCAGGAGGATACTCACCACTTAAACAGACCAATATCAATAGATGAAATAGAAGAAGCAATCAAAAGACTTCCAACCAAGAAAAGCCCAGGACCGGATGGGTATACAGTGGAGTTTTACAAAACCTTTAAGGAAGAATTAATACCAATACTTTTCAAGCTATTTCAGGAAATAGAAAAAGAGGGAGCTCTGCCAAATTCATTCTATGAAGCCAACATCACCCTGATTCCGAAACCAGACAAAGACACCTCAAAGAAATAAAACTACAGACCAATACCTCTGATGAACCTAGATGCAAAAATCCTCAATAAAATTCTGGCGAATTGGATACAAAGGCACATCAAAAAAATTGTGCACCATGATCAAGTAGGATTCATCCCTGGGATGCAAGGCTGGTTCAATATACGGAAATCAATAAATGTTATTCACCACATCAATAGACTTAAAGATAAGAACCATATGATCATCTCAATAGACGCAGAAAAAGCATTCGACAAAGTACAACATCGCTTTATGTTCAAAACATTAGAAAAACTAGGGATAACAGGAACTTACTTCGACATTGTAAAAGCTATCTATGCTAAGCCTCAGGCTAGCATCATTCTCAATGGAGAAAAATTGAAGGCATTCCCCCTAAAATCTGGAACAAGACAGGGATGCCCTCTATCACCACTTCTATTCAATATAGTTCTCGAAACACTGGCCAGAGCAATTAGACAGACGAAAGAAATTAAAAGCATAAAAATAGGAAAGGAAGAACTTAAATTATCACTATTTGCAGATGACATGATTCTATACCTAGAAGACCCAAAAGGGTCTACAAAAAAACTACTAGAACTAATAAATGAATTCAGCAAAGTGGCAGGATATAAAATCAACACGCATAAATCAAAGGCATTTCTGTATATCAGCGACAAAACTTCTGAAACGGAAATGAGGAAAAACACTCCATTCACAATATCCTCAAAAAAAATAAAATACTTGGGAATCAACCTAACAAAAGAGGTGAAGGATTTATACAATGAAAACTACAAAACCCTAAAAAGAGAAGTAGAAGAAGATCTTAGAAGATGGAAAAATATACCCTGTTCATGGATAGGCAGAACTAACATCATCAAAATAGCGATATTACCAAAAGTTCTCTATAGGTTTAATGCAATGCCAATCAAAATCCCAATGGCATTTCTTATAGAAATAGAGAAAGCAATCATGAAATTCATATGGAAAAATAAAAGACCCAGAATAGCAAAAGCAATTCTAAGCAGGAAGTGTGAATCAGGTGGTATAGCGATACCGGATTTAAAACTATATTACAGAGCAATAGTAACAAAAACAGCATGGTACTGTTACCAAAACAGGCGGGTGGACCAATGGTACAGAATAGAGGACACAGAGACTAATCCACAAAGCTACAACTATCTTATATTTGATAAAGGAGCTAAAAGCATGCAATGGAGGGAGGATAGCATCTTCAACAAATGGTGTTGGGAAAACTGGAAATCCATATGCAACAAAATGAAACTGAATCCCCTCCTCTCGCCATGCACAAAAGTTAACTCAAAGTGGATCAAGGAGCTAGATATCAAATCAGAGACTCTGCGTCTGATAGAAGAAAAAGTTGGCTCCGATCTACATATTGTGGGGTCGGGCTCCAAATTCCTTAACAGGACACCCATAGCACAAAAGTTAATAACAAGAATCAACAAATGGGACTTACTTAAACTGAAAAGTTTTTTTTCTCAGCAAGAGAAACAATAAGAGAGGTAAATAGGGAGCCTACATCATGGGAACAAATTTTTACTCCTCACACTTCAGATAGAGCCCTAATATCTAGAGTATACAAAGAACTCAAAAAATTAAACAATAAGAAAACAAATAACCCAATCAACAAATTGGCCAAAGACCTGAACAGACACTTCTCAGAGGAGGACATACAATCAATCAACAAGTACATGAAAAAATGCTCACCATCACTAGCAGTCAGAGAAATGCAAATCAAAACCACCCTAAGATACCATCTCACTCCAGTAAGATTGGCAGCCATTATGAAGTCATACAACAAGTGCTGGCGAGGATGTGGGGAAAAGGGTACACTTGTACATTGCTGGTGGGACTGCAAACTGGTGCAGCCAATATGGAAAGCAGTATGGAGATTCCTGGGAAAGCTGGGAATGGAACCACCATTTGACCCAGCTATTGCCCTTCTCGGACTATTCCCTGAAAACCTTGAAAGAGTGTACTACAGGGATACTGCTACATCAATTTTCATAGCAGCACAATTCACAATTGCTAGACTGTGGAACCAACCCAGATGCCCTTAAATAGATTAATGGATTTAAAAAATGTGGCATTTATACACAATGGAGTATTATACAGCACTAAAAAATGACAAAATCATGGAATTTGCAGGGAAATGGATGGCACTAGAGCAGATTATGCTTAGTGAAGCTAGCCAATCCCTAAAAAACAAATACCAAATGTCTTCTTTGATATAATGAGAGCAACTAAGAACAAAGCAGGGAGGAAGAGCAGGAAGAAAAGATTAACATTAAACAGATACATGAGGTGGGAGGGAAAGGGAGAGAAAAGGGAAATTGCATGGTAATGGAGGGAGACCCGCATGGTTATACAAAATTACATATAAGAGGTTGTGAGGGGAATGGGAATATAAACAAGGAAAGAAATGAATTACAGTAGATGGGGTAGAGAGAGAAGATGGGAGGGGAGATAGTAGAAGATAGGAAAGGTAGCAGAATACAACAGTTACTAATAGAACATTATGTAAAAATGTGGATGTGTAATCGATGTGATTCTACAATCTGTATTTGGGGTAAAATTGGGAGTTCAAAACCCACTTGAATCAAATGTATGAAATATGATATGTCAAGAGCTTTGTAATATTTTGAACAACCAATAAAAAAAAGAATAAGAAAAAAATAGAATATTCATGTAGTATTTCTCATGATGTAGTTGGACCCATCTATTTTAGAGTAAAATCTCCCCTTTCACTATATAAATTAACATATTCATAGATTCTAATTATTCAGGCATGGATATTTTGGTGGGAACATATTCAGTTTGTCACATATGGTAAAAGGGTTGTTGTTGATTATTTTTCCCTCATGATAAACCAGTCTTGCATTCTTTGAAAAAATGCCACTTGGTCATGATATATTTTGCAATATATGCTATAAAATCAATAAGCGTGTTTGCATTGCTGTTTATAGAGGATGTCCATATGTAGTTTCTTTGATTATAATTATTTTGCTTAGTTTAATATTAAAAACTTAGTAAAAGTTGATGGCGTAGTTGATGTAGAACATGATAATGTTTCTTCATATGAATTTGGTAGATCTTAGCAAAGATAAGATATATGTAAAAATATATCATAATAAAATGTGATCAAGTATGATTTATACCAGAATGCTTAAACTTCATTCCTGATTCAGTTCGATCAATGAAATTCATTTTAAGAGTAGAGGAATACCTTTATTTATCTCAATAGATGCAACAGAATCACTTGAAAAGTTCATTGCCTATTCATAATAAAAAAATTAAAAACGAAAGGGAACGTTCTCAACAGGTAAGTAGATAAACATATCAGTATCCATTATACAATGGAATAATCCTACTGCCTTTCCAACAACCTTGATTACTCTCAAAAGCATTATGTTGAGAGATAAAAGGATAAAAGACTGAAATAAAAAGTTCCTATTAAAAAGATTCTATGCTGCAGTACTCTATTTATATAAAATTGATGGGTAGGCAACATCCAATAGAAATAAGAACAGTGTTTGCCTCTGGGTGATAGAGACTAACTGGAATGGAGTAGAACAGAAATTTCTAAGGCAAAGGAAACCTTATATATCTTCATTGGGTTTTTGGTGGAGATTTATTTAAATTTGTTAAAATTCATCAGTTTGAGCCTGGAGATGTGGCTCAGTGGAAGAGCACTTGCCTGGCATGCACAAGGCCCTGGATTTGATCCCCAGCTCTGAAACAAATAAACAAACCTCACTTAATTCTGTGCATATTTGATTGCGTTCACTGCATATGAATAAAAACAAACCTAACAAGGAATGGTTGTGGGGGCCCATGCCTATATTCCTAGTTACTTGGGATGCTGAGGTAGGAGGATCTCAAGTTGGAGGCCAGCCTGGGCAACTTAGCAAGATGCTGCCTCAAAACAAGATAAAAAGTACTGTGCACATAGAGTATTTAAAGTACTGGGAGTAAGGCACTTTTCCCTAACACGTGCTAGACCCTGGGTTAAATTTCTATCATGGCAATGAATAAATAAAATAACAACAGATATCCAGTAAAAAGCCCACCTACTATATGTGTAAGCATGATTCCTATTTACCGACATATGAACTCTGTGTGGCATGAATAAATAATAATTACTATGTGTTTGTATTTGTCTTATGTGCATTTATAAGTGAATAGCTGAAATACAATAAAAGAGTGAAATATAAACATCTTACATACATCACCAATAACTTTTATTTATTATAGCAATACTAAGAAAAGAGACTAGATCTAATAGGAACATCTTTTCCCTGTTTGTCTCAAATATGTGCCACCGCTGTAAATAGGTTTCCACAGAAACACCTACTACTTATCAAGGTTTGAGCCAAGAAAATCTCAAATGTGCTTTTTTTTTATCCAACTGAGACTTTGAGATTGAAAAGTTTTCTTTCATCATCTTTTTCAATATTCTTTTAATTTACTCAATTCCTCTGAATCTTCACCAAAAGTCTCTATATTCTGGAAAGATTCCCCAGTGTTCTGTTCTCTCAAACCTTAATTTTAACTCCCTTAACTTCACACCTCAACTAGGAAAACCTTTTAACTACACTATCAAGTAACCCTGAAGTATATTGCAATGAAAGTATTTTAACCTTAAACTGAATCAAATTAGGAGCATTTCTGTACTAGAATGCTATTTCCCTGTTACAATTTCAACTAGTTTATTAATTAGTTAAAGCAAAATATAGTTATGTTCATGCTTTATTTAACTCTTAGTTTTTATTCACATTTTATGAGTTAATAACAAATGATTTAACATGTTATTATTGATTCTACCTAGTATTAGATGGGATATTATAGAAGATGCAGAAATATTACTATCAATCTAATTTTACCAACTAGAAATTTCAAAATCACATCAAAATTTTCTCAATCAGTCCAACTTCAGTTAGCCACAAATGTTGCTTAATTCTATGTCCTGAATCCTTCTAATAACCATGACACAATTGAAATATCTACCACCACAACACTATATCTGCTCCTTATATTTTTTCTTTTGTGTACATTTATTCTTGATCAAACACCTAATTTGCATATCTTCCTATAACCTCCCATCATGCCACAAATTTCCCCTCAGCCTCCAAGTCTTCTGTGACTGTTTTTAATTTTCCTGTCTTTTAACAATCACTTTCCCCCTAAGTTCCTTAGACAATAATTAGGAAATTATAATGTAGAGCTAGAGAAGACTATAGCATGATTTACTGTCATTAACAACAGAGATATGGAAATCATCTGCTAGTAATTAACAGATGTTGATAATATACGTGAAGGACTAACAAGTCAGGTTCTTTCACGCTATTGTTTGCTTTCATAAATGTGTCAGGCTGATAACTTGCTAATTGAGGAAAGGAAATAATGCTGTGATTTGTCAAAAGCTAGGTGAAAAGTTTAAAAATAAAATGTATGCATGGCTGGCTTTGTTAGGAAAACTTCAAACAAGTTTCAAAATATGTATAAACAAGTTTCAAAATATAATTTATGTGATTTGTAGACCTTATTTATAAATTAATAAACTAATTAAATGCTACTTTTGTTAATCTTACTCTTAATTACAAACGTAATAACTTGAATTGTGATTTTTCACAGATACATTATTGCAAAGTTATTTATTCACTTTCATAAATTAAGATATACAAAATAGATATTTCAAAATCTGCATAGTCTATCACTGCAATGCAACTGCCATTGAAGAAACTATGAATAGGAGAAAGGAGGGGGAGAGTCAGAAATGGTGTGTATTAAAGGTGTGTGCTATAACAAGGAAATGAAACCAACACACTCCCTATCCCCTGCCACTTCAATTTCTGACACTTGGTCTTTTTGTTTGGTTATAAGTTTGTGGGAGACAATGGAGTCAATCAAAAGATCTTAAAAGAAGTGGAGTGATGCATCAATCCCTGGCTCAGAGTTCTAGCTTGCCTCCTGTCAGTCATTCTTAAATTGTCCTGTACCTTGAAGTGGATTGTTCAGCTGTTCAAATATAAGGATGGCCATCCCGGTTGCAGGGACTGGAGTTACAATAGTACTGCCTACAAGTGGGTTCAGTTATGTAAAATAAAATTTTATTTCACAATGAGGTAGGAGAGATGTCAGCATGCTGAGACAACTGAGTGCAAGTCTAGGAATGCTGAGGACACTGGGAAGGCGGATCTGCTGAGCCAAAATTTCACCAAGTTATCAAGGACCAGTAGGCATTCAGGCTAGAAGGTAATGATACACACTGATTTTTATAACTTGAAAAGCAACTATTATGGAAATATCAATTAAACTATGACCAAGAATCTACACAGTAATACATTGCTACAT
Source organism: Marmota monax (assembly GCF_021218885.2). Taxonomy (NCBI): domain Eukaryota; kingdom Metazoa; phylum Chordata; class Mammalia; order Rodentia; family Sciuridae; genus Marmota; species Marmota monax. The sequence continues at coordinate 253,243 of NW_026695005.1, forward strand.
ACATATGCATACATATATATGTATACAATGCAGTATTTGCAAATGAATCTGTACAAAAATGTTTAAGTAATGAGTATTAGCCATGTATCAAGCATTGTGATAAAAGTTTGAGAATTCAAAAAATGATCTTTGAAGATCATAATTTGAAGGAGAAGAAAATAAATTAGTATTTTGAGTTCCAAATAGGTACTACACATTTTACACCTAATGCCTTTTAATATTCAAAACACCTCTCTAATATGGACTATCAAATCTACTTTACAGATGTAGAAGCAGATCATTTGTACAGTAGGTAAATTGCCAAATATACTCTATAGGTCTGATTTACACCAAATCAGATAAACTGATATACACCAAAATCTTTTGATTTCAAAGCAAGTTTTGTTTTCATCTGAGATCCTGAAAGCAACAGAAAAACATTCAAGCAGCTGACACTTGTTAGTTGAGGATACATACTTCTTTTACACATTTTACACCTTTAAATTTTACTTAGTAGAAAAGGGATAGATTCTGTGTTATTTCCTGTGAAATTTCATTTTCACTTTGGCTGGGGTTGAAAGAAGACAATGTACAATCTAATTGCAAGAGTGTCAGAGCAGAAGAGAGTGAGTGACAGAACACAGACAGTAAGAAATGTGATTAGAATTTCATCAAGATATTTTAAGTGGTCTTTATTTTGCCAATTATCATTGTGAGTTCCAAAGGATTCCTAGTGCCCTTTAATAGACATATATTTAAGCCATAATTTACAGAGGAACTTCATTTCTGGGAGAAGATATCTGAGAAAATTCCTCAGGTACCGAGTTCTGGGCACAAAGAAATTCTCTGAAATAAGTTCACCAACTTAGAAATTATAAGGGCACAAATACATACCTGAAAATTTATGTTTCTCTTTCTCTGTCCTTGTCTCTGTATTTCTCTCTATAATCAATGCTACTGAACTTGTTTAAATATATTATTACATAAAATTGGCATATATGCAAACTAAAAGATAATGGCTCATTAAGATTTGCTATACTTGGTAAAATCAAAGAACGAGACTTTCTAGAGGCTAGTGGATACATTAGTAGATGTGATCCTCACTATAAAAATCATGTCCTCATTACACACAAAATCAGAGGAAAAATTTATTAATGTACTAAGTGCAGGCAACTCTTGATTGGTGAAATGGTAGGTGATTGTAACTTCTTACATTTTTTTATTGCTCAAAATATTGTAAGTCCATTTTCTAAATACAATGCTCAACTATAACAACAGTTATAAAGAAGCTTGAAGCTTCACACTTGCCAAACAGTAGATGCAATTTAAAATCATGGATATATTATGGTAGTGACATGTCATCTGTAGGAGAATGTGAGCATGTGGCTCTTCCTTTATGGAAGCATGTTTTTCTCCACCAAACTCACTGTACTTTGCCCTCACAGGCACTCACATAGGTCATGTGCATGTTCCTAGATATTTCCCAGGTGCATTCTTTATCCAACTTCTCTGTTCCTAATCATCATATGCTGATGTATAACACAAAGCTTTTCTCATTTTTAGTGCACCATGCTATTTCTGGAATTGGAGACATCAACTCTGTCCATAATCATCTGACATCCCCTTTCTCTAGGCAGAAAATTATCCTAATTATACACAGCTCAATGTAGATGTTACTCATCCTCCCTGACTCACCACTTTGGGGCTGGCTGCTTCTGTGGTGTCCTTATGTGACCTTGCCCTTGATTCTTTTCATTTGAAGTAATTATTTCTTTTCAGAGTCTGAACTCCAATCTCTATATTGTTGTCCCTTTGTATCTGTTGGAGATTGGTTAAAAGACCTTTCAGACACCAAATTCCACAGGTGCAGAACCCCTTATATAAAACAGCATATTATTTTTATAACCTGTTCAAACCTTCAAGTATATTTTAATCATCTCTACATTGATTATCATAAACTAATCCCATGCAAATAGTTCTTATCCTGTATTGTCTTGGGAATTATGATAATGAAAAAAATCTGTGCATGTTCAATACCGACATTATATTTTAAATAATTTTTATACAAATAATATGGATATGTAGTCAGTTGCAGGACCAACACAGATATACTACCTGCAGATACAGAATACTGATTCTGTGTGTGTGTGGGGGTGTTTCTGTGTGTGTAGGCTTGCACGTTAAATTTTCTGGGAAAGTATAGATTTTCAATATGTAGCTTTAGTTGTTTATATTTAGATACACAACACACTTTTTTGAGATACACACACACACACACACCATACATAGCAAGATAATTACAACAAAAAGCAAAATTAGCTCATCCCTCACTTTCTATAGTTACTATAGTGTGTGCATATATATGTAAATGTGAAGAAAAAACACCTAGAGTCCATCTGCTTGCTTGACAAATGCTCAATTAACAATACAATGTTATTAACTATAGTCTTCATGCTTTATATTTTATCTCGAATTTCTTTGTTCTTCATAAATAGGAGTTCATGCTGTTTGACCCACTTTTTCCTATTTACCCTTCTGCCTCTAGTAACCAATGTTCTACTCTCCATTTTAATTGTACTCTGTGGTGAGCCGCTTCTGCCGTTTCTGCAGACTATGGTCGCCATTACAAGATGGCGCTGGCTCCGCTGTGGTCTGTGACAAACAACTCCTTATTTGGGAGAGTTGGCGCGTGGTTTTTCACCACCCTATGAGAAAGCTCCACGTGGCAGCTTCGCATTGGGGCTTGAGATGCTTTATTAAGGCTGGGAGGGGCATCCGAGAAAGAGAAGAAAAATATCAAGGGCCTGAATAAACTGCTGAAAGAAGATTCCTGAGTTGCGTCTTCCTTGCGGGCAAGGGGTCGCGACAAGTGGTGCCGAAACCCGGGAACCAGAACTTTCAGCAGTCAGGGGTGGTGCACCAGTTAGTCCCAGGTAAGTGGGATCCGCGACCAAAGCGGGGTTAGTCCCAGGTAAGTGGGATCCGCGACCAAAGCGGGGTTAGTCCCAATAAGTGGGATCCGAGACCAAAGCGGGGCAGCTCCTCTGTAAAGAAAGAGAGAGCATTACATTTTATTGCAGCTGCACTGTGTACTTTCACTTCTACTTTCGATTTTGTTTTCTGTGTTTCTTTTGTTGTGTCATTTCGCTTTTGTTTTTTGTGCTTCTTTTGTTGTTGTGTCATGGGTGCCGCATCTTCAAGTCCGCTTCTCCTGGCCCTAGATGGCCTGTTACGTTCCAAGGGCCTGGAAGTGAAACATAGTACTTTACAGAGATTTTTACAGAAGATAGATATCGCTGCACCGTGGTTTGCATTTTCGGGCAGCCTTACTGTACCCAGTTGGGATAAATTAGGCAAAGATCTTGACTTTGCTTCTGAGCAGGGCATATTAGAGGGTGGGGTGATACCCCTTTGGAAAATGGTCCGTAGTTGCCTTACAGATGGCAGATGTCAGGAAGCACTTACTAAAGGACAGGAAGTTCTAGAGCAATTACATGAGGAGAAATCGGAGACGGCAGGAAGTGAGGTGCCTCAGGAGGATGGGAGTGTGCGGAGCATGAAACAGGGGAGGAGACGATTGTCTCCGGCAAGAAGTGAGGTATCTCAGAAGGATGGGAGTGTGCGGAGCGTGAAACAGGGGAGGAGACGATTGTATCCAGATCTCAGTACACTGCGCACACCCCCATGTGAAAGTGGGTCAGAGGAAGAGGAGGATGAGGAGGAAGAGCTCGGCAGGCTGTCTCGTCATCTAGAGAGTTTAGCTATAGGAGAAGGGAACAGAAATAAACAGGGGCTCAAGAAAAGCGATCCCCCGGATCCACCGCCGTATGGTGGGGGTGTTTCGGGGAGAGCTTTCCATGCCCAAACATGGAGGGCTGTTAACGCTGAGATGGGTCTTGCTTATCCAGTTTTTCAGGATGACAATAGGGGAAGATTCCATGAACCCTTAGATTTTAAAATTGTGAAGACCCTGGCGGAGTCTGTGCGCACTTATGGCATAGATGCCGCTTTCACTCTCACTCAGGTGGAGGGACTTACTAGATTTTGCATGACTCCCTCAGATTGGGCTAGTCTAGTCCGCGCTTGTGTTTCCCCAGGGAAATATTAGGAGTCCAAAGTTGGCTGTTTAATGTTTCTGGCAGTACCCAAGACTCGGAGCGAGGTAGGAGACTTAAAATTACTTCACACAATTCACAATTGTTTAATGCTACATTACCCTCCGCAGCAGTCTGTCTCCAATCTCCGTTCCTGTTTCTTTTGGCTAATGTTACATCACAGGGGATGCTTAATTGTTCTAATATTACCTGTTATTTGTCTGAGTGTTGGAATGGCTCCTGGACTACGGCAGTGATTATGAAAATTCCAACTTTTGTCCCGATCCCGGTTACTGCGGATCCAGAGTCATTTCCTATTGTTGAACTGATTAGAGCCCATAGAGATTTTGGAATTACGGCAGCTATAGTGACATTTGTGGCGGTATCTGCTGCTGCAGTAGTTACAGCTGGAGTAGCCATGGCCAGCCAAGTACAAACTGCTGCCACTATTAATCAGGTTATTCAACAAACTTCCACCATACTTGAATCCCAAAATACAATTAATCAACATATTTTGTCAGGGATTTTAGCTGCCAACCAAAGAATAGATTTACTCCAAGCTCAGGTAGAAGAATTGGCTGACTTGGTGCTTTTGGGTTGTGTTGACCAACGTGCACATTTATGCATAACCTCTGTCAGATTTAATGATTCCAGGAATGCCTCCCGCATCATTGGCGAATATTTGGCCGGAAATTGGTCCATGGCAGCGGAAGACATGATCCAGTCTCAACTAACCCAGATAGCTGTCTTGAACAGTACTCCTGTCGATCCTGTGACTTTGGGTCAATTCACCGATTGGATATCTTCTGCTTTTTCCTTCTTCAAAGAGTGGGTGGGGGTAGGCATTTTTGGTGCAATGTGTTGCTTCGGTATGTTCCTCTGTTTGTGGTTTCTCTGTCGCCTTCAGGCCCGCAGTGCTCACGATAAGGCTATGATCATACAAGCTCTTGCAGCTTTAGAAAATGGCAACTCACCTCAAGTCTGGCTTGTGCATCTTAAACAGTAAACCTTTGACATGGTCGTTACACCCCATGTTATTATAACATTGCACTGGGATCGACATGACTTTCCTTGTTATTCTCTTAGTGTTGGAAAGCCCTTGCACTCTGCTGGTCTTGCATTGCACGCAGATGGGTTTCCACACTAGTGCTTTTCTATCGCCTTAAAGTCCGTGCCTTTCTTTCAGGGTGCTGTCAACTTGTTTGTCATTATAAACAGCCACAGTTCAGCCTCAGCTATCCCCCTTCGTCCACCATCGTCACGATACAGGATGCGAGGCAAGGTACTGCACTTGAGTGATCCTTGATTGCATGCGGGTTAGACGCGTCCACGCCCCGCCCCACGAAAAAAGGCGTCGGCTGATATGGGACCAGGTCTAGGGAAGGGCCCTCCTTAGGACTGAGCCATACTATGCAGCCACTTCTGCACAGTAGGATAGGACCTCTACTCTCGCCTGTATTGTTTTAAGAAAACAGAAAGGGGGAACTGTGGTGAGCCGCTTCTGCCGTTTCTGCAGACTATGGTCGCCATTACAAGATGGCGCTGGCTCCGCTGTGGTCTGTGACAAACAACTCCTTATTTGGGAGAGTTGGCGCGTGGTTTTTCACCACCCTGTGAGAAAGCTCCACGCGGCAGCTTTGCATTGGGGCTTGGGATGCTTTATGAAGGCTGGGAGGGGCATCCGAGAGAGAAGAAGAAATATCAAGGGCCTGAATAAACTGCTGAAAGAAGATTCCTGAGTTGCGTCTTCCTTGCGGGCAAGGGGTCGCGACAGTACTCAACTTTATTTTAACTCTTAAAAAGACCATAATACAATATTCTTGTTTTTGTGTATTTCATTTCAATTGAAGAAGTTTCATTCGTGTTGTCCCAAATAGGAGTTTCTCCTTTTTCTTTCTTTCTTTCTTGTATTTATTTTTATTTTGAAACAGGGTCCCACTAAATTGCTTAAGGCCTTGCTAAGTTTCTGAGGCTGCTTTGAACTTATGATCCTCCTGCCTTAGCCTCCAGAGCCACTGGGATTATAAGTTTGCACCATGGCCTCTGGCTCAACAGTCTTTCCTTTTTAAAGCTGAATAGTATGAACATATATGTGTGTGTGTCTGTGTATGTGTGATATATGTAAATATATACATTTATGAATCCGCTTATACATTAATAGACACTTAAGTTGTTTTCATATCATGGCTATTGTGAATTGGAATGAACATGGGAAAGCATATATGTCTGTGAAGTCAGCCCCCTGTGTTTGCTTCAGTTCTTCTGGATAAATTCCCAGAAGTGGGGTTTCAAGGTTGTATGATAGTTGTACTTTTAATTTTACAAGGCACCTCCATAGTGTTTCCCACAATGGCTATAATAATCTACATTACTATCAACAGTGCCCAAGGGTCTCCTCCCTCCACACCTTCATAAATAAGTGTTACATCTTTGTTTTTCCTAAGAAGGTGTGAGGTGATATCTCATTATTACTTTGAGTTGCATATCCCTCATGATAAAAGATGTAGAGCACTTGTAACACACCCTGTTAGCTACTTTTATGTTGTCTTTGGACAAGATGAATACACAGTTAAATTGAAATACAGCCTATAGTACAGATTGGAAGAGTTAATATAATTAAGACATTCATATTATCCAAAGCAATATACAGATCAACTCCATTTTTATCAAAATTCCAATGCCAGTTTTTACATATATAGAAATAAAATTTTATCCTAAAATTTGTGTGGAACCACAAAAGATCTCTATGGCAACACAATTTTTTTACTATATTTTCATTGGTCCATATTGATTAGGCAGAATAGTGGTTATCATTGTGGCATAATAGTATATGCTTATAACATAATTAGTTCAATTTCACTGCCCCTCCTCCCTCACCCACATTCTCTTCTTTTGTCAACCTTAAGGACTCCTTTTTACTTTTATGACATCATTTTTTATATTCTTTCCTTATACCCTCTACATATGAGAGAAAATATATAATACTTGTTTTTCTGTGTCTAGCTTGTTTTGCTTAACATAATGCCAGCCAAATCCATCCAGTTTCTACAAATGACATTATCTCATTATTCTTTAGAGCTGAACAAAAATCCATTGTATTTAATAGCAAATTTTCTTTATTCATCTATCAATAGACACATATAGGCTAATTTCATAACTTGGCTACTATAAATTGTACTGCAATAAACATATATATGCATGTATCTCTAAATATTTTTACTTTAATTCTTTAGAAAACTGTTACCATTTGGATGTGAGATGTCCCCTAAAAGCTCATTTGTGAGATAATTCAAGAAGGTTTGGAGGAGAAATTATTGGGTTATTGTAGCTTAACCTAATTGATGAATTAATCCCTGGTGGATTAATTGAGTGGTAACTGGAGACAGTTGGGGTGTGGCTGGAAGAAGTGGTTCATTCTGGGTGTGGTTTTGGTGCACATATTTTGAATCTGGAGAGTGGAATCTCTCTACTACCTGATCATCCTTTGAGCTGGTTCCATCTGCCACATTCTTCCACTATGTTGCTCGGCCTTTCCTGGAGATCTGAGGAATAAAGTTGGCTGTCAATGGAGTGAGAACTCTGAAACCATAACCCCCAAATAAACTCTTCCTCTCCTAAAATTGTTCCTGTCAGATCTTTTAGTCACAGCAATGAAAGAGCTGTCTGAAGCAAATACATTTTAAGTAATTGTATAGCTGGAAAAAATAATCTTCATAAAGAAGAACATATTTGAAGACATCACATTTCCTGATTTCAAAGTGTTACAAAACTATAGTAATCAAAACAGTATGGTACTGGCATTTAAAAAAAAGAGACTAATGTAACAGTACAGACAGCCCAGAAATGAATGAAAACACATATATTCAAATAATTTTTTAAAAAATCACCAAGAAAACACCAGAGGAAAAGATAGGGTCTTTCATAAATGTTTGAAAAACTGAATATTCTCATGAAAAAAAATAAACTCACCCTTATTTTCAGCTATAAAATAAATCAACCCAATCTGAAGAGGTAAGGGTTCTTAGAAATAAATGTAGGAAAAATGTTCCTTAGCCTTGGCCATGGTTTCTTAGTCTCACATCAAAATTCAGGTAGCAAAAACAAAAACAAACAAATAAACCAGAATTTAATCAAATTAAAAACTTATGTACTGCAAAGTAAATATTCAACAAAATGAAAAGACAGACTATGGACTGGAAGAAAATATTTTTTTTTCATTTTTTTTTTTTTTGGTTTATTTTTTTTTCATTTTTTATTGTTGGTTATTCAAAACATTACATAGTTCTTGATATATCATATTTCACCCTTTGATTCAAGTGGGTTATGAGCTCCCATTTTTACCCCATATACAGATTGCAGAATCACATCAGTTACACATCCATTGATTTACATATTGCCATACTAGTGTCTGCTGTGTTCTGCTGCCTGTCCTATCCTCTACTATCCCCCCTCCCCTCCCCTCCCCTCCCCTCTTCTCTCTCTGCCCCCTCTACTGTCATTCATTTGTCCCCCTTGTATTATTTTTCCTATTCCCCTCACTTCCTCTTGTATGTACTTTTGTATAACTCTGAGGGTCTCCTTCCATTTCCATGCAATTTCCCTTCTCTCTCCCTTTCCCTCCCACCTCTCATCCCAGTTTAATGTTAATCTTGTTCTCATGCTCTTCAACCCTACTCTGTTCTTAGTTACTCTCCTTATATCAAAGAAGACATTTGGCATTTGTTTTTTAGGGATAGGCTAGCTTCACTTAGCATAATCTGCTCTAATGCCATCCATTTCCCTGCAAATTCTATGATTTTGTCATTTTTTAATGCAGAGTAATACTCCATTGTGTATAAATGCCACATTTTTTTTATCCATTCGTCTATTGAAGGGCATCTAGGTTGGTTCCACAGTCTTGCTATTGTGAATTGTGCTGCTATGATTATCGATGTAGCAGTGTCCCTGTAGCATGCTCTTTTTAGGTCTTTAGGGAATAGACCGAGAAGGGGAATAGCTGGGTCAAATGGTGGCTCCATTCCCAGCTTTCCAAGAAATCTCCATACTGCTTTCCAAATTGGCTGCACCAATTTGCAGTCCCACCAACAATGTACAAATGTACCCTTTTCCCCACATCCTCGCCAGCACTTGTTGTTTGACTTCATAATGGCTGCCAATCTTACTGGAGTGAGATGGTATCTTAGGGTGGTTTTGATTTGCATTTCTCTGACTGCTAGTGATGGTGAGCATTTTTTCATGTACTTGTTGATTGATTGTATGTCCTCCTCTGAGAAGTGTCTGTTCAGGTCCTTGGCCCATTTGTTGATTGGGTTGTTTGTTATTTTATTGTCAATTTTTTGAGTTCTTTGTATACTCTGGATATTAGGGCTCTATCTGAAGTGTGAGGAGTAAAGATTTGTTCCCAGGATGTAGGCTCCCTATTTACCTCTCTTATTGTTTCTTTTGCTGAGAAAAAACTTTTTAGTTTGAGTAAGTCCCATTTGTTGATTCTAGTTATTAACTTTTGTGCTATGGGTGTCCTATTGAGGAATTTGGAGCCCAACCCCACAGTATGTAGATCGTAGCCAACTTTTTCTTCTATCAGATGGCGTGTCTCTGATTTGATGGAAGAAAATATTTAAACATGTATCTGATGAGAAGTGAATATCCAAAAGGTAAGAAAAACATACAAGTTGAAACAATAATAAGTAAATCAGTAATAACTGGTCACAAAATAGGCAAGGACCAGTATAGACTTTTTTTCCAAAGAGCTCTAAAATGCATTCTTTGTAGTGAAAAGAATGTAGTCGGTTGGAGAAAATCAAGTTCTTTTCTCAATTATATTGAAGGTAGAGGAAGGAAAAAGTACATAACATAAATGTAATAGGCAGATTATCAGGAAAAAGGAAGAGATCTGGGGAGGAAGGACAGGAGATAAGGAGAGATAATGGGGAATTGAATTGATCAAGTCATATTATAAGCCACAATGAAATTCACCATTCTGTATATTTAATATGTACCACAAATAAATAAAATAGAATAAAATATAGAACTGCATATTCAAATTCATGTGAGAATGAACTCTTTGCTACCATATCCATGTGAGCTGCTCTAGCATGCTAGTTTAGTAAGTATGCAGATTTAGAGTTATGAAAAGTGCTTGTGTGTATGTATGCATTCACTTTTAATATTGTGGTATCTCAGGACAACATCAGAATTAAGTTTAATAATTAAATGCCTTTTGTACTTTACTTTTTTATTTATATATTCATGTATGTATGTATTTGTTGGCACTGAAGTCCAGGGACTTCCTCATGCTACATGTACTCTACTACTGAGCTATACCTTTAGCCTGCTGTGTTTAAAATTCTAGAATTGGCAACAATTCTTTCCATAAATTAAAGCAAGTATTTTGATGATCTGAGCAAATCAGGTTGGTTTTATGCAGAGAAGTTCTTGAAGAAAGCAGAAACAAAAACAAAAGTCAGATTGGTCATTTCATTCTTGCTCTTTGTAAGTCAGGGACAAAGAGACAAGAGCAATGAGAAAATAAATGGCTAGTTAGCATCACAATACTTCAGGTTACTCTTTTTGTGTGTGGGTTAAGGCAGAAGAAAATTGATTATCATGTCAATTGAAATGAGCTTGTTTGGAAAATTTGGCTGTCATCTCTCCACTTGTAATTCATCATATATTTTCTCCTTGCCTCAATCAAATAAACAGCTCAGTTGTAGCGGGTGGCATGGAACTTTAGCATGAGGGCCTCCATTTTTATTTTTCTCCTAATCTGTGCAGGAGTTTAGTCCAAAACCACACCCTCCTATAATTTTTACTAGCAGTTTGTGGACAGTTTAATAAATTATCAAAATAAATTGAATTTTTTTGTCACAGAGAATGAGAAAAAATTTAGAGTGGGAAAAATAGAAGACAGTTCTGCAGTGTGTGGCAGATGTAGACCATGGATTTGAATAGTTTTACTCTTTTTTGTTTTGTTTTTAATTAACACAATTGTCTGTGTTTATGGGATACAATGTATGTCTCCATACACTCTTACTTTGGTTGTTTCACTATATCTAGGACCTGAAACACAGATGTCAGAGCAAGGAAACTGCACAAAGAGTTAAGATCAGATAACTAAGACTGAGTGTATAAATGATGGGTCATGGACTATAAGGTTCATTTGAAAGGAAATCTACTGTGCTAGGAAGCAGACAGCATAATTAAGATATGGGATTCCCCTTAGGCTCAAATATAGATTGAATAAATTATATCATCATTATAATTCAGTTCAGTCAGTTTTTCAATATTCTCATTGCTGTTGCTGTACTTACCAGTCTTTCATAATTGCCCTCCAAAATTCAACCTCTGAATAAACACCAGCAATCTTCTCCATTTCTAAGTTTTAGTAAATTGCTGGTTTTAAACCACAAATTCAGGTATTTAACAAAGTTATTTCTGTAAATCCCAATCACCTGATATTACAATAGTACCATAATACTTCTGTGTTTTTAATCTTTCTAATGATCTTGGGAAACTTTCAAGTGTTTCATCCTGAACTCTGATACCATTGCTAGCAAATGATTTTGACTTTCACTTCAAAGGAAAAATAAAAATAAGCAAATTTTTTTCAAATCATTTTTACCACATGTACATAAAGATGAATTTCTCTATTTTAGCTTTCTTAAACACTCCGTCAAAAAACAAGGCATTCTCATTTCCATTCAGTATAACCCACCCATTCTCTAAATGACAACTGTTTATTTATCACTGAGGCAGGGTTCTACTAAATAAATTCACTTTCTCTCCCACATCTTAATCTCCTCATTTTCTTCTGTTTGTTTCTCATGAACATAAAGTCACAAGATTGTTCACTCTGAACCACTAAAATACTCAAAGTGATTCAACCTGTTTAACTTTCACTTTCTACAGCCTTATATCATTTAATATTTTGCTTCTTGACATCTTTAGAAGTAAATGATTTTTTTCTCAATGTATTATTATGATTTCACTCCAAAACCAACTTACTGTCTTCTTCAATCTTATGAAACAACTGAAGTCAATCAAGAAACACATAGCCACCAAAACAATAGCTTAAACTGGGCCAGGGTGGTGCATGCCTATGATCTCAACAGCTTTGGAGGCTGAGGTAGGAAGATTGCGAGTCAAAGTCAAGCTCAGAAAAAGGGAGGCACTAAGCAACTCAGTGAGACCCTAAATCTAAATAAAATAGAAAATAGGACTGGGGATGTGGCTCAGTGGTCGAGTGCCCCTAAATTCAATACCTTGTAACCCTTCCCCCAAATAGCTTTATTAAAGTTATATCATATCACAATTTTTACCATATATTCATGTTCATTCTTTGGCTTATTTCAGCATCACCCACATGTCTTTCTTATTGCTATGAAAATTCTTTCCCAGTGGTTTTGAATTCATCTCTCCCACCTGCTTTAAAGATTGACAACGACTCCACCGTTTCTTCTATCCTTGCCTCTCATGTTGGACTATAACTAAAAATCTAGACATGTGTGTTATCTCTATTTTTCATGGCGCTTGACAATTCCAGGAACTTTATGAGATGACAGTAAAGAAAACTAGTAGCTAAAAAAGTTGGCTAAAATTTTGCCATTTTGTTGGGAAAAAGGCATGAATGCAAGTGATAATTCTCAAGAAAAAGTATAAATTTGCAGATTACAGAATTTGAGTTGTAAAAGTAAAATCAGTTCTGAGATTCATTAGGATATGAACCAGGATAAATTATTTAAGGTTTTTAAATTTGTTAATTCAAAATTAGGATGATGTGCACATTGTAAAATAAAAATGGCAATCAATGGAGATAAAATATGTAAAACAATTGGCCCAGAGCCTGGAATACAAATCATGTCAGTATTACAATTATGTACTTATTGTCATTTTTATGCCTGTTGTTTTTTTGAAGGTGTATGTATTCTTAACTAAATAAGAAAAATTCTACCTTGCACTATGGGATAGAGATAAAAACTAACAGCTGAATGAGATGAATTCATTCATTAAAAATTTACTGTGCCTTACAATGCACATAGCATTGGACTCTGTTCTACATAACTGAGTGTAAACGATAAAGAAATTATGATATTTCCATTTATTCATTAGCAAATTGTTTTGAAAATACTATTTGGGAGTTACTATATCAAAATTTGAATGAAGTGTGATTTTTTAAGAGCTTTTGTCCCAAAAGAACCATTAAAAGTCAGTCAGCAAACACACTAAAAATACTCTCAAATCTCTGAACTAAAGTAATTGACTGCTAAAAGAATTAAAGAGAATAATTCTGGGCCCCAACTGCCCAGAATATCTCTTTCTAGGAAATCTGTATCTAAGCTAATATTTGCAAGATGAATTTAAAAAAAAAATACTATCAGTGTAAAAAATAGTTCAATAAAAATAATTGGATCCATGTGCCTGTAGATAGGAACATGGAATCACAGAAAGAGAAGAGAAGCAGTGTAGTCACAACACAGGGTGTTAACAGGAAATGGCTGATAACTGATTTTGGGTAGAGACTGACTCGACTCCTTCAGGATCTTATAACCAACACTATAAAATGTAAATGATTCTGAGCAGTGGAGTGACTCATTTATTAACCATCTATTAATGTTTGCTTCATTTCATGCCAGATTTCTTTTTATGAATTAGGGGCAAAATGTTATGTTCTGAGGAGATATTTGAATAAATAAGTAAATTATAGAGTATGTGAGAAAATGTGAGCAATATGGAAAAATAAACGTTAAAAGGAATAAATCAGACCAATCAGTTGAAGTAGTAGTCTTAGGGATACTGCAGTTTTAAGTGGGGATGTTAGATAGTTTATTGAAAAGATGGCATTTATTCTCTTATAACTGTTTAATATATTTTCTTTTTTTTAAGAGAGAGAGAGAGAAAAAAATCTTTTTTGTAGATGGACACAACACAATGCTTTATTTATTTATTTTTTTATGTGGTGCTGAGAATCGACCCCAGGTCCTGCCCGTGCTAGGCAGGCGTTCTACTGCTGAGCCACAATCCCAGCCTGTTTAATATATTTTCAACCTAGTGAGTTCAATAAATTTACACTCATTGTAAACATAAATTGTCTCCTACTTTCTACCTGAAATATTTGTCATGTAGTGTCATGTTTTATGGTAGATTGAGCTATTGCCAAGAATTACAATTATATTTACAAAAGTCTTAATTGTATAGTCTTTCCACTTTCCTTCTTTGCAATTTCAATATATCTCAGCATCTCACAATTTCAGAACACTTATAAATTTCTCTTTATGTTTTATTATCTTCTGAGATTTTGATATTAAAGGATTTCTACTAGTTTCACACTAATAAACATAAGAATGATTCCTTGGACAAAAAATATTTCAAAATAATATAAGGAGATAATCATGAACATATCTTTTGAAAACATGTAATTATCTCTGTAGGGTTTAGGGGCATCATAACTTATATTAACCAAAAACTGCTTTGACAGCAAACTCTAGACTATTTTTCCAAAGAATTTATCAGTTCAATATTAGTCAACAACACTATTGAAACATGCCAGCTTTGTATTCTTATTTTTCAATGATCATAATTTTTTCAGTATGACTAAAATAGTTTCTCATTATTATCATTTAATTTTCTTGAATTATGGGTGATTTTATTTTCTCGTTGTTATCAGTAGTAGTGTCCATTATTTGATTCACATTTTCCTTTTTGTATTTAAATCTCTTTGATTATTAAGAAAATCAGATTTTTCTAAATGTGCTAAAAATATTTTCCTGAAGTCTTTTAACTTTTTTTTCAGTCATTCATTGAATCTTTCTTTATTTATTTAATGTTAGGTGCCACATACATGTGAGGCAAGCACTTTACCACTGAGCCACAACCCAGCCCTCATTGCATTTTTCTTTAAAAACTATTTTATATTGTATATAGTCAAAATCAGTAATATCTTTCTGGTTCCTTGCTTTTGAGACCTAGTGGATTTTGCTTTGACATATATTCATGTCCTATTTTTATAAAGCATTCATCCACCATTTCTTGTTGCATGGTTTAATTTCTCATGTTTCAGTTATAATAATTTATGACATTTGGTTTGAATTTTTAAATTTTGGTAAAAATATTTTTCTTCAAACAGTAAACACTTATTATAATATTTTGATAAAATGTATCTATTCCTTGGTAATTTAAAATGCTAACAAGACCTACAAATTGGAAAGGATGAAGTCAAATTATCTGTTTGTGGATGTCATAATTCTATATACAGAAAAACCTAAAGACTCCACCAAAAGACTTTAGAAGAGAGAAATATAGTCAGTAAAATTAAAGGATACAAAATCCATGTACAAAACTCAGTAGCATTTTTATATGCCAAATAAGGAAATTTCTGAGAAATACAACTCTATTTTCAATAGCTATAAAAGTAAAATAAAATAAAGAAAACTAACTACAAACATGCAAACGCCCTTTCCAATAAAATTATAATACACTAATGAAAAAAATTGTAGAAGACACATACACAAAAAATGGGAAGGCCTTCCATGTTCATACATTAGAAGAATTAAAACTGTTAAAATGTTCATACTATCCAAAGTGATTTACAGATTCAATCCAATCCCTAACAAAATACCAACATGGTTGTTTGCAGAAACTGAAAAAAAAATCCTAAAATTTATGTGGAATATAAAGTACTTTTTTAAAAAAGGAAAAGCAATCTTGAACAAAATGAATAAAGTCGAAGATATCACAACACCTGATCACCAGACGTACTATGGAGCTGCAATGATCAAGACAATACAGTACTTGTATAAAACAGTGACATGAAGGCCAATGTAACTCAATGGAAATCCCAGAAATAAACTCATGCATGTGCTGCAAATCAATACTCTATGAAGGTGGCAAAATCCTACAGCAGAGAAAGAACAGTCTATTCAATAAAGAACACTGAGAAAACTGGGTATGCATATGGAGAAGATTGAATGTTGAACCTTATATCCCAAAAATTCAACTAAAAATAGATCAAAGATCTAAATGGAAGACCTGAAGACATGGATGACAAACTTCAAAACTTTATTATAGGTAATATTCTTTTTGAAGCTAGATCCCATAAAGCACAAGCAGCACATATTTAAAAAAAAAGGCGTTGGGTAGGGGGACAATTAGGATTATACCAAGCTAACAAACTTCTGCACAATAAAGGAAATCATCAAGCATGAAGAGGTAACCTGAAAAACAGAAGGAAACATTTCCAAACTGCACATCTCATAGGGATTACTCTTCAGAATATATAAGAAACTCTAAAAACTCAGTAACAAATACAATAACAAAATTAAATAATCCAACTACAGTAGAAAGTGATTTGAATGTTAGTTCTAAAACAGAGAGAATAAAATGGCAAAGAAATGTATGAAAAATGTTTTTACATCATCATCAAGCAGGAAAATGCAAATCAAAACAGTAAGATACCATCTTGCCCCAATTAGAATGGTTATTTCATAAAGTAAAGGACAACAAATACTGGTGATAATGCCAAGAAAGGAACTTTTATTCACTGCTGGTGACAATGTAAATTAAAGGAAGTATCATGAGAACAATATGGAGTTTCTTCCAAAAGTTAAAAGTAGCATATAATTCAGTTAAACCTATAGGAAAGAAAGGAAATACACATATCGAAGGATCCCTAAACTCCAGTGATTTTTTTTCAAAATCAATTTATTTGAAGTCTATAGGCAAAATCTTGGATTGAATTATTTACTGTGTAAGTAATGGATGATTCTTGACTGAATTCACAATCAAAATTGTAAGTTAAAGACTAAAAAGAAGGCACAGGTTTATTTGTGGGGAAAAAAAAGAATAATTCTGCTGCTCTAAACCAGATATTATTTTCACAGTTGCCTATGGGATCTGAGCACCACATTACAGATCATGCATGGAGAAAAATAATGCTATCAAGCAGATTTAAAAGGTAAAATAAGACATCTCAAATAGTTCAGAGCTGTGGCTCAGAGATTCACATTTTGGAGTTGACGTATCCTGGTGTTCTATTTGCTCTGAGGTAAGATTCCTGGAAACTTAAATGTGCCTTAGAAAAATTTATACAGATGCTCATTTCTTAATCAGGAGCATACTAGGTAATAACTCAATTTTTTTTCAGACTATCAGATCTGTGAATTCCACTGTTCTTTGGGTTAGATTATCTACAATTAGATGTTTGCATCAAAATACAACAAATAAAACTTGTAACCTTTTATAAAAGGAATTATTAAATCTATATTATGCCACAAGTATGATCCAAGAAAAATATCCTGATACAACCACCACTATGTCATTCTTCTGATTAAAATTGGAATTCTTTTTTTCAATATAAAATGCCCAGGAATCCAGAGTATATGCAGCTTGGTGTGGACTATGTCTCTTTTAGATAGAGAATATTATTTGTTTTTGTTCTTTTTCCTCAAATAGAAACTGTCAGTCCATTGTGAAAATTAATGAAAATTTCCTTTAACCTCTGTGAGGTGGATATAAATAATAAATTTCTTTACAATTCATTTGTAGAAATTTATGTCAAAAATAAACGATTAGAATTATCAAGCAAAATTAGGAAATATATAAGTAAAACATATTTTCTTTGTTAGCATGTCTTTTTGGAAAGTAGGTGTGTTTCTGTGTGTCTGTAATTTAAATTATGTTTTTAGCTACTGAATTAATTTTCAAAGTAACACAAGAGTCAGCTTCTGTAAGTATATTCACTATACGCCTAGAAAGTGAGGAACAATACAGTTTTGGGGCTCACCCTTGAGCACACAGGTATCAAATTACAGTACCCTTTTAGAAGAGGGAGCCCTTCTTGGCCACCAGCAGTGTCAGGTAAATACTCTTCCCTTGCCTTCTGTGACTCTGATGAGAATGAGCATGTTGCTGATCCCAGCCATGCTCCACCTCACAATACCTACATTTTCTCTCCTGTTTCCTCCCCATAAGTGCATCCCAGAAAAGAAAAATCACAGGAGAATATGTTAGGAAATATGCTCAAAGCCTGGGACAGAGCCATTTTAGTTAACAGTTTGTAAATATGTATTTACAATTTAGTGTACAAAAATTCAGGGGGGCGGGGGATCATTGAAATTCATCAGTGAATGCAATATAAAAATGGTGTGATCACTACAATACTTTGATTTTGTTTTGAGTGGATAGTTTTCACAAGTTTCACCAAGAAATTATTTAAAATAATAAAAGTAAACACAGATAACTACTCTATGAACAAAACCAGTAATCTTGTAGAAATATTCTCCTTTTTGACATTTAAATACCAACTAGTCACGTAATGGTACACTGACATAAGATTTAAGTACCAAAGATGTATCTCATAGGAACCTTTAAAAAGCTCATTTGCAAAAAGTTTTAAATAACATGTACAATTAAGAAGATTAGACTAAAAAAGGATTTGCCCCATTTAATCCTTACTTACAGACTTTTGAAACACTGGTTATTGATGGATTAGTTTGTTGTAAGGGTGCTGTATCAACATTTCTATAACATATACCGACTTTCTGTACTTGATAGCCCAAGCTCAAAAAGCCACGTTGGTTTAAAGATACCCATTAGCACATGTATTTCAACTAAAAATGTGTTCATTTTACATAAAGGTGTTTTTAAAATTTTATGTCTATATGTACTGGGAAACTATGATCTCTGTGTTAAGTCATGTCAACACTTCAAATTTGAGTTGTAAATATTTGGCAACTAAATGCAACCAATGAATATATAAAATATACCTGCAGAGAGAGACCTGGTTGTTGATATTGATCTTAAAATTATGTTGTTAATGTGTACATGTTACTGTGCTGTCTTCATGAAGCTGTCTGTGGGACTCACTCCAGCTAGCTCCTTTCATGTCTTTAGTTCCACTTCCTTCAACAGATTTCGGGTGCTCATTATAATAATAATAATATCAACCATTTCTTTTCAAGCTTTTCCCCATGGTTTAGCACTTCCAATTGCTATTAAATGTGTTAGAATAATAAAACAGATATTTGTAAGTATCCACCACACAAAGAAGCAAAGAAGTAGCACATTCTAGAGTCCTAATTATTGATTATTTTTTTAATTTAGAAGATTAATAATAAAAATAACAACAAATTGCAAAACACCTTTCTTCATTGAGCACCCACTGTGTGCAAGACAATTAGTAGATGTTTTCTTAGTCACTTCAATCAAGGAAGTTGATATTATTCTGTATTTTTGCTTGAAACCCAGATTCTTGTACAAAATCACATTGTGAATTAAGTATCAGTGTCTGGAAAGGACCGTGCCATGTGACAAAATGTAACATTTTGACAACAGAGGAAAACTGATTTATAGAAGTTAAAAATAGCTTCAGTCTGCTCAAGTTAGAATTTAAATCTTATTTTTAGTAATAATATATGTGTATCATTCATATGATACACCCCAAGTACACTAAGAACATAAATGGGAAAAGAGAAAATATTTTTGTTGGACAGTTGTCATTAAGCAATAAGTAGCCATCAAAGAATTTACAAATTATGATCAAAATGAAAGAACAATGATAGTGATGTGCAACGTATTGTGAAAACATGGCAGAACAGTTGTGCAATGGATTATCCAACTTTGCTATTGAATCTGTATGATAATGATCACATTTTCTTGATCCAATTAGTTTCTGCACAATTTTCATGCTGGGGACTCTGATTTTCACAAGCCCAGCTTTATTCACCCGGGCTAGGCTTTCTCTTTTCCCATAGTTTCTTGAAATTTATTCCACAATTGGACCACACTCCACCATTTTTCCTAATGTGTGCTTCCATTTTTTTATTTTAATTTTTTTAAAGTTTATTCTTTAACTGATAAATAGAATCATACATATTTATGGGGTCCCATGTAATACTCCATAGTTGTATACATTTCATAATGTTTAAATCAGACTAAACATATTTATCTTATCAAATGTTTATTATTTATTCATGATAAAAACATTCAATGTTCTTTCTTTTAACTTTTTGAAATGTGCAGTACATTATGGTTAATTATATATATCATACTGTTCAACAGTGCTTCAGAACTTGCATCTAACTAGAATTTCATATCCATTGATCCACTTTCTCCGTCCCCCATCCTTAATTGTACCTAGACTCTGGTAACCATAATTCTACTCTCAAATTCCATGAGATCAATTTTTTGTTTTCCATATAAGAGAAAGATCATGGGGTATTTATCTTTCTGTGCCTGACTCATTTTACTTAACATAATAATTTCTGGTTTATCCATTTTGCCAAGAAGACAACAAATTCATAGCATATGAATTTTACTATTGTACTCTGTCTCTGTGCATTTTATTTATTTATTTTTCTTTCTTTCTTTCTTTTTTGTTTCTATTTTTGTTTTGGATTGAACTCTGAGGTGCTTTACACTGAACCATATCCCCAGTCCTCTTTATTTTTGTTATTTGAGACAGGGTCTCACTAAATTGCTTAGAGCCTTTCTAAGTTGCTGAGGATGGACTGAACTTGTGATCCTATTGACTCAGTGTCCCAAGTTGCTGGGATTGCAGGCATGTGCCACCTCACTGGGCTATGTGCATTTTCTTTATCTTCCTTTCATCAATTAATAGACATGTAAGAACAGGGTTGGGTCCCTTTATCCTCTTCAAGGACATTGCCCTAGTGTCCGCAAGACCTCCCCTGAGACCCACCTCTTAAAATTTTCCAAAAATTCACAATACTACCAAACTGGGGACTATGCTCTTACTGCATGGGCTTTGGGAGACCTTTCATTTCCAAACTGTAGCAACAACTGAGTTGTTAGCATATACCTAAAACTCAGTGATTATTTTTTATTTCCTTAAGTGCATATCCATTACTATACTGAGATTGTTATAACTAGCTACAAAAGAAACTGGCAGTCCTGGGGTCAGTGGGTCAAATTCAAGGTGTTGCAGTAACAATCTTCAAATAAACTCAGCACAGGAGGATCTCAAGTAAGTCAGTGATTAGAAACTTAATGAATCTAATTTGCTTATCCATATGTAACAAGCAATTAGTTTTTGCCAACTTCTGAACACTGTAATGACCAAGGCATGGCTATTTCAGTGACCTGACCCTTCTCACAGAGGAGATGGGTCTGAGGAAAAAGATACAGGGCAATAGCTTAAGGAAAGTTTGCTTTTCACTCTCCTGCTTCATAGTCATTTTCTTCTCAGTGTGTCTGTCTAGAATTGAGCCTCTAGAATTGAGTCCAGGCCATGAGTTCTTTTGTTATGCACTAAAGAAAGCATTTTTCCCTCCCTTTGCTCAGATTCTGATCCTGAGGTCCAATTTGTCAAACACCACAGCTTAATCACATACTTTATTGGCAGCATAAGTGGCCATTTTCATATTATGCTATGAAATCTTGCATTTGATGGGGAATTAATTCCTTGAAAATATTTTTAAATTAATTTTATGTGTCTCTATAAAATAGATATTTTCTTGGTAAGTTTTCCTCATTAATGTATAAACATGTTTCATGAGTGGCACTAGTATACTCAGCACTTCTGAACTTTCAGTAAAATGCTGATGTGTAGCAAAATTCCTAGCTAAACTTAGTTTTTGCTCTAAGGTCATTCAGGTTACAATGATTAAAAATGCTCAAGGATGCACTTCATATTAATCTTGGGAGGGGCATAGATTGACTGACCTCTGTTGAAATTAAATATTATATACAAAGCTGCATCATTCTTTGAATCAGCTTTGTTCATCTCAAATTATTTTTCAGCCCATTACTTTTGTAAGTTTTTGTTTCAGTTTAATATATTACATAGCCTATAGACAGAACATCCATAAATTTATTCAAACAAAGTATTTTCATAGCAGTAGCAAGAGAACATAATAGCCTCAATTCATATTATTCCTTCTCTAAGATTCAAAGTATGCTTTGGCAATATTTTTTGTCATCTGTAAAACATCCCTGAAAATATTGCATTAATTTATTAATAAGGTTGTTACACTAAGGACACAGAGTGAGGTGTGGAATTTTATTGGAATATATCCTTGCATTGACTCATTCACCCCAGTCTAAACCTCCTGCAATAAAGTCAGATTCTGAAAACTGTATATCAACTGAATTTGAAAAAAAAAAATTCCTTTTAACTTTTCCTAGCTATTTGCTAAAGTACTTTGAAGCCAACCTAAGCTCTGGAAGGTTTTACATCAGTTTTAAAAAAAAATTCATGGTTGGGTCAGAGAAATGCTTGACAGCTTATACTAATAGTTTGTCTTCAAACTTCCTTGGAAGCATTAATATAAAATGATTCTTCATGCTACATCATTCATGCATTGTAGTAAGCTTAGTAGAGAAAGAATTTTGACAGGCTCCTGATCCTCTAAAGGTTACAATCTCTAATATCTACATGTGCAGGATGGTGGTAAACATAGATCCTGAAATGCTTCCACATTTTACTTTGACAAAAATATGGAATATCCAGGTTGTTTTTCGTTGGTTTTTGTTTTTTGTTCCAGTCCCAGTTAGATATTTTTGTTTCCATATTACCTGTGGTGAATATTTATGAAGGGAAGAATTTAAGGCTGTATTCAAATATGTGAATCTGAATTCATAAAATTAATTTTGGTAGGCCATTCACAAACTGTGTGATGAAAAATGTCACTCAATATCCGGCTGGCTGGGGGTGTCAATTCACTTATCAGTGTTTGATATGATATTTGAAAGAACTCCTGGAGGGAAAAACGCAGAGAAGCTTTTGAATACCTTTTGGAGTCTCTGCTTCATTCCTAAAGTGGGTACCAAACATATACAATTCCTTGTTTTAATGTCCAAAACATAAAATGATATTTCTAAATGTTAGGCAGGAACTTTTAAGGGGGAAAAAAAAAGCTATTGTTCCTTTAAATGGTCACTAGTGTTCCTTCACATTCCTTCAAGTTGTCTTTTGTTGCGTGTGATGATCAGGTCCTCAAAAAAAAAAAAAAAAAAAAAACACCTCAGGAACCAGCCAAAATTACTGAGTCACTGAGATCCACAATTCTAGGTGACCTAACATACAACCTGCTCATTAAAATCTCATTATAATGCTAAATTCTCTGTGGGAGAGGAGGCTTTCACTATTTTTGAAAAATGCAATATATGTAGCATGACCTTAAGCTGAATATGCTTAGGGATGTGCCGGTCTCTATTAGTGAAGAAGAGTATTTCAAAATGAATATGCACTAGTGTCCCAAATAATATCACCTTATGTTGTTTTTTCAGGGAAAGACTGTGCTTTGGGTAGTTATCCTGTGCTCTTCTTACAGCTTCAGTTCATAAATCTTTCCACACTCTTTTATTCCCTGTCTGTGCATGAGGGCTTTGGTTCACCTGTTGTATTTGTCCCCAACATTACAAGGATGGACCTGCTGGAAGCTGAAACAGCCACCAGGTTCTCTCTTCACTGGTTCTTGTGATCATGCCAGAGAGATTTGAGACATGTTACTCAGGGAAGCAGGTTTTATAAGGAAAGGGAAAAGGGGGACACTCAAAGGAGAGAGTGGATCCCCTCAGAGAAGAAAAGAATGACATGCTCCTCCTGCCCTCCAGTTTCCTTGGAAAGGTCCCCAGAGGTTTCCAAGAGTACTACTCAGGCCTACCTTTTGACTTTTGATTGACAGGATAGCAACTGTGTGAACTGCCTTGAAGAAAGGATGAGGTGGTGCTCCTACACTAGGTGACAGAAAGAAATTGTGTGGCCCTGTTTTGGCCTCAATTTTCTTTTCCCTTAATGGATTAATTACCCTTTGCATACCCCTCAGCAAGTGTTCAGTTGCCAGGGTGATTAGGGATTGTGACATAGTTTTGGTGATAAGGGATGGTCTTTTTCTTAAGGGAATGTAATTAGGGCTGGGGGAGGTTGTGACATCCAAGGACCCTGTCTTCCAGATGCTTGCATCTCAGATAAGGCTGCCTGTGATTTTCAGTCACCCTTCATTGCCCTTTTCCTGCTCACCCACTTGACTAGCCAACTAACACCAATACCTCAAGAAATGTAATTTAAAAAAAATTACTGTCCACATTAATTTGTGTTTTTTATGTGAACAATCAACTCCCAAGTTTCACCTTCTTATGTGGTAAGTATGAGACAACCCAGTATGTGACAGACTTTGTCACCACTCTAGTGACTCACAGTCAGAATTCCCATCTGTACTAGGACCTGGTGGCATGCTATAACAGTTTTTCAGGAGTTCCATCAATTTCTACTGCAAATGACTTGGATTTACTCCACTGCACTAAAAGCCTTCATTTCCTTTCTCCTACTACGATTTGCCGTAAACATCCTATTACTTTTTTTTTTTTCTGGCATCAATGTTCACAATAATATAGTTAAAGAAGCAGGACTTCTTTCAGTGCAGCATTTAATTGCTCCAGAGACCATCCCTGATCAGATCACCACTGGAAACTATGGTAGTGTTTGGGGTCACGTGTTTCACTCAATATATCAGTGATGCATGACAGCCATGTTAGGGATAAAATGAATCCAAAAACCAAGACTTACCAGGCATTGGGCTTACTTCTTTGTGATAGAATGTATATGGTATCCTAATTAGTCCATTTCCCACTTTGCATATTCTCTCTAGATACCTTCAGTGTCTAGTACTAATGCAAACATATTTCTGTCTCCAGAATATGTGCTTAGTTAATTGAGCTTACTATTTTTGTTCTTAGAAATTTCAAAAATATAGTCATATTAGTTTTATTTATGTGCACACCTTATTTCCTTCACATACTAATTTATTTGAATCTTCCTGTTGCACCTGGTGGCAACTCCTGATTACTTATGAATAATGCTCCAATGAATGAATGCACCACAATTCGTTTATCTGATTTTCTGGTGAGGGACATTAGAGTTCTTTCCAACTTTCCGTTATTACAAATGAAACTCCTGTGGAAATTCTAGTATAAGATTACTTCCAGATGCATGCTATCATTTCTTTCAGATAATAGTTTTTTTCTGAGCTGGAGGATATGTGTTTAGAAAAAGTTGCCAAAGGACTGGAAATACAGGTCAGTGGTAAAAGCCTTACCTGAAGCGCATGAGGTGCTCAGGGCCAGAACTAGAAAAAAAAATGAGAGAAACTAAACCTACCAAAATTTGTTCAAAGTATGCAACTATTAAATAGCAGATAAGTCTAATGCTATTAACCTTATCAGTGATGATACTGCAGTCTGTTACTCTATATCTGCATCATTTGGTGTTTGTCATTTTGACAATTTTTACTTCCTTTGTGAAAAGATTTATCTGTTTAAATCTTTTGTCTATAATTGTATTTTCATATGAATTTATTATATGTTGTGTTTTTACTCATATACATGCATACACACTTATGCTATTTGACTGAAATATATGCTGAAAATACTTTCCCCCAGTGACGTATTATTTATTTTTAAAATTTTATTTATATAAATTTTACATTTTAAAAAGTTCATCAATATATATATATATATATATATATATATATATACACATACGTATATGTATATATATATATATGTATATGTGTGTGTGTGTGTGTGTGTGTATATATAGTGAGTGTGTATGTGTGTGTGTGTTTGTGTGTGTGGTGCTGGATATCCATGCCAGGGCCTCATGCATGCCAAGAAAGCTCTCTACTGCTTAGTCACATTTTTAATCCCCTGTGATTTATGTTTTCTATATCCTTTCTAGGACATTAACATTTACCTAAGACATAAAGAAATTACCCATGGTTGCATAAAAATTCTTTATTTTTTTTTCTGTTTTACATTTAGCCTATCATTTATCCCTCATTAGTTTTGAGTATGAGTTGAGGCTATTCATTCTATGAATGAATATCATATTTTTTTTGAGTAGTAGCTTTTAGAGATTTTTTTTTGCTTTGAATTGCTTTGAAATTAGTTTAAAAAGTGATTCAGATAATTTGGCCATACAGTTCCATGTCATATGTGTATAAAGTTAATAAAGAGATAAAAGAAGTAAAGGCCTATTTCCAGAAAGACATTTTATTGAAGTCTATCTCTACATTTAATAGATATGCATGCACACAGATACATACTTACACTGTCACAGACATACATACAATTACAAACACACACACACACACACACACAGGGTACAATGTATAAACATACCAGGAAAACAGGTGTGTGTATATATATTCTATGGAATTTATTTAATAATAGTGACCTGTGAGTTGCATCTTCCACATAATCTGCCAATGAGTGACATTTGTTATATTTTGTCTTATGCCTGGAAGTGAATGGTATAATTAAGTTAAGGCCACAATTATAAATTTCTATCAGAAATCAATGTCATTGCTTGCTTTTCGATAATTAAATCTTTTGCTATACATATTTATAATTTTCCATGTATATTTATGTGAGATTAACCCAGTTATTTTTAATCATGTTCATCATTTTGAGTAACTGAGATAGCCTTATATCATTAGGTTAACTTGAAGATATTGATTAGAGTCAGCAATTCTGGTAACTTTTAAAAATGTTTTCAACCTTTTCTAAAAAGAAATTAGTCTTCAAATAATTATTAAAATAATTTGTCTTATAATTAGCTAAATAATTTGTCTTCTTATCACATTTTTAAATTTATACTTTCATGAGGAATCATAATTTTTGTCTAGAATTATAGGTTTGCTACATGCAGAATTATCATATAATTATAATTTTTTTCATTTTTTTTGGTCTAAGCCTATGTGTCTTTGTATTTTTAATTTCATTTATTTGCATAAACGTTTTTGTTTTTAAAGCCTTATAAGAGATTAGATTCTGAATATACTCAAAATCATCTTATTTTATTTTTGTATATCTCTACTGCATTTTGTATCGTCTTCCATTTTATAAGTATTCCTCTCAATATTTGTTAATTTCTTCATCTATACTATATTACTATATTATTCTTTCCCATTTTTTACCTCACAAACTCCTTCCTATTAAATATGTTTTATATTACAAGGAAGATGTGGAAGACTATAAAGTATTTTTGCCAAGTATTTTAATCATAATATTTTGTGCAAAATTTATATTTTAAGTTATGAACATGTAAGACACTCAATTTGCCTCATTTCTTTCTGTGAATAAAAAAAAAACACATAATAAAATATAATTTATCTCCCTGTGTTGTCTTACTTATTTTTTATAGTTCATGTTATTAATTATGAAATAAATATGTCAATATGCGCTGCTTTCATATTTTTTATGATTAGAAAAAATTAGCACATATGTCTTTGGGATTTAAAGCTTTTATTCAGTTTTTAATATTACAAATAAAAGGTTTTATTTTGAAAGTTGTTTACTTTTAAGTTGTTCTTGAAATATTTGTTTTAACATTAGATATTTGTTTAAACTAGTATTTAATAACTTTAGTAAAATTGTCTTGAACTTTCATTCAAAATTGTGAAGTCATAATTAATTTATTTTAATCATTGCATTGTACATAACACAAAGATATTTATTCTGATTTAGCACATATTTAGCAAAATAAAGGATTTTTTTTCTTCAAAAGCCCATATCCATACAAATGTGTATCAATAAAGAGGATAGTCTAACCATTTATGTCAGAGCTGAAGTCAAGTGGAAGTTTTAGGATGACAGTATTGCCATTTATCAGAAATGTTGGATGAGTATGAAAGAATGCAGAGCTTTATGTATTGACAGAAATGTGCTCCAACTCCACATTTTCCTTGAGACATTCCTTCAGTTTTGTTTTCAGAATTTGGGTGCTCCAAGTTGCTGTGATAGTTGGTGGGCTTCTGAGTTCACATCACATTTTTTGACTAGTGGACATGGTAGTTACTTTAACAAAATCAGGTATTCTGTTTTCTTATTTGTTTCTGGCTCATGGCCAACAGAGAATAATCTTTGTAATGATGAGATGTATTACATGATGACGTGTATTAAATGTTTCCACTGAAATTTTATCAAGATGCTTGTGTGTGTCTAAGTTATGTAAACTAAATAAGTACTTTCACGTTTATTACCATTTTTTTTCTGTTTCTTAACTTTCTGACAATGTTTTAGTTTTTCCTAGGATCCTTCTGAATTCTCATTCTCTCTCTCTCTCTCTCTCTCTCTCTCTCTCTCTCTCTCCCACACACACACACACACACTTCCTGTTCTCTCATACTTTCACAAGTTTACTTCTTGAACATTAACTAATTTCCATATCCAATTTCTTTTTATAACACACTCAGTACTTTAAAGTTGGAGATTATTGTTGCTGTTAGCAAATTGATTTCTTTCTATTTTTAGTGAGGATTTAACTATATTTCTATGCTGTACTTTTTATTTATTTTATATAATGATTTTCTTTTTATTTTTTTTTCATACTTCATATCAGAATGATCAAGATGCCATTCATTCCTGTATTCTTCTTTTTAATTGGTGGTTTCAATTTCTTTCAAGGTCTTTACTGATAATTTTACCTTTCCGACAGTTTAAAATGTGACTTTTATTTCTCTGCAATTATTTGAATCCTCATCTGCATGCTTTTTTCTCATAATTTCTGTCTTCATGCAAATGATGTTATGGGAATATTTTCATTTTCCTTTTCTCCTTCCAAACCTGAAACTACTCTCTGCCAATACAACCCTCAGGTTTTGCTTAGAGAACAGATTATATTTAATTTAATACAGAGATCAACAATACACTATCCATGCAGACAACTCTGTTTAAATATAAGCTTATTCAAACTCTCTGCTATATATCCCCAGAGAATTTATGATTCTTTGTTTTAATTTTGTTTTTAATTATAGAGTTAAAATATGTGCATGTTTCTAAATATATTTTAAGATTCATTTTTATAACAAAATGAATTTTAAGATTTATAAAATATTTATAAAAATGAATTTTAAGATTCTTTTTTATAACAGTTCCTCTTCCTCTTCTGTTCAAGTCTCCATGTTCTGACTATTGTTAATTAGGTTAGATTTTTTTTCTGACATTTCTTCTTATGTATTTCATTATATATTCTCTCAACTCTTGTATCCTAAAATAATTTTTCTTATTATGTGTCAATAGGATAAGAGTTTAGCATTCTCATGTTTCAGGACTAATTATAGATCTTCTCAATTTTGTTTCAAATTATTTTCCTATGTGATTTATTTTTCCTATGTATAAAATTCTTTCTCTGTTTTTCTTTTTCTTCTTGAAGTTGTTTTATTTATAAATTATGTCATTTTTCTTCTCATTTAGCTGTATTTTATAAACGTAATCTTTTGTTCTTCTTTTCTATACCTTCTAGCTTCACATACCATGTCCTTATTTTCATTTGTCAACTTTGTAGTTCAATTCCAACTGTTTTTTTTAATTGTAGCAGTTCAATGAAATGTAAAGGGGCTCAGAGACACATTACTACAATCACTCATTTTACATATACATCATATTAAGTATATATTATATAATGAAAAGATAGAGGATAATAGAAATAAAATACTATCCACTCATAAAAGCACATATAATTGTAAGTAATAGAAGAAAAAGTCTTAAATATATATCTTGGCCCCATTTTTTGTTGTTTTATTTTTTGTCTTAGAATATCTGCTGAACCTTGCAATGAATTTTATGTCATCATTCATTATCCCAGTCACAGCAAGTTTAATATTTTGTTTCTTTTCACTATTCAGCATCTCTTTTATGTATACTGAAATATAAAGACAAAAAGATAAGAAAATGGTGAATTATACCAAATTGCCCTTTTCAATAACTTTCTTTGTGTAAGAATATATAGATATTTTGTTGGTGTTTCACAGCAAACAAGTGATTAAGCTTCACAATAATTTTATTGTGAGCAATAAAATAAATGGATGTGTGGGAACCACAATTATTTTTCTTCAATCATAATAAAATTCTTTGCATCAGTGCAACTTGGGTCATTTAAGCATTAAAAACTAATTCCTTGAAGTACCCTATTGTAATTTTTCATAATAAAAGGAGTATCATTTTGGCATGCCCTTCAATAAAAGAACCTATAAGTTAGTTTAGTGTTTGATCATGTATCATACAGACATAAAATTAGCATCATAAAAAATAAATGGATAATAAATTATAGAAGCCAAATAGAAGGAAAATTAATTTAAAGATTTTTCTATGAAGCCTTGGTGGTTTTTTTATTATTATTTTTATCTGGATTTTGTAGAATGAATAAAGTCTTCATAATAATTTTTTAAAAAAAGCATTCTAATTACTTTATGAATTGGAAATAATATGAAATTTCAAATATGTTATCACATATTCAATGAAGATGTCATATCCAATTCATATAGAAATAACAAAGGCAGAGATATTTATTTTTTTAAAAATAAGTTTATTCAATAATAGAAGTCATCTTCAGAGATTTAAGTGGGGAATACCTGGCTTTTCTATATGAAAGATTATCTTTCCCCCTCTGGTTTCATCTACATGTGCTTCTCAACATGAAATGAAATAGCTTGTATCAATTACTGCTCCTATTGGTTAAGGAACAGGCATTATGTACGTGAGAGACATTACCTGTTATGAACATAATCAATTCAAATCGTGAACTCACAGTGCTAATATCTATGGACCCAATAGCCCAAAGTACACAAAGTAGACAAGTTTAAATGAGATGTTATTGCCATCATAAAACTGATTCATCCTGAAGCATCATTTTGCCTCTGCTGGGTGCTCTGACCCTTGTTTGGCACTGCTATTAGCTGATTTTTTTTTCTTTTTATGAGGTACGGAGAAAGTAAACACTTTAGTGCTGATTGGGGTGACTTTGAGAGGCTTACTGCTCACTCTCTTTTCAATACAGCATTATGTTCTTCACAGCCATGTTGCAGACAACATGTCACTGAGAGCAACGTCAATAAATCGAAGATGGTGACAAACCATAGAATAAAATTAGGTTTTCAGAATTTAGGGCATGTATTGGAAATACAGATATTAGTTGGACTTATTTGTGTTCTCTGAAAAATAAGTTAATGTAGTTGAAAGGAAATGCCAAATTTGAATTGTCAGGTGCTGTAAGTCCAATATTATACCCCAATCAGCACTCATAACCTAAAATGATATGTACTAGAGAGGTCACCAAGAGAGTACGAAGTCCACACAAAAGTATGATAAAGAAAGAATAATCCTCTGAATATGTACAAAATGAGCAAATATCCAGGAATTTGTAAATGGAATTTTATAACCAATCACTGTAGAATGTAAAAAGCATAGATATTGCTCTAAGAAAGGCAAGAAAGAAAAAAATAATAATTCTCTTACCATGTTCTTCTTACTTTTTTCATAGTGCATCTTGACATTAAAAAAATAGTGGTTCAAAGGAAAGTAACACGTCTTATTGTTTGAGGACACATAATCACATGGAATGTATTTTTGGTTCTTCAGGGCTAAGAAACATAGTAATCAATTCAATAAGATTCAGGGAAAGAAAAACAAAAGAATCCCAGATTTAAGATGGCTTATAATATTAGGATATTTTTAATTATTAAAAAACCTCAAATGCCTTCAATAAAAAAAGATTCCTTGTTGAATCAAGATACTGTCTGATCCAAGAGCTGATCCTAATATCATGTCCCCTAGCATGGGAATTCAGTAGTGTCTTTAGGAACAGGCTTCTTTTGTCTTCCTCTCTAGATTTGTCTTTGGCCTAGTAAATGCAATTAAGTTTGACCTAAACAGCTGTGTCCATACATAAGTTTTGGATTAAGGCTGTCTCTGTATATACTAAAGTGCCACTTAATCGATTAGTTAAGGAACTATAAATTAAGATTAAAATCGTCTAAAAGAAAGCCGACCTTCAGCCAATCACAGGCTGGCAACCTATCAGACCATGTCCATATAAGGCAAAGGCCTTCTCATATCCTACCCAAATAAGGGAATGCCAAAAGATAATCAATCAAGTTGTTTCTGTATGTCAATTCTGTTTTCCTTCTATACACACCACCTGCCTCTTTACTGGGTTGAGTTCTCTGAACCTGTTCCAGTGCTGAGTTATCTGACTCTAGAATCACAAATAGAAGTCAATGAAGATATCTGAAATGCATCTAATGTAATTTTTCTCTCATGATAGGTCTGTATTTGTTTCATCCTTAAACAGGTAGTCATCAGATGGTAACCAAAGCAGACTATAACAGCTTGAGACTTACTCCCTTCTACCAATGAGCATATACTTACTCCCTTCTACCAATGAGCATCTGACATATGGGGTGACGATGCGGGGTGTGTGGCAGGTGTGACACCAATAGGCTCTTTATATCAACTATTTCCTGCCCCACTGTAAGTGGATGAATGAATCAATTCTTTCAACCTGAGTCTCATTTTGTTTTTGTGGAGAGTGTTTTAGTCAACCAGAACAATTATAAGGGAGGAATAGTGTATTTGGAGGCTCATGGTTTCAGAGGTTAATCCATAGACAACTACCTCCATTCCTCTGGGCTAAAGATGAGACTAAACATCATGGAAGAAGAGTGTGGCAGAACACACCGCCTGCCGCCTTACAGAGGCCCGCCACAGCATACCAGGCTCCCTGCAGAGAGTTACATGGGGCTTCCCTCCCAACCTGCAGTTCCCTATTCACCAAAGTGTGGCTCCATAGCCCAACATCAAGGTACCTATAGGCTTGATGCTGCTGTAGTCAACAAAGCAGGACATTGCCAGCAAAGTGGGACATCACTGCTTCTATCTAGGGACAAAAATCAGGACCTGATATAATATCATCCATGTCCCTATGGACCTGGTTTCTCCAGAGGTGTCTCTACCAGGGGTGCTAATAGTCATCCTGCTTCAGAGGTAATAGGGAAAGTTGCATGGGGTTATCTTTTTCTTGTTTCTCCTGCTAACAGTCAACTTCTTTTGATTACCCTTTCACTAGCCATATGATCTAATAACCTTTATATTCTCACAACCCACCTACCTCATAAATATCACATCCTAGCCACATTCTTTCTGCTGTCTATTGTTGTCTATTGTTGATAATAAATAATAATAAAACTAAGAGTTATCTTCTTTCCCACTTTATTTGGAAGTGACCATATTTGACTATGTCATTCTCCCAAACATAAAATAAATATCTGGGTTTTCTAGCTTTTCCTGAGTCCCAAACAATTGAGTCTTCTTTGTAGAATACCTATTATTAATACTGAGGATCATAATACAAACATTCAAAATCTGTTCACTCCTTTTTCCTCATCTATCCTGACCTTATCAATCCCAGTAATCTTATTCTACACTGAAAGTTTGTAATCTTATAGGATAAATTGGCCATCTGTTGTAATAACCTAGAAATAATCAATTTTAATATTTCAAATTCAAAACATTCTACTTAAGTCCATCTTTCATATATTCTCATTTTTAAAAAAAAAATTAGAACAACAGCATTACACTTTCATAGAGAGGTCAAGTTATGTTGCAACAGCCTGCACTCAATTCAGTACCCTTTGGTTGTTTCATTTGGTTTTCTATTGCAATCTAATCTCAGAATCTCTATTTCTTCCCATGTAATCAAGTAATATGGAAGAAAACTAGTCAGTTTCCATTAGTTTTCTGCTTAAACCCAAGATACACAAAGCTTGGTTATGGACTATTATGTGCTAACATATCAGTCATTCACCTCTAGTTTTCTCCCTAATAAAATTATAATTTTAACAGCTATAGCAGTTGTAAGAATACATGCTCACTTTTTACAAGCTCTGTTTTATATTTATCTTAGCTTCTATTTTACTGAAATAATTTAGACTTAATCACAACATTTCTCAGCATCCATACTGTTCTATAATTTTTTTTTGTCTCAGGATGAAATATCTTTGTCTATTTAAATTTAACCCTCACAATAGAATGTCATCTTGGAAAGTACACTGTAGTCAGAAGCTTTGCTTTTTAGCCTGCTATTTCTGTTCTTTTGAATGAGTCACTTTACTTGCTACAACAGTATGTATTCAGTTTAATGAATGTCATTAGTCTCATGTAATTCCCTTATTGTGTACATTATTGCTTGATAAAGAATTTGGAACAATGTATTCTATTTGAAACATCTTTTCTTTTAAAGGCTTTTAAAGGAAGAGAATTTTTATAGCTGTAGAAGTAATAAATTTAAGAATAACGGCTTTAAGTAGTTATTATTTAATTGCATTTATCTTTATTATGTTTTAGAAATCTCATTGATTATGAGTAATATAAAAAATCATTAAGCTATCTCATGCAATTCAAAGTAGTAAACATCCCATTCAAATCAATCTTTCAGGCAGTAAAATATTAAATTGCAAAACCATGTAACACACATTGATTGGACAATGAATATACCAAAATGTTGATGAATCTTTAAGAGTATTATTCCACATGATATCTGTATGCTTTAAATGTATCAATCTAAAACTATTGGAAAATTATAAAACTGAGGAATCATACAAATATATTAACTCTTAATTTTATGATATTACCATAAAAATGAACTTCATGAAGTATTTTATATCAGCTAAGTATGTATACTTATTAATAATGTTAACTTGATAACCCTGAATAACATTGCTACAAAATACCTTAATTCTGGTGCAATTTTCTGTTTTCTCAAGTATACCCATAATGAAGATAGAGTATTGTAATAGCCAAGCTAACACTATAGCACCAAGAACAGTTGAATGCGCTGTTTTCTTTGAACATTCAAACCTACTAACTTAATGGTTATTTAGGTGGTTCCTTATGATTTAATAAACACTTATAATCACTGAATTATTGTGATAAATAGTGGAGCTTTAAACGAGATACCCTTGTTCCTCATGATATAAAATTAATCCACAGTTAGAAACTAATCCTGATAAATGCTCTCCTCCACAAGTCTTGGTCATAGATTACTTTTTGAAATACTCCCAAATTTTCTTTTTTCTTACACTACTAAAATCAAACTTGACAACTTTTTGTAATTTTATCTCCAAGATAATCTGATTTTTTTTTTGCTATTATTTTTCTCTGAGCCTCCCTCAAACTCACACTTGATCCACATATCAATACTCTGAACAATACTCATGGTCTTAAAACCATGGTCTTTTAGACTCATACTCATGGTCTTAGTTCTCTAAGAATCTGGTTTAATTCCTAGGTCCTTGATCCACTTTGAGTTGAGAAAAAAGTAGGCCCAAATCCCCATCATGTCAGATTAGCCCCCCAACTTCCTTAATAAGACTCCTCTAGTGCAAGAATTAAAACCAAGAATCAATAAATGGAATGGATTCAAACTTAAAAGCTTCTTCTCAGCAAAAGAAACAATCAGTGAGGTGAATAGAGAACCTAAAAATGGGAGCAAATCTTTACCACAAGCACATCAGATAGAGCACTAATCTCTAGGATATATAAAGCACTCAAAAATCTTACCACCAAAAATGAAACTGAGTTTAATGTCATTTCAGTAAATGATCTTTTAATTTACTTTGCACTGGGCATCATGCTAAATTACTACTGCTTATTTTTCTTTTTTAATGATTTTACTTCATAATTTTTTAATTTCCTTTAAAAAAAAAAAAGAAAAGTAAATTTGTATGTTTATCAAAGTAAATTTGTATGCTTAGCTTCCCAATGGTCCTCAAAATTTCCCAGGTCAGGACCATGTTCTTCAGAACCATAGCATTAATTGTCTATGACAATTACTAGATATTAAGTCTTTCACTGCTTTCTGAAGCTCTCATATATTTTGTTTCACCTAGTAACATAGCTGTTGACTTAGTTAAAACAAAAATTTGTTCAACTAATATCCCAAGACAAATGATTTGGTAACAGTGAGTTATATTTGTCTTATTTTCTTAATTCCCCTGAAATGATTTTTTCTACATTATCTTCCCCCCTTTTTCTTCTTTTCTGGTTTTAATTTACCATGTTATGAATCATTCCTCTCTTCTCTTAGCATGTTACTCTTCATTTTGAACTGGTTGCTACAGAACTCCCTGAGTATCACAGGTATTTTATAACAGAAAATTTTGACTTCTTCCCTCCTAACCATTATAACATTGTTATTCATTTCATGAATCCAAATAGTATGATCACTGGATCACCCAATACGTTGCTATTAGCATTATTTCAAACAGATACCTATTAGATCAATTAAGTATGAGAAAATATTTTATGTTGCTTTTTTTGACTGATAAATTTTTTATCTCTCTAGATGTTTGAAGGATAATTCTGTTTAACATAGACTTCTAGTTTAGTTTGTATATTTCTTTCAATATTTAAGATATTTAACATCACTCTTTTCTCAGTTGCTGATTTCTGGTGAAAATATCAGTGCCAATAATTGTTCCTCAATAGATAAGGTATTTTTTCTTGTTGTTTATTTATGAAGATTTCCTTTTTATCTTTGGCTTTTATTTTCATAAAGAATATAAAGTTATTGATTTTCAGTTTGTTCAAATATTTTTCCTTTGTGTTTAGGATAAAAGTGATGACTGCTCAGAGCTATACCTCTTTTTGGTTTCACTTTTGTGTTCCTTAATTATCTTATTTGTAAAAAATAGTGAATATTATTATTAGGCAAATATAGCATAGCAAATATATTTGATTTATCATAAATCTATTAGGACTTTCCTATAAACATAGCCATTTAGCTTTTTTTAGCATTTATATTTAGCTTATTTTTAGCATTTAGCATTATTTTTAATGTACAAATTATTTCTAGATGAAGCATAAAGAAAAAAGTAATGTGAAATTGCATTTTCATTATGTGCAAATCAGCCATCACATACACTTCATATGTCTATTCAAACTGTATGTTTATGAATACAGGAAAGGGAATAATTTGATGAATATTCTA
The DNA here is from genome assembly GCF_021218885.2 of Marmota monax. Taxonomy (NCBI): domain Eukaryota; kingdom Metazoa; phylum Chordata; class Mammalia; order Rodentia; family Sciuridae; genus Marmota; species Marmota monax. The sequence goes on from NW_026695005.1 coordinate 290,095, forward strand.
CTTCCCAAGAGAGTTCTGCAGTATTTACATATTTTTGACATGTTTTACTTAAAATATGTTTCAGTAGTACCAGAATACCTCACCAAAGGTCCTGTGAGTAGACCTTAAAATAAGTGGGATATCTATGCAATTCTCCTTTATAATTCGTTCTGTGAACCCAAATTTTCTTTATAGCATATCAGCATAGAAACTCACAATATTTTGTTGAAAGTAATTAACTCATTATGCATATAAACTTTCTAGATTATTCTTCTAAATATCTCCTTAATGATCCATAAAACTTATATAGGCCTATAGTATCATTTTTCAATGGAAAAAAATCCAACACGCCCTGTAAATATGTAAACTTTTAGAAGTATAAAAAACAGTATCTGTAGTAATTTCTCTCTCCATTAAATTGATAATTATTTTGGACTTAAAACAATGTAGTCTGGAATTCATCCCATAACTAAGATACAATTTTCAAACATCTATGGCATATTGAACATAGTAAAAATGTAACAATATCTTATGTAGTTCTTCACATTTGTAGAGAAAATATTTATGACAATTGCATTATAAATTGAGGTCAAGAGACATACAAACATAAGGTTTTTATACCTACTCTTTAAATTTGGAAAATGCAAATACCAGCAGAACTTGAAAAGTTAAGCATATATAATGTTAAAAAACTAAGTGAATATTAAAAACCTTGCAAACACACACTCAAAAATAGTATAGATAGATCAAAATTGAATTTTAAAAATGTTCAAGCAACACATATGAGGCTAGAAAAGGCAAAGCATAAAAATGAAAAACAGGACTACACAAATCAACAAAAACCAGAAAGTGCAGAAGAGTCTTAATGTATCAGAAATTGCATTAAACACAAATGAACTAAGGAAATAATCTAAAAAATGAATAAAAATTTACCACGGGACCCAACTAAATACTATCTTTAAGAAATTCATTCAAAATCTAATGACATAGGGGCTGGGGATGTGGCTCAAGCGGTAGCGCGCTTGCCCGGCATGCGTGCGGCCCGGGTTCGATCCTCAGCACCACATACAAACAAAGATGTTGTGTCTGCCGAAAACTAAAAAATAAATATTAAAATTCTCTCTCTCTCTCTCTCTCTCTCTCTCTCTCTCTTAAAAAAAAATCTAATGACATAGAAGTTGTTATTAAAATGATAAACAAGGGATGTATCATATAAACATTGAAATAATGAAAGAGTAACTATCTTGATATCAGTTGAAGTAAACTTCAGGACAAAGAATATTATTAGGTATAGCGAAAAAATTCTATATCGACAAACTGATAAATATCCCCAAAACACAGCAACACTAAATGAGTATATGCCAAACAACACAGCTGCAAACCTTCTGAAAATAAAAATAGACAAATCAATAATTATAACTACAGACTTCAAACTCATTCTCAAAAACTGATGAAAAAAAAGAAACCAGATAATCAGTGAGGATCTAGCAAAACCCCAAAACAGTATCAACTAACATGATCTAATTATTTAGTGAATATTCCAATAAACAACATCAATATCAGAATCCTAATTCTTTTCTAGTTATTATGCAATATATATGTTTATTTAGACTAAATACTGTGCTAAGAAAATATCATCAATAAATTCAAAAGAATTAGAATAATGCATTTAAATTGTGAATCAATAATAGAGAAATAAGAGAAAGTCAAATATTTGGAAACTTAAAACATATTTCTAAATAAACAATAAAGAAGAATTTTTCCATGGAAGTTTTAAAAAATTCATTGAGGGGGCTGGGATTGTGGCTCAGAGATAGAGTGCTCGCCTAGCATGGGCGGGGCCTGGGTTAGATCCTCAGCACCATATAAAAATAAAGGTATTGTGTAGTGTCCATATACACTTAAAAAATAAATATTTAAAAAGATTCATTGGAATTGAATGTAAATGAAGATACAGAATATGAAAATTTGTAAGATTCAGGTAGCACAATGCTGGAAGACAAATTTAAAATTCAAAATGCCTACATTAGGAAAAGTTTCAAAGTCATTAAAAAAGAAGAAATAAAAACTATAATTTCAGTAATCAATGACATTGAAAGGAGCAAAACAATACAGAAATTCAATAAAACAAAAACCTGTTCTTTGTAAAGATTAATAAAATTGTCAAAACTTAACAGCAAGACGAGAGAGAGAGAGAGAGAGAGAGAGAGAGAGAGAGAGAGAGAGAAGAATAAAATTACTAATACCAGGAACCAAACAGAGGATATCACTGTATACCCTGCAGATAACAAATGGATTTCACAAACAGCTCTGCAGAAATTTAGCCAACTAAATGAATTGGACCAATTCCTCCTAATGTACAAATTAACACAGCTTGGCCACTATGAAATAGATAATAGGCTTATGAAAACGAGGAGAATTTAATTTGTAATTATCTACTTCCCCAAATGTTTGTTCTGTAAAAGATCCTGCTAAGAAGACTGAAAAGATAACAGATAGATAGGTAGAAAATATTTATAAACCATAAAATCTAAGAAAAAAATCAGATATATAATTTATAAAGAAGTCTCAAAAATTCAACCAAAAAAATCCAACTGAACATTGGGTATTGGACATGATAAAATATTCCACAATGCAGATATATGAATGGCAAATAAGCAAATGGAAAGATATTAAACGTCTCTTGAAAGTTAGAGAAACAAGCTGGGTGTGGTGGCACATGTCTGTAATCCCAGCAACTTGGGAGGCTAAGGCAGGAGAATGATGAGTTCAAAGCCCACCTCAGAAACTTTGCTAAACCCTATCTCAAAATAAAAAATAAAAAAAAGCATTGTGATATGGCTCAATGGTTAAGTGCCCCTGAGTTCCATCTCCAGTGCCAAAAAGAAAAAAAGATCAAAAGTTAGAGAAATTAAAGCTCAGACTGTGATGAAATTTCATTGCACACCTAACAAAACAGTTAAATAAAATAATAATAATAATAATAAATAAATAAATAATGATAGTAAATCTTAGTTATAATTCAGGAAAACTAAATCTCTTATACTACTGGTAGAAATCTCAACAATTGCAGCAAATATGAAATTTTTTTATTTTTCTAAAAAGACAAGTAAACAAACACTAGCATAAGACACAATTGCATTTCTGTGAATTTAACCAGAGCATTTGAAACATATTCCACATAAAAATCATGCATAATATACATAGCAGCTTTATTTTAGTAGTCAAAGACTGGAAACCACCAAAATGACCCTAACTAGGTAAATAGTTAAACAAACTGAAGATTCCTTCAATGGAATACTAGCCTGTAATAAACACAAAAAAACTTGCCTGCACAGCTATTGCAGTGGATTTTAAGGACATCATGGTGAGTGGGAAAAAAATTAAATAAAACATACTATATGATTCAATCTTTTGAAATATTGAAATGAAAAAATTATGGTGATGGAATAAGAATTTAGGCATGTTAAGGAGTCGGGGACATAGTATGACTTAACAGAGGCACTCCTAGGGGCCATGTCTGGGGATGAAATATTGTGCACCAGGATCCATTGGTTCCTACACATGATGCACATAAATATACACAAATGTCAAGTGCTAAATTCATACTTCTAATATTTGGCTGCAATTAATTAATATATATCCAGTGGGAGAAAGCTACAAGTATACATGGGATTTCTGTTCTAATTTTGCAATTTCCTGTGAACATTTAATTATTTCAATTGAAAAACTTGCTTGTGTTGTTAAGAGCCACTTGTGCCCTCAGTCTGCAACACTGACACTTGTTCACTTCAGCATGATCTGTGTTCTCTATTAGTCCTTTGTGCTTTGGGGCAAAAAGTATGAGAAGTTTGCATTAACCTATAGAATAGCTGAGGCCAACACAGGTATCGCAGCTATTCTGAGAGTCAGGTTGCATTTACTGAAAGAAACCTTATTCTGTGTATTTATTTAAGGAACTCTTCAGCAGAGAATAAGAACAAGTATTTAGAGAGTTTTAATGCAGGTGTCTAATTTCCTTGACCTCAGCATTAAAGGCCAGGAGAATTTAGTTCACAATAGGAACTCTTTTAGATGCTTATATCTTTGAAATTTAAGCCACTGAATCTGTCTACTTGAATTTCTCCTCTGGAGTTCAGCACTGAAAGGAAACTTGTATTTAAATTTGGGAATTGCCTGTGTAGTGGCTGGATAGTCAGTCTTTCATTAGAGAAGCACAGCTACTATGAACACTATAATATAAATAATAGATGTATTATGTAATTAGAACCTAAGAGAGGAAGAGCAGTATAGTTTGGGATGAACAGTTGGAGTATCACATGAAAGTCACTAACCATCCCTTATTAAATGCTGGAGTAAGTTGACTATAGAAGCTTACAGTGAAATCTGTGAAGCTCAACATGTCCACCAGCCACACTGAAATCACAAAAGAGGGGTGGTGAGGAAGTCCATCTCAGACTGGTGTTAGCTATGGAAACTGGGACTGTTAGCTACCTGGAGGAAGAAGAGTTCTATATGAGACCGGATGACAGAGGACCAGTATTAATTTGACAGCATTGCTGAGTCTTTTTCTAATGATGGGGTAGACTGAGTGCAGGTGAGGTGCACAGGCTACATAAACATCTGTTCCCAGCTTAAATCACCAGCACCTCCAGACAATAAGGATAAGGTTTCACTCGGCTTCTCAAAATTTCACTTATGTTACTTTTTAAACCAACTCTAACTTGGATCCATAGAGGAAAATGAAACCTGGTAAACATCATCACACCTTCACCAATTTGACACTGTCCAAAACTACCGTAGTTGTTATATATAGTAAATTCAGAATTTTATTACTGACTTTTAATCTCTTTGCTGAATCACTGCTGTAGCGTGTTGCACAAGGGTAGACATAAAGAGAACTGAAAATAATTTTTTTCAGATATGGATAAAGTTTTCATGGGCTTCATTTAGTAAACAGATAGTTTTGGTGTATTTTTCTGCATTTTAGAGACAAAAATGATCTATCTAGCGTTAGTATTTGAAGAGGATACTACATAGAAATAGTTTGCATGAATGTAGAGGTCTCATAAGTGTCTAAGAACTCATTGACTCTTCAATGTACAAAAGCTACATATCAGATTGTAAGTTTAATAGTGTAAGGAAATGTGTGAATGGCAAAATCTTTGGAAAAGTGAGAAGTAACTGCTTCTTGATGTTTCCAGCCATTTAGAGAAAAATAAAGTAATGTAGTGTCACTGGCATCATTCACTCCCTCAGCTTACTCATTTCTAGCAAAGGAGGAATAGATCACAGGATTAAGGAAAAATTCACACGTATTCAACTACTGCATCATAAATGTCTTAGTAAACAGTTATCCACAGAAAAGACTTTATTCTGTGCAGACCTATCATTTTATAATGCCATCTGTAGCTGAACCAATCTATCTAATTCTGATTTTCAGGGACAGAAAAAGCCATTATCTTCTGATAATATTGGTAACCACATGAGTGTTTCCTTATTTCCATCCATTGCTTCAGAATTTGGGCAGGGGACATTGGTGATACTTATTAGTCTTCTTATACTTAAGCTGCTGAGCTTTCTGTTACTTAAATGCAGAATCCAGGCTTTATGATAGAATGTTTCTATTCTCAGAAATTTGCCATCTTTTATAAACATGACACGCTAACTGATTACACTAAAGGAACTCTGAAAATGGTATCTCAATTGTTCTTACTAGTGAATAACTGGTGACTTATATGACTGAAATATTTGGACAGTGTTAATTGTTCTTATAGATATTAGTAAGATTGCTACTAGATGGCACAAGAGCTTCCAAAATATATGGCTTTTAACACAGAATAATTTATTTCACCCTCAGGAGACAAGGCAGATGATTTAGGACTGATCCTCAGAACATGAGTTCCCAGTGTTCTTCCCATTCATTATTAGGATGGGCCTTAATGCATGATCAAAGATGTCTTTTTTTCTGCTTTCCAGCTGGCATAGGAAATGGGCAGAGGGAGGAAGAAGGGAAGGAAGGACTTACTCTTCTCAGTACAAAGACAGAACCAAAAGCAAGCTCCACCTAATCTCATTACCACATAACTGAAAGGGAAGCTTTAAAACTAGGAGACTCATTCTCAGCTAGTTATTATCATTTAATTATATAAAAAGAGAATTAAAATTGGATGGGAATTAGCAATCTTCTACCTTAAATCCTACCCTGGACGGATGACAAAATCAGACTTGGGATGAAAAGGGCCAGTTTTTTGATCAGCTCTGGAAGTGAATCAAACAGGTTCAGAGCTCATGCCATGCCTTCTGGTGGCTGGCCAAGAAATATACTGCTCTCATCCAACTCTTGCTCTTTTGTATCTGACAAAGTGTGAAACAAGGTCACAATGCTTTATGAGCATAACCTGTTAATATATTACCAGTTCTCCTCTGTTCACTAATTGGTGCTAACATCTAGATTTAGGAGATCGTAATTTTGTTAAGTTCAATTCCAAACGACCTTCAATAATCAAGTCTAATTATAAAAAAGTTGTCTGTATTTACATCCTCAACATTTTTATTTCATGAATTTATTCAAATGCTGGCAGGAGAGAGGTATAAATATATGCCACTCCACCGCCAATGCATATTGATTTTTTTTAAGATAGCTAGAAAGAGAGAGAGAGAGAGAGAGAGAGAGAGAGAGAGAGAGAGAGAGAATTTTTTAATATTTATTTTTCAGTTTTCAGTGGACACAACATCTTTATTTTATTTTTATGTGGTGCTGAGGATTGAACCTAGCGCCCTGCACATACCAGGAGAGTGAATTACCGCTTGAGCCACATCCCCAACCCCCATATTGATTTCTTTAATGTTATAACAGTCCAGTGAAGTATGTGAGGCAATGTTTTTATTTCTAAGACAAGAAATTTCACATTGGAAGGGATGAGACCATCTGCAAAAGTTGTCAAAACCAGTTAGTAGGTAGAAAAGCAGTCATTACATCAATCTCTGTGGAGTTGAAATAGCAGAATCATTAACATATTTCATTAAATATTCAGATGATTATACTTACTCTCCTTTAGACACCCAAAATATAATAGAGAATAATTCAGACCTTATATAATGTTAGAATATTCACACCCTTGGAAATGCTAGTAAATTTTACTCAATTGCATATTTGCTCAACAATATACAAAAAGATAAGAAATGCTTTAAAAAACATGATAACATCTTTATAAGGGAAAATAAAAAAAAATATTAGTATTGCAGGGAGGAGAGAACATGGCTTTGGAATTAGATTTTTTTTTTTTTTTTACTCTCAGATCATTTATTTCTAGGTTATGTGAACTTTGAATAAACTCTTCAAACTTCAGTTTCCTTTCCTAAATGGGTGTGAAGACTTTGTTCCTTACCTTTGTTTGAATTAAGTAAGCAATTGTATGAAAGCACCTGTGCCAATATTTAACATATCATAATATTTAGCAGAGAGAAGTATCATCCATGCCCATAAAGCCAAACATATTTGTATAAAATTAAGTAAGAACTTGTATTCTTTAGTTTGTAATATCAAAACCTCAGATTTAATCTAAAAATTTACCAGTAGATAACATCAGTATATTTTCCCACTCACTGAGCAGTAGTAGAGAGGTTCAATAAGGTTTAGTGAAAGACTTAAAAGTAAAGTCTAAGTAATATAAGTTCCTTGAAGAGATTACTGAATTAAAGAAAAAAATTAAATATAAGGCTTGAAGCTGATATAAAAGAGAATAAACATTGCATAAATGTATCTTGCCATTCCTATTTAAAATGGAATTGTATACAATTATATTGAATTTTACAGAAAGATAATGCTAATGTTTTGATGAGTTAACTTTCAATAAGAATTTAATGACCTCTGTGCTTCCTTCAAGGGTTAAAATATGCCGATTTTCTTGTAAATTATTTCAAAATTTCTAAGGAAAAATTTTCTCCCCTTCTCTTTTCTAAAATGAAAACAATCAAAACATATTCAATACAACACATAAAAATACTTTTATTTGATACTGAAAGAGAAGATCCCATTAAGATGATTATCACTTACAAAAATGTTTCATTTTAAAATTTATGATAGAATTCTTATTATTTTCTATTCTATAATTCCCCCCTTGTCTAACTTCTAAGATTTGGAACTTCCTATGTTTTCTTCAAAATAATTCTAAATTTCCAATGTTTTTCTTCACTGAAAAGAATCTTACAATAAACATACTTCATGCTATGTAAGAAATTTTTATATGACAACAAGTGATCTATAGTAAAATATAAGGAAGAAGAATATATCCATGTCATCAAGATTTCCAATAGGAAAAAACAAGATTAGTAAGAAAAAAAAAATCTGCCTGTTTAGGATAAGATCAGCCTCAAGTGAAAGAACTGGAGAAAGGGATCAGCAACATTATGCAAGTGACAGGAGGAAGTGGGGCTTGGAGTAGGCACACACACAAAAAAAGACAGTGAAATAGGAGAGTGAAAGTCTGGCTAAAAAAGAAAGTCCCCAATGATAGGAACCTAACTGATGGCTTCTCTGAGTCCATAGCTTCAGGGAGAAGAAAGCACACAGGCTGAATTGTAAGATGATAAGTAACTTAATAGTCATAAGCCATGGTGTCATTTTGTAACATATATACATACAATTTCTGATTTTAAAGTTAAAAGATTAAAATTAAAACCTATAACTATACAAAAGCAAGTCATGTTACACACACACACACACACACACACATTTAGATTTGATAAATGAAATTTCCAGTTTCATTTAAAAAGTATAGCCTAAGATTTGCCTCTTATATTTAGATCTTCATATTTTCTTTAGCTATGTTGTTCATTAAGCCAAGTAACATAAGAGTCAGACCTTGGAGTAGCTTAATCCAAAGTATTATATTTTAAAAAATGCACTTGTTCATTCATATTTACTCACTAAAAAATAAGCCAAAACAAAACAGGATTTTGTACTGCTAATCGATATTTCAAATGCTGTGCATTTCATCTTGTTTGTAATTTGTCATTATATGATTTATTACCCTTGCATATAAGTACTTTGTAATATAAAGAGTTGTAATCCTCATTATGCATATTGAAAGCTAATGATGAGACTGACCAATATTAAAACCCCACAAGGGACTACAAGGTAGAATTCTCAAGAAGACTTACAGTTGACCCAAGATATGAAGAATAAATGACACTACTATCTTTAAAAGTTTTATTTTTAGCTTTCATATGAATGCTAGAGTTTTGCAAATCATTTATTAATCTGATGATTTATACACTAAAAATGAGGCATAACAAATTTTGAGTATTGGACTTTATTCAAACAATATTAATTTTATGGTGAGAATGCAGTTTTGGAATATATAATACATAATTAAGTCACGTTACTGTGATGATAGTTAACTTGATTAAATCCTTCTAAAATGTACACATAGATGCAAAGTTTACATTATACTTCATATGTATAGTTATTATTTTTACTTTAAAATAAAATTTCTAAATACAATACAATAATCAGTACATAATATATCAATACAATAAAACAGCATATTGTCTTATAATAAAATAAGTATAAACTTAAATATTAAAATAAAATAAAGGTTTCATAAAATGAATAAAGAATATTAACTTTAATCTGTAAGAAGATGCAGAACATTTTAATGAGAATGGCATTTCAATTAAGAACATGTCACATACTTATATAGTATTTTCACTCTTGAGAATGAAATTCATTGAGATATCTTTTTAGCTTATCTAGGGAGAAGAAACTTTGGGGGTCCTATGTTCATTGACTGAGTTGGCTCCATTCACATGATTGGAGCAGCCTTCTCTGGAGCCAGCAGTCTCAGTGACATAACCATCTTGAGTAAAGGCTGACTGGTAGAGGAGCACCTAAAGACTCCACTGAAATAATTTGTAAGCTTACAACAGATTTATAAAATGCATCAAAAAGAAAAGAAAAAAACTGCATGTAATTCTTCAGTGAGAGCATGGAATTATATGTACTTATATTTAGGTTCAGCTTCAGCTTAATACAAACACAGTATTAAAATAATATGTACCATGTGTCATGTGAAAATGAGACTATATTCTGAGAAATTATTCCTTAGGAGATTTTGTCATATGTACATAAAAGTGTGTATTTGTGCACACTAAAATTTTATCATATCTCTAGGCAACATGACCTTATGGGAAAACTGTTAGATTCAGTCTGTGCAAAATAACTCTTAAGAGAGATCTGACTTATTTAAAAAATTGAATTTTGGTTGTCTGTTCATTTCATTAAAATGAAATGTTGTACTGCAAATTTTATTTGAGGTGCTCAAATATGAAGAGAAATTTATTTTACTAGGTTCACAGAACCATTCATTATGATGCAACACCATTTTTCTCTTTTTGAATAAATAATAGGTTTTGAGATTTAAATGGAATATTTTGTTTTCAGAATTCAGATTTGTACGTGTAGGCCTGCCTGTAAGTTTATGCTTATATCAAGAAAAATATCAGTGAAATGCTGGAAAAAAATAGCACACACTGTATGATTCCACCCGTGAGATGACCAGATAAGACCAACATTTGAAGACAGACAACAGGTTAATGATTGCATGAAATTAGAGGTGAGAGGGAACACTGACAGGAAATGGAAATGAGAGATTTTCTTAATATAATTAAAGTTGGTCTGAAGTTTAATTACGGGGATGGTTGTAAGACTGTGCACTTATTTAAAATCTTTGAGCTGTTCACTTATAATAGTGGGTAAATTTTATGATAAATTATACTTTGATAGTGTTATTTTAAACAGAAAAAGAAAAAAAAAATCAATGTTTCCAAATAAATGTTACTTGAAAATAAGTAGTAAATCTCATCTAGAAAAAAAGTTCAAACACATTACCATTTAATAACTTTCAATTATAAATAGTTTCTTAGAGCTTTAGATATTAGAATGTTTTTTCTGGTGATATTTTAGCAAAATAATTTAGGCAATGTTATAGTCTAAAATAGTTTTAATGGTATTATTAGGTATGTTAAATATTCATACATATATTCACATTTTATAAACATAAATTTTCACAATTGTAAAATATTCCATTGATTAGACAAGCTATAATTAAGCAACATTCTATTAATGAACTTTTAAGCTGTTTGCTCTAGTAAATAATCCCTTTAATTAATACATTGTTGCATATGTTCATTTAAATACTTATAAATAGTTTGTTTTTATATTTCCTATTGTTTTAAATGTGCAAAAATTTCATATTTCTTATCTTAGAGGTTTTGGTTATTGACATTTATTTCAATATAAATATCAGGTTTAAAATAATTTTCTTTGTTAATTCATTTTAGATTTGACATTTGTTATCTATTATTTTCCCACCAAATTCTTTTCCCATAGAATTATTTTTGATGGCTATTCTTCTTTATTCTTTTTTTTTATTTTTGTACCAGGTATTGAAGTCAGTGGCCTTTAACTACCAAGCCACATCCTCAGCCTTTTTTTTTTTTTTTCAGATTTTTTATAGAAACAGAGTCTCACTAAGTTGGTTAGGGCCTAGCTAAGTTGCTGAGGTTGGCTTTGAACTGGTGATCTTCCTGACTCAGCCTGTGGAGTTGCTGGGATTACAGGTGTGTGCCTGACTATTCTTTTCTATTTTGCATATTCCTTAAAATACCTTGATATTTTTATCTTTATATTTGATATTAGAAATTTTATCAGAAGGTATTTAGATATACTTTTACACGCTTCTTCTGTTGACATTTGTGTGTGTTTCTAATTGGGAAAATGAAGTATTACTTAAACGGAGGAAAATATTCCTTGATATTTGAGTGTTTTATATTTCTATTCAGTGGCTACCTCCCTGTTACATGTTTAATTTTCTGGAAATTCATTTAATTTTTTTTTACATTCTTCAAGATTGAAATTTCTAGAACATTTCTAGAATGTTCGCCTCCAATGTCCATTTTATTTACATCTCTGATGATGAATATTGTTGTTAGTAATATATAGAGGCAGTCATTTAGTCTTTACTCAACCAGAATATCTTAGCATATGCTGCACTAATAACCAACCTCGATATCTCAGTGATAAAGAAAATTCCAGCCAGGCTTGGTGGCACACACCTGTAATCCCAGCAATTTGGCAGGGTAAGGCAATAGGATACCAAGTTCCAGTTTAGCCTGGGAAATTTAGGGAAGTCCTGTCTCAAAATAAAATAGAAATTAAAAGTACTGGGATTCATCTTAGTGATAAAACACCCCTTGGTTCAATTTTCAGTACTACCCTTTCCCACCAAAAAATAACCACAAATCAAAAAAAAAACCAAAACAAACAAAAAAAAAAACACTCCAAAATATTTGTCTCCTCCCAAATATTCCATCCTGGAAAACTCTTCTTTACACAGTTGTTCAGGGAGTTGAGCTGTCACAAATGCCACCATCTTCTAACTATATTATTTGGAAAGATTCTCCATATTTTGTAGCAAGAGGAAGGTCTGGAAATTTTGCTATAAGATTTTGAGTGTCCCAGCCACAAAGTCACACACATTATGATATCTGCTTATGTTTTCTTTGACAGAAACTTCACATGGCTCTACTCAACAAGTACACAATCAATATCTTGTGTGTTGGGTACTGAAGGAGAACTCGGGGTTGGTCATACTCAGACTGTCTTCTACAATCTATTTTTTATTAGTGAATATTGGCTATATTCTTGTTCCTCCATACTCAACTCTCATTAGAGAAGGTAATATAGAATTAGAACTATTTATGGTATTGGGCATAAATTGCAAAATGCTTAGGAGATAAAGCATTGGTCTTCATATCACATTTGGTTATAACTTCTCTTGATTAAGAAATCTATAAACTTAAGAAAACTGTTACCTATCTCATAAACAATATTTTTCAATATACAAAGATGGAATAGGGAAAGATAAGCTGCAATAAATAACCTATTAAAATATGAAAAAGTTGAAGACATATCAAAGTCATTGATCTAAAATAAATGTGTAGTCTTGCTGGAAAATTATCCTGTTGGCTCACATCCCTAATGTGTAAAGTATGTTCATTTCTACTATTATAGGAAATGTGTCCATGTTTATTTTTCACCTTGACCATCATTCTCCATTAACTGCTTGAATCTTATTTTTGTTTTATTTTTATTTTTTTTGTTGTATTTTACATTATCCTTGGTCACATCAGAAAGATTTGACCCTCTTTAAGAACTGCAAAGATTATACATTCCTGTGCTTACTGAAGTTTGAAAGTTCAAAGAGACTATTTTCAATCATTTGATTATGACAAATTTTACTGTGAATGAAATTCCAACATCACATGGATTTGTTTTTGTTGTTGTTGTTATTTTGTTTCTTATTCTTTGAGGGTGATGATAGTTTTTTAGAGAACTGACTACACTACCCTTTTTCCAAGAAGATGTTCAATTTCAACTTCCAATCAATATTATGAGATTTGTTATTGTGCCATTTTTTTTTCTCCAAAATTTAGTGGTGCCAGTCTTTTTATCTTTAGCCATTGAGGGGTCTGTGTTATGGTTTTTAGAGCAATGCCAAGTCTTAGACAATCACAGGACTTCTTATCCAGGATCATAGAGCTTATTTGTTTTGTTTTAATGAGGTCACCACTCGGACATATACTGTGCTTCTTTTCTATTTGTTCCTAATCTGCATGTTCCTGTAATCACTACAACAGATTGCTTGAAGATACACTTTTCATTTCAGCTATGAGCATGTGCTTTTGCACTTAAAAAGAACCACATTGAAGGCATTGCTTTTGAGTGAAGGTGCACTGTTTTTCCTATCTTTGCACTGAGTCATTTTATTCAAATGAAATAATTTTCTTACTGGCATTCCTTAGTTTGATATTTATTTAAGGCAATATAAATATTAGAAACATTTAACTTGGATTAGGTTGCTTAGTGTATTTATCAATCCCGCTTATAACTCTTTTACAGCTTACTTCTATAAAAATGGCTTCTTAATCCTGCTTCCAAAAATACAAATATATGTACTAAATATTGTACTAAATATATTCACTAAATTTCAGTAATCCATTCTCTTCCTCTAAAGTCATATACAATGCATGATATACTAACAATAGGTTTCTTAATTTTCAAGTTGCTATGTAATATAGATCAATATGTTCCAGGCTTCCATATAATTATTCCCCAAAATAAATCATCTTGTTCACATTATTATGTGTTGTATAGACAGCAGTGGCTTCAGTCCATTAAGTCATGTGGCAACCAAACTTGCAGGTACTTATCCTGGGATATGAAGCCTCCTCAGTGATCCAGTAAAGGAAGTGAGCAATTAGAAGATGAATAAAATGAAACGCAATGGACATGGCATTTTTAAAGGGAGCTCTCAGTTGATCATACCAAATAATTAATGAAAAATGCTTTATTCAGATACTTAGGAACTTAGGGTACATACAATACACACTTAAGTTTTCCATTGTCTTAAAGTTATTAAGACTAGTATTAAAAATATTTTTAATTATATTGACATATCATGTGCATGTATGAATATTTAACAATGTATCTATTGTGTGAAATTATTATAATGCTTCTAAAATATGAAAAAAATAAATAATAATAAATAATTAAATACAGGAAATTTATTTTCTCACTGATTTCATACAATTGCTATCTAATTATATATGGGAGACTTGTGAAAGTATTTTGTAAGGTGCAATTGTTTCATCACAAAAGAATGTAAATAGTCATTCACACTGACCAATGTCAGTTTAATTTAATTTTTGACAGTGACATGATAATGAAAGGTACATATGTTAATGTTTAATGATGAAGACATTTTCTTTCAAACTTAAGAAACTAATTTATAAATAAATCGCAGTATATAAAGCCTCATATCAATCATATGTGTACAAATGAGAGAGGTTTTGAAATGTACTTGACACTTTCATTTAACTTAGTAGAGTATAAAATCAGTTACCACTGCTCTGTAGTCATAAAATGCTAAAATGAAATTTCTTGAAGCATAAAAGGTTGACAAATCATTAATGAAGGTTTCAGCATTCACCCCTTGTCTTGGCTAAATTGAGAGTCGAGTCTCATTTAGTAATGCATTAAAATCATTAAGAACATGATTTCTATATGTTGCTAGAAATGTAACTTTGTAGCTATCTACCAAATGATTTTGAATGTGTTATGAATCACACATAGAACACATATCTTGTGATATGATGAGACATTTTAATATAAGTTTTGGTTATTCTTTCTATGTTTAAGTATGTTGTATGTATTTTTGTTTATCCAAGTATTGACTTTTTAATCAAAAAATGTCACATTCTGATCTATAAAGACATTAATCATTAAAAGAATGTCTCAAAAGTGTGGGAACAAATGTATTGTCTTTTAATGATGATATTTTTAGGTTTGAAAAGCTGTATGAATGAAAATATTGCATTATAACACACCTGAAATAACCATCCATGTTTGAATAAGAAAGTTTAATGAACTGCGCTCAATTTGATTTGAAAATCTTAAGAATTGCTACCTAGAAAAAAAATTAGTAAATTGGAAATAGAAAGGCCCTCAAAGGGATCAAAGCTATTTATCTGTCAAGTTGGATTAAATTGACAATGTGGTAGTACACCACTAACACTGGAAATTCCAGAGCAGATCAATACCTATATAGACAGGAATTATGTTAAAACAGTTACTAAAAAGTTGGGGAAATAATGACATTTTAAATACATGGATCAATCAAATAGATGTGTGGAAAAATTAAAATTTGACCCAACCTCATATTATATGTGAAAACAAATTCCTGTTTAATCATAGATTTTAAAAATTTTCTAGAAAAAAATAAAGAGAATATATCCATGACCTCATGGTTTGAATATGTGGGATATCATAGTTATTTGTAAAGTTTATTGATGGATTATTACAATTAAGGGCATGTGTTCATCAAACACACACACACACAAAAAGAATGAATAAGAAAGCTATACATGTGTTCTCTAACTCTCCCCTCCCTGTGTATATATAGGTATATGTATGTACATATGTAAAATCATCTACTCAAAAGAAAGAAACAAAAATATTTAAAACTTGGCCAGAAATTTTATAAATAATTTACAATAAAAGAATTTCCAAATGTTTAATAAGCATAGAGAAAACTGTATAACACTTATATAATATCCAGTAGAAAACAAATTAAAATTAAGTGGATTGTCATTGTCCACACATAATGCAACCAAAGGAAAGAGCATTCTGAGCTTTATGCCACTTGGTGACGTGTGTGCATCCCAGGGGATGCTCTTGCAACTCTCAGATGCCCCTGTTCTGGGCAGCTCTATCCTCAGTCCTCTGTCCTGCACATTCTGGAAGCCTTGGCTTTCCTGCTTAACCTTCTCAACTCAGGAAGTTTTCTGGGCTTTGCTTAAGGCTCCTCCCTGGAATTTCTCTCAGGGCAGCAAGCTGTGGCAAGTGTAAGGTCCATCTCATTTATTTTCCATCTTTCACAAATCATTGTGGGTATTTCCCTTTTCTCTAGTATCTCTAAGCCATTTTGTTCATATATTCCACTTTTTCTTATTGATTCTAACAATAGAATAAATGTGGCCTTTGTTACTCTACTTGCCAGAAGCAAAATTACTATCATCAATTTTTAAACTGTATTCTTCCAGCATAGCTAAAACCAGAGATCTGCTGTGGCAAATTGGTTTTTCATTTCATTTGCTCTTCCATTTGCTTTCCCAAATCTGACACCTTTAACTTTTAGTTAAAAAATAAAATACTAATTTGCCATTATTTTCTCCATTGCTGTCATCTGGTTCATGAAAATAAATACTTTCTGAAATTCTACTTTAGTAGCCATCTGATTATCACGATTCCTGAAGCACATCTTGTCCCTTTGAGAACAATTATAAAAATTTATAAGTTTTCCTGAAATTTCACATTGTTCATATCTCATACCTTGCAAAAGGTGGCAAAGGATTTTTTCAGTAATTATTCAATGCTGTTATATATGTGGAAATGTAACATTCCATGTTGTTGTAATAATAGTTTTTCAAATAAGAAAGACAGGATTTCCTCCACTACGCTGGAAATCCAGGCATTTTTCTGGTCATCTTGTTCTAACACAGTCCCCACCTCAGCAGGTAACAAGTGTTCCTGCCTCCTTGTTTGTTCCTCTAGTCTGTTATTGGATACTCATCTCTGAAGGTGGAGGCCAGTTCAGATTAGCACATTCTTTACTGTCCTCTCTTTAATCAGGTCTTCCCTACATCTGAGGTCAAATGGGGCCATGATAGCTATCTCAGGAGACAGAAAGTGAAATCTTCACATGGAGAAGCATACACTGTGTGGAACTTGAGGTCCTGTATTGAAAAAGCCAAGGTCAAAAACAGGTTTTTCAGAAAATTAAAAATGCTGAAATAAGATATTCAGTGACACGCTTTTTCACTTTTTGTCTGTTTACTTGGGTATTACAATTACAATATTATTGTATTTTAAGTCTTTATTACAGTTACTATGTAATTTCATGAGTCATATATGTTGTCTGCATATGTGTGCATGTAAATTGGCTTCAAAATGCTCAGCAAAACAGATGGGTGTTTACATTTGAAGAGATGAAATAACAAGAGAATAAAGAGAGTATAATAAACTTATTGTGAAAGTTGTAATAGTAACTCCAATGAGTTATAACAAGACAATAATTGACGTGCCAAAAAAAGAATTTGCTTAATTAACCATATCTACTTATTGTGATAATTAAATAATGCATGTATAGATTATGAAGAATATAGCATTGGTAATAAGAAATTTCTACTAATTTCTGTGGTTGATTGATCATTACATTCAGGAATATAGAATGGCCCCAAGTTTTCGAAAGAGAAAGTAAAAGTAAAATATTAATGACTTATGTTTTTGAGATGCAGAGGAAATTCATTTGCATTATTCTTTTAAAGAATATCTTAAGGACATATTCATTCACACACATGCATAAATTAGATTAATATATAGTTGTTTAAGGGATAAATGCAGAAGAAATTAAGAGGTATACCATAGGTCCAGGATAGAACACTATGATCCATGGGCCTAACATGGCTTGCACCCATTCTTGCTATGAAATTTTCTTGAATATAACTATGAATATTTGCTTACATCATGTCTGGAATCTAACATTTTAGATATTAAAATGCATTTACAATATGGAAATTATTATTAAATTTTCAAGAATCATGAAAAATTAGATAAATTGATTGAATTTTTAGTTATGCCAAAGCATGGGCAAAGTATTTTGAAAAATTATAGATTTCAATTAATAACGTAATTGTGTTCACAATTTAATTTTATAGCTTTTATCTCAGATAAATAACTTGAAAATAAGATGTTTCAAAAAAGTAAATAAAATTAGTTTTTACTTAAAATACTTTTGTTCTTTTGAATGGTTTAAAATGCATGAAGTATACAAAGGTTAAACTGAGCAAATTATACAGGTTTTTATTGTACCACAACATAGCTTTGACGTGATTTTCTTAAGTCTTCAATATATGAAGACATGCATTAGCCTTGGAAAAGCACTTAATTTGTTCATACAGAATGTACACTTTAGGTTTTCTGACCTCTCAGATAGATTTCGATTCACTCTTGAATACAAAGAGACAGTATTCTTTTCTAAATAATAAGCATTGTTATGTCAGGATTTTTTTATCCTTTTATAATATAAACAGACTACTACATTCATTAAGTTGTCCAGGGAGTAAAATTTACTTTATGAAAAAGAACAAATCACAGCTCTCTCTCAGAAATAATACTCTAAGTGTTCCAGGCAAGTTAAATATTTCATGGAAAACATCAATAGCAGCAGCTGTTCACAAGAATTAAGACAACAAAATGTTTTGACTTTGGAAAACAAGTTAGATTAGATAAAATGATTCATTTAAATGTGAATGACTTATCTGTCTGTGTGACCTGCAGCCAATGGAGTGTTTGCACAAATCACTGCAGAACTTGTCCAATAGCTCATCTCAGAGTCTAGAGGGAAGGGGGTTGCCTCAGGAAGGCTTTGACTCACACTTTCTCCTCTTAAACTCCTGCTCCACAGGGCTTCCTTTCATAGACCATTCAAGTTCAACTAGACCTTTGTATGAGCACGATAATAATGGTCATCATTCTATGTTATAAAATGTTACAAAACAATCTTATCTGATAATGTCAAGTTTTCATTGGGGATGTTTCTTCTTATTATTGGAATAATTGCTAAGTTACTAGTTAGAATTACTAGAAATTTTGTCCCTTTTTTTAATTCCACTAAAGTCATATGAATAGATACCAAATTTTTATTTATAGTTATCATGGACTCTATATCAATTTAGCCTGATTGACTAATTTATGAGTATGCCAACAGAGCAAATAATAGCATTATTTTGATTTCTAAGTCATTTTTGGTAGAGTCAAAAGATAATCTTCTTTTTTCCTGTATATGTTTTGAGTCATTCAATTATTTGGTTTTTATACACTTGAAAAAAATTAAAACATTATAATTCCATTACTACTACAAGTATTTTACGTATTTAGAAAGTAATGCCTTTTTATTAGAAATTCTACAATATATTTTAACTCATTTTGCTATCATTTTGTCACTGTTTAGCCACACTAAATCATTAATTGCTAAGGTAAATAAGAAATTTTACTAAAAAAAATTAATGCCCAGATTTATGAGGATAACATTAAATCATCATAATTTATCTACTGTATTTCTAGTATTGAGAGATTATTGACTGAAAGCATCTATAATATTAAATGGATAGACATCATTTAGTCTATCATAACTCCATCATTTTAATTATATGAAAAATAATTATTTAAATAAACAAAAGATAACTAGGATTGGCAATTAGCATGTATTACAGCTAAGCACATGCTGTTATGTGGGGAATTGATAGTTTGATATTCATTTACCATATCTGTCATTTTGCAGATAATACACAGACTGGAATGTTAAATGACTTAAATGATGTCATAAAGCTAAATAGTTTGACATCCTAAATAAGGGTCATCAATATATCATTAACTCAGTTTTAGTTCAAAACTTTAGGAGGCATGATTTAGAGACTTATGAGATATGAACATTTATTGGGACTTTATTTAATTTTTATTTTCAACACTTAAATTTGTTTCTTACCAAAAAAAGAGAAGCTTGAACACAAGGATATAAATTTGTTAATAGTGAGTTTCTAATTAACTCAATCTACTTCTCTTGACTGTCACCTTTATCAAAGACCTTCATAATAGCTTAACTGTAATAACACAAATGTTTGATTGCTCTCAAGTTTTACCCATCCAGAATCAACTTAAAACTACCATTTTACTCTCCTTTTAGAGTGGGAAAATGAAAATCACTTCTATGCTGTCAAATATATATTTCCTCTTAATGATGGAAATAATTATATGTGTATGTATTTAATATGTATATGTGTTAATAAATATATATGAATATATATAAACATATATGAATAAGCATATGTATTAGTATACATATCAAAAAGTATATAAGTGAAAGCATACACATACTTATATATACATATATATGCATATATGTTCATGTATAAACACATAAGCAAACAATGAACTTAAATTTATACTTGGCACACATATACAAATTAAGGCAAAATAGATTATATACATGAATGCATCACTCTCAAGAATTCCAATAAAACAATATGATTTTATATTCAATGAATTTTTTTACAATGCTAATATCATGATCAATAGAAGAAAACATTACAAATAAGACATCATCATAAGTCTGTTAAATGAAATATGCTGTTCATAGAATAAGAATAACCCAGAAAAGGGGAGAAACTATTTTCAAAAGAAGCATTTGATAATGAGCAATACACAAAAAGAAGTTTCAAAATTCAATGATAAAGGAAAAAGTTAACTAAAGTAAGTTCTCTAAAAGTTATCCATAGCATTTCTCTCCTTTCTAGAAAATACTACTTTCCAAAGAACTATGCCAGTAATTTTCTTTATTCTCACT
Organism: Marmota monax; assembly: GCF_021218885.2. Taxonomy (NCBI): domain Eukaryota; kingdom Metazoa; phylum Chordata; class Mammalia; order Rodentia; family Sciuridae; genus Marmota; species Marmota monax. The sequence continues at coordinate 311,103 of NW_026695005.1, forward strand.
TTATTTTTTCATTCTATGTTTACATTTCTAAAGTATCTAATCTTCTTCCTTTAAAAACTGTGTAAATTAAATAGAAATTTCATTATTCTTTCTTTCACTAGTATATAAGACTCATCCACAAAATTGCTTAGCTATGATCTTTTTTGTTCCTTTTAATATTCATTGAATGATTTCTCTGATAACTCAATCATTTATATTGGGGTTTTTAACTTTTAATGTTTTAATATTTACATTTGCTGCTGTGTTATTCAGTTCTTACAGATATGAGACTATTTCTAAATATATACTTTAGCTTTCAAAATTGCATGGCATTTTTTTTATCTGTTTAGTGCTGCTACCTTTTAATTCCATCTTCTCAGAAAATAAGGCTGTTTTCAATACTTGACTGTGTTTGCACTTTCTTAAAATCTAATTTCATATTCATTTATAGAAAACACTGGTAGTGTCTTTGCTTTCAATGTGTTTCTCAAAAGAAAAACTTAACTATGTGATTTTTTTTAAGCCAAATCTTCATGACTTTATTTTCTAAGAGACAATACAGTCAAGCTTATAAGCAGTGTTATAACTGGTACATTAGTTAATAGACATCTAAGTTATTGTTTCTTGTTTTATTTTCTTGTTTAATATTTTTCTCCTCATCCTTATTTTTAATAATATAATTTTGTATGTAGTTAATGTAGGTTACCTTTATTTACATCTTAATTTTTAAAATTCTTCTCCTATTTAAGAAATCATACAAATATTTCTCTTACATTTTTATTGATGTATTTTATTTTATTATGACTGTCTTATTCTCTGAATAAGATTTTTTTTTGAAACTTTTATTTGTAAACCATAATCTGTGGGATATATGTGAAAAACTTGCTGTTTCTCTTATCTCAGGCTTCCCCTTCAAATAGTATATTTTGTTGTTGCTTTTGACAAAATTTAGGACTTGTTCCTGTAATTGGTTTACTGTGACTCAACTCAAAAGTTACTTTTTTCCCCGCTCTAGGAAAACAGATCTTGGCTGGTATTTATTTTCTTCCCCCAGATGTCTCTGAAATCCTCCCAGTAGAGGGCAGTAAAGGGTCAAGAGCATATTGCATTGGCTTCCAGTTTCTGGAGCCCTGCATTGCTCTACTTGTCCTCTCTAGAGCCCACTGACTGCAGCAGGGCACTTTCCTTGGCTACCACGTCACTGAGCACCTGAGCTTTCCAGCTGAATACACATAACAGCTGTTAAAATCCCCATATAAGCATACTGACCCATGTAGGGGCATAATGATAAGAAGAACTAAGTGGAAGCCCCTGGAATGTCCCTTCTCTTCAAGATAACAAGTCAGAACCCATACCACATTTATATGAAAATTGTAGAAACCATTTAATTACATTAGAAAAGATTTAGAATAAGCTGGACTGTTCACACTTACCACACCCCTCTTTTTCTTACAATCTAGGCCAGTGTATAAGTCAGATGGAATCATTGGGAACTATAACAAATTCAATCTATTGGTGACCCCATTTATGGATACTTTGCCTAAGTGGAATATTTTCAGAAAAAAAAAATTAAGACCTGAGCACTCACAGTTCAGCTTTGATGACTAATCCTGTTTTCTATAATATAATTTTCAAGGACTGTCAGAAGAAGTTTAACTATCAAGTCCAACAGTTTACCTTCACCATGTTGCCTCAAAACTCTGCCAATTATATGACTCTCAACCGAGAACAGTTCCCAGAGATTTTGATCATCTTGACATTCATATAATATCACAGTGCTCTACTGAACTGGCTACATTATTCTTACCGGATCTGATGAGCAGAAAATGGCAAGTGCTTGAGATGTCTTAGTAGGAAGGATGTGAATGATGGATGAGAGATCAACCTCACAGAAATTCAAGAGCCAATCACCTTATTGTAATATTTAGTATTCAGTAGTCCAGGGCAAGTTGAGATATTTCCTTTAAGATGACAGTCAAGTTGCTCTGTCTTGTACTAACTTTCATAAAAGAGAGAAAGAGAGAGGGAAAGACAGGCATAATACTGGTAGGAAATTTTAATACATAGACAACATATGGCATAGAGTCTCCCCTAATGATTTGAGTTTTCAGTGAGACTAGAATAAGTAAAACTTTTGTAATAAGCTCAGGCTACAGTATAAGTTGTTCTAATAGTTGAACCATATTATCTGCTGGATCCAATGATATTTGAAATGCCTGTGTGAAATGCAAATGCTGCATGGAGCCTTTGGCTGAGGTCAGTGGAAAAAACGGAATGAATATCAAAGAAAGGATGACATATATCCCTTGCTACACGAGTCAATTTTAGGAATTAATCTTTGCATATTTCTGTATCATGTTAGGTTTTTTAACATATGTATGCATATGTATGTCTGTTTACTTGAAAATTCTGTTTTCTTTATCTTTTCCAATTTTAATTTCATATTTAAATTGATAAAGATGAACTTTTAGGTAACAGGATATTCTGTGGGATGTGACTGAATTTAAAAGGTAACTGATATTTTAATATATTCAATGATTAACACAACAAATCTTGTAATGACATGCATCCTTGTTTGGGGAAAGGTGAACTTTTTTTTTTCTTTTTCATGTGCAAGAATGATAGGTGTATCTTAAATAGAAATACAGTTATTTTCCTGTTGGACCAGGAGTTGAATGTATGTAGAGGATGTATATAGAAGCTGCATAGTTAAATTTAAAGGTGCTCCAGTAACTCATTACCATAGTTTCCCCTTATCTGCAGTTTCAAATTCTATGATTTTTGCTTTCTGCAGTTTAGGTTACCTGTGCTCAACTGCAATCTGAAAATATTCAAATGAGTATTCTAGAAATAAACACTTCATAAGTTTAAATTGTGTGCCATTCTGAGAAAAGCAATGAAATCGTGAGCAGTCTCGTTCCTTCTTGCCCTAGTTGTGAATTTTTCATTCATCCAAAGAATCCACATTGTCTCCTCTAACTGCTTGTAAATTGCTTAGTAGCCCCCAGGTTAATAGACAGATTGTTGAGGTATTACAGTGCTCATGTTAAAGTAACCTTTATTTTATCTAATAATTGTCCCAGAGTGCAAGATAGTGATATATACTGGCAATATGTATATGCCAAAGAGAAGACATAAGGTGCTTCTCTTAAGTGAAAAGATTAATCCCCAACTTATGGAAAAAGTAACTGTATGTCGAGAGTAGTAAATTATTATTGTTAAATCTCTTAATGTGTGCAGTCTGTAAATTAAGATTCGTCATAGGTGCACATGTATAAGAGAAAACAGTATATGCAGAGTTTGGTATTCTCCTTGATTTAGGCATACACTGGGTGCTTTGGAATGTATCCCCCCTTAAATAAAGGGAGATCTTCTATACTGCCTGTTAGCCCCTAATTTCTTTACCTATTCCGGCTAGTAGTGAAGCCTTGTCAGTAGAGGGTACTAGAGAGTTGTACAAAAGGAAATGCCTTTTACTCTCTGGCTGGTTTGCTCACTGTTTGGAGCCCCTGCAGTGCACTTGGCTTTCTCCAGGACCCAGCTTCTAATGCTCCCCTTGTCTCTAGTGCCTACCTCCTGTGTTGCATGGAGGCCAGAAGTGCTAAGCAGTCAGCAGCTGTTCTTGGCGTCTCCTAGGTGGTATTCACAGCTGTGTGCCTCTGATATCTTCAGGGCTCATGTTTTTCCCTAAACCTGCCCCTGTAGTAAATGATCAGCATAATCCAGTCAGCAGCTTTCCTCAACACCCTCCTTTAGGCTATTTGGTAGTGAAGTGCCCCTATAGAGACTCTGCACCATGATCAGCACTCCCTAATGTCTTACAGAGAGGGTTTCCTACAAGCACCAGAGGGCAATTTCCAACTTCCTTCAGCGCACCACCAGTCACTTCTCAGCATTCAGTGAGCCATGGCTGTGCCCGCTCCAATAAGAGGATCTCAGGCCTAGGCAGGGGGCTCATCTTTCTGCGCTGCATCTCTGCTCCTCATAGCTGTTCTTACTGTGTAATTAAGTATTCCTTTGTTTCTTTCTGGCAAGGATTGGTTATTCTAATCCCCTGTTACAGTATACATATGCACTCATATGTATGTATATATGTTAATATCCCTCATTTGACCCAAACTAATACATGACTTTTCTCTCCATATGGTCAGTAGTATTCATTTAACATAGGAAATATGTTCCTTCTGTCTCAGTAGCACCATCTAAAATTCATATAAGACATTCCCAAATTATTATCATTAAATATATTACACTAAACAGTGCATATTTACATATCTATGTATTTCATATACATATGAAATGTATATATAATATTTATGTCAATCTTTCCTCTCTTTATTTGTCATGTGGAGCCTCTAGGCCTCTATTCATTAACTTGGCATTCATATTTTTCTCTGAATGTTTTCTTCAAATGAAGTGTGGACATCTGCAGTTTCAGCCTATCTGCAGTATTTTGCTCCTCTTTTAATTATTTTACTTGGGCTTTCTTTCTCTGATGTCTCCTCCACTTTGGATGCATTGTTTTTTTAAGATTTATTTTTTTAATTGTAGTTGGAAACAATACCTTTATTTTATTTATTTTTGTGTGGTGCTGAGGATTTTCAAGCTAGGCCAACCACTCTGCCACCGAGCTACAACCCCAGCCCTGGATACATTGTTATTTATCTTTGTCAGCCGTTTATGTTCTGAGGCTGGCTTACCTTAGTGCTCAGCATTTCTGAGACTTCTGGATCATGCATTGATCTGTGTTTCTACATGTAGTTTATACATCTGTAGATCATCAATTCGGGCCCCAGAAACTAACTTCCTCACTCTCCAGTCTCCTATGACCTCTCAGCCTGATGTACTTAACCTTTCTGCAAGATATAGAAATATCTAGTGGGTAATCTTCCACATTGAGACATCTTGCTTGGGTGAAGAAACCCTGTAAGAGTGGCCTTGAGCATCTCTTCCAATGGCAGCTTCCTGCTGCTTCTGCAATGAATTTGCTCTGGAAATATGGATGACTTAGACGTGAATTTGTTTTTGCAGATATATTTATGAGTTATATATATGCATCTCAAAGGAGAGATATATTTCAGTTTTTGCTATCTAATAATATACCAATGCTATGCAATTTAGAAAATTTAAAAATATTCTTGTAAATGTTTTGATTATAAAAAGATACATTTTGTTGTGGTATACTTTATATGAAGTCCCTTATTTAGCTCTTTAAATATTTTTTTTTCAAATAAATCTCCTGTAATGTATCCTAGTTACAAATATGTCCATATCACTTACTTAATGTCTTATATTTGTTACAATGTATAACATGTTTTTGTAATCTAGTATATAATACACATATATGAATAAATAATTATAACTATCTATTATATATCAGAGTTATCTAGAAAATGCTATAATATCCCCAAGGTACATTCTTAAGAAAAATAAGAGCCAATTTGACCTGGAAGTTTACAATAAATAATTTTAAATAAATCTTGCCATATAGTACTTTGCAATTATGTTATATATCCATGTGTGCTTAAACAAGATAAGCAGAATATCTGGGAAACAGGCTGGGAATGGAATGGCACTATGAAGAAAGTAGATGAAATAAAAGGAGAGCTGTATGATTAAATTCAAAATTAAAATTAACAATGGTGTGACACCATACAGATCTAGATTTATTCGGTTTATTTTTTCTTAACACTATTGATTTTCTCTGATTTGGCTTTTTGATTCCATTAATAATTGGCATTTTGGGGGGCATTGTATAAAAATAAATTGATCTGATACAGGACCTGAAAGGGAGTTTCTTTTTTTTCCTAAAATAAACTGCACTATTTCTCCCCAAATATAGCATGTGAACTAGAACATCTGGATAATTTGTCCAAGTGAAAAATTAGGTACTAAATGAACTATGTAGTGTGTTTATGCTACTTAATGTATAAGAAGCTGTAGAGGTAGAACTGTGTGTGCGTGTGTGAATCCTGTAATGAAGCCACGCTGTGTCATGGAACTGCTGCTCTGCTGTTTTATTTATTTTTTCCTCCCCTGGCTTCAATATTTCTGAATTAGGCAAGTATTATATGAACATATTTCCCATGCAAAAATGTTGAGGAATAACATCAACATTTATGTTACAGTCAAAGAATATAAATTAAATACTGTCTTCAGAAAACTGAAATCATTGCAGCTGAAATGCTTTTTCCTAGGTCCTTTGAGGACCTAGTATTTGTAAAAAGAACTTTTAAATAAATTATTTTTCTTCTCGTTGACATTTATCTTGCAAATGCAAATTTTAGACTGCAAGAGAAATATGAAACAAAAGTTCAGAAGCCATGCTATGAATGTACTGAATTCATTCACTACATTATATTAAGGTCTTGGTCCCCACAGTGATGAGTCCTGTGCTATCAAGAAAATATATACATATATTAGTCATTTTGCATATAATTCAAATTATAGAAAACATAATTTTGTTTACTTGGGTTTAGATATAAATAGAATGTACTGTAAAAGAATATTTTATACTAAAGTAAGAAATGCTTGTGAACAGCCAGAAGAGACTTGATAAATAGTACCTGAATTCTCATGTTGTTGCTGTTGCAAATATGTTGATCATTAACTTCTCAAAGGTTTGTAACCTAGCTCAGAGCACACAAGAAAAAAAAAAGTGATATTTTTGAAAATCAAAATCACACCTAAATGTAAAATATACTTATTCAGAAAAAAAAAAATATTTGAGTGCTGATTACATGGTTGACTCTGAGGAAGATATAGAATGGTGACTAAAACACACTTGGTTCTTATTCTCCTCAAGTGGAGTCAAATAAAGGATAACTAAATAGCTCTAAGGGAGGAAAAAATAAAGTATCACCTTCCATTCTCCCCTCCTAAAAGAAAAAGAGCAACAATAACAAAATTTCACTTTGCTTTTAGAAAAGTAATTTGAATTTATCACTACAACATTTTTAAGAAAACAAAGTTTATACTATTTTAATCATTTTTAAGAGTGCAATTATTCTTAACAAAAATTGGAACTTCTTGGGGCTGGGGATGTGGCTCAAGCGGTAGCGTGCTCGCCTGGTGTGCCTGCGGCCCGGGTTCGATCCTCAGCGCCACATACAAACAAAGATGTTGTGTCCGCCAAAAACTAAAATAAATAAATATTTAAAAAAAAAAAAAAAAAAAAAAAAAAAATTGGAACTTCTTAACTTTACCTTTGCAAAATTGATCTCTTCTTAGGACACAGTGCTTGCTATCCGATTTTTTTTCTTTAGCCAAGTATGCTTTTCAAAAAGCACCTTCCTCAATGATTTTTTTTTTATATTTTGCATTATAATTCTTAATACACCATTATACCATAATTTATCATATCTCTGATTATATATAAGGTATGTTGACACCAAATTCACATCTTCATACATGTATTTTTGTATTATGATGAGGGTCAAAAGAGACCCTTATCAACACAACATTTTATTCTGAAATTATGAATTTGTATGGGCATATATGTCCCAAAGTAATTTGTGTTTCTTCAGGTCAGTGATGACATCTAAAATATTTTGCCTCAGTTAGAAAATCACACCAGGAGCTCCAAATTATTTTTTAACTGAACTTAACTGAAAATTAAGGTATATGACTTGATAATAATTTGGTTTAAATTATATAGGACATAAACACAGAGACAGACATAATGTAGTAAATTGCAAATTGAGTGAGCTGTGGCTATGCATGTAAAATGATGACAAGGAGGTCCAGGGTCTGGAGGCTTTTGTCTGAACTTTGCAGAAAATGCTCCTGAGAAGTCAGACTGAGTACTTAGGTAGATGAAAATGGCCAAGATATTGTAAATGCACCTCAGAAAAATAAAGATGTTTTATCATATGTCATCAAGGAAATTCAAACTACACGATGATGTGATATCACTATGCACCTGTTAGAATGGCCAAAATCCAAAACAATAACAAAACCAAATACTATGAGGACTTGGAACAACAGGATTTTCATTCATTGCTGCGGGAATACAAGATAATATAGTCAGACAGGCAGACCTCTTGGTAGATTCCAACACAACTAAACATATTCTTTTCACATGATTCAACAGTTATGCTCTTTAGTAGTTTTCCAAAAGAGTTGAAAGGTTGTGAGCACATAAAAACCTACAAAGCTTCATAGAAGCTTTTTTTTTGCAAGCAACCAAGATGTCCTTCAGTGGGTGAATGGATAAATATTCTGTAGTACAGCCTAACAATGGAATAATATTCAACGATAAAAACCAGTAATATTTCAAACTATTAAAAAAAAACTTAGAAGAGATTTATGAACATATCGCTAGTAAAAACAGTCACTCTGAAAAGCCTACACACACTGTGTGATTCCACTTATATTACAGGCAAGAAAAGCCAAAGTAGAAATGACAAAACCATCAATGAATATTAAGCACTGGGGAGGAAGACAGGGAATATGGGAAACACAGAGGAATTTTAGGGCAGTGAAATTACACTGTATGATACTATGATAATGTGTTTATAAATACGTGTTTATATATATGTGTGTGTGTGTGTGTGTGTGTGTCACTGTTTATCCTAATCCATACAGGTCTAATACCAAGAGTGAATTCTGATGGATGCTATGAACTACCTAATATTGATGAATCAACTCCAGTGGGGGATGTGGATGATAAGGTACAGTGTGCGTGTGTGAAGGAAGGGGTCCAAACGAAGTCTTTGTACATTTCTCTCAACTTTTCCTTGAATGTAAAACAGCTCAAAAAATCTTCAATGAGTGAAAGAATGAAGGAAATCTCCCTTTTTAAAAAGGAAAGGAAGGAATGAAATAAAGAAATAAAAGTAAAAACAAGGGACAATGTGGTTTAAACCTGTAGGATCTTTTGAGAAATGTCTCCTGGAAAAGGAGTCGCCCACTACCTGAGAAACATTAAATGTAATTGCTTATTTGAATGCATATGCTTTGATACACATATTGAGAAAAATCCCATCTAAAAAGCTAGAGAATAGATGGAAAAGAGATTCTCAGAATAGAAATGAAATTTGGAGAAAATGAAGCTAAAGATTATTTTAAAATTCATTTTTTAATTGCAGTTTTTAATTGTGTACGCTAAGTTTCAGAATCCCCAAGACCGCCCCATCCCACAGTTCCAATAGTTTGCTTGAAAGACTCATAAAATTCAAGAAAACTTTTATATACTCCTAATACATGCAAATAACATAACAGGATCAATTTAACTCCCCAGTGTTTCTGTCAACTTTGTGTCGCTGTGTCCAAAAGACCCGAAAAGAACAAGACAGAGGAGAAAAGATGATTTTGTCTCAAAGTTTCAGAGGTCCCACTCCACAGTAGGTTGACTCCATAGCTCTGGGCTCAAGGTACAGCAGAATATCATGGTGGAAGGAAATGATGGAGGAAAGCAGTTCAGACCCTGGCACCCTGGAAGCAAAGAGAGTGCTCTGCTCACCAGGGACAAGAATATAAACCCTAAAGGCATGCCCTCAGTGACATACTTCCTCTAGTCACTTCCTACCTGCCTATAATCACTGTATAATCCATATCAGTGTATTAATCCATATCAGTGTATTATTAACTCTACTTCATATTCATCCTTCTCCCCATTTCAATACAGTGCTGGGCTCCTTTTTATTTTAATGAGATTCCATTTTTATTTTTTCTTCTTGTCTCTCTCTTCCAAATATGTTGGAAAACCTATGACCTTGCTTTCTGATTCGAGGTTATTTTTTTTTATCATGATACTTTTCAGTACCAACCATTTTAATTAAAATGGCATACTTTCCTCCTTTATGGTTGAATAAAACACCACCAGTGTGTATATACACCATGATTTTTAAATCAATTTATCTGTCAGTGGGTACCAAGCCTGGATCCATAACTTGGCTACTGTGAATTATTCTGCTATAAACATTGCTGTGCATGTATCAATATAGTATATTGACTTAAATTCTTTTGGATAAATATCCAGAAGTGGTATTGGTAGATCATATGGTTTCTGCCTGTCTAATCTTTTGGGTAGCAATTATACTGATTTCCATATGGTTATGCTAATTTTTAATCCTAACAACAGAGTATTAGTGTTCCATTTTTACCCACATCCTTGCCAGCATTTATTGTTTGTGTTCCTGATGATTGCCATTATAACTAGAGTAAGATGAAGTCTCAGTGTAGTTTTAAATTGCTTTGCTCTGATCACTAAGTACATTAAACTTACTTCTAATGTTTGATGCCCTTTTGTACTTTTTCTTTCAGGACATGTCTGTTTAGTTCATTTGCCCAACAACAGTAAATCATGACCGACAAATTTACTTGTATATTATGTCAGCTTTGATAAGCTAAGAATTTGCTAAAAAGAAATGGAAAAAGTCCCTCCTTTATAACTTTCTTTTCATTATTTTATTCTCTTCTACTTTATACCTACTTAAGATCTCTCATCTCTAGAGACTTGGTTTTCTTATTGTAAATAGTACATAGTTGCAATTTTCACTTGCCTAAATGACTATTCAAGGAATTTATTAGTCTGTGAATGAGAGAGGATTCCCACTTCTTTACTTTTTAAAATTTTTTTGATACCAGGGATTGAACCCAGGGGCATTTTATCACTGAGCCACACCCTCAATCCTTTTTTTTTTTTTTTTTTTTTTTTTTAATTTGAAGACAAGGTTTTGCTGTTGAGAGCCACAGCCGAAGGGGCCCCAGCAAACTTCCAGCTGCCAGCAAACTTCCAGCTGCCGGCTGACGATTGGCTCACAGCAGCCCCAGCAACATCTAGCTGATTGGCTCCTCTGCGGTGATGCTCATTGGACTGTTTCCCTGCCCTTTCAGACCACGGAGCTGCTCATTGGGGGACTTTTTTGGCTCCGCCCATGTGACCCAGCCAATCGGCCTCAAGAGCAGGAGGATTGTGGGAGAGGGAGAGAAGCTTGGGTGGGAGAGAGAGGCTTGGGGAAAGCCGGTGGTGGCAGTTGAGGCTCTGAGGGTTTTTCCTGAGAGGCTATTTTGTTTGTCGTGTGTGGTTCTAAAAATAAAGTTAGTTTCTTTTGACAAGTGGCTCCTGATTGTGCCCAGCCAGACTGCGGCATTTGGTGGCTCGCACGGGGAGCGACTGAGGGTAAGTGAAACTGCTCGCCCCTGAGGGCAGGGCGAGAGGATGGGTAGCCATTTTAAGATTCCTCTTTTATTTTGCTTCACTTTTGTTTTAAGTTGCCTGTCCCTGGAGATGAGTGAGACGGAAGAAAAACCGCTCACATCTGAGGAAAAACTATTTACGTCTGAGGAACAGATAGGGAGAAAGGACGGATGCACATGTCAGGAGGATAGAAAGGCTATAATGACTTTTTGTTGTTCCCTTTTTATTTCATTCTGTCTCGGTTTTGTTTGGCGTCATCTTGTTGGGTTGTATTATAGTAGAAATATGGGATCAGAAATTAGTAAAAAACAAACTGAAAGAGTGTTAAGTAAATTGTTAGAGGAAGGAGGCATCCCAGTAAAATCAAGAGCAGTCAGGGCATACGTTGATACAATACAAAAATGTAGCCCATGGCTTTTTAAGGAGGAGTTGTTGAATATATCACAATGGAACCATCATGGTGAAGATTTAAAAAGAATAGAAAAGAAAAGCCCAGGGACTCTGCCAGTTGGCACATTGCCATTGTGGACATTCGTATCTTGTTTGCTTAGTCCAAAGCCTTCAGTTCAGACAATGGTAGAGGAAGGAGAAGACATAATGATTCAAGTAAAAGAGAAGGTCTCTCAAGTTAGTCAGACAGAGGAAAAGATTCAAGTAAAAGAGAAGGCCTCTCAAGCTAGTCAGACAGAGAAAGAAAGTGTAAAACAGAAAAAGCCATCAGGGGGAAAGTTACAACAGGAGACTGCTACTAACACCTTTCTATCACCAGAGGGTGTAAGTGTCCAACCAACAGCACCACCTCTACAGGAGACTGCTACTAACACCTTTCTATCACCAGAGGGCATAAGTGTCCAACCAACAGCGCCACCTCCATATGCTGGGAGGCCCCCAACCCCCGCAGTTGATAGTTGGGATCCTGAGACAAGGTCTCAAATATTAACATGCCCTGTATTTGAGGCAGGAGGGCAGCGATTTTACCAAGTTTTAAATTTCAAAACAGTGAAGCAGCTAAAAGAGGCTGTAACAACCTATGGTCCTCAAGCACCCTTCACTGTAAGCTTGGTCGAATCCATTAACAACTTGAACATGACGCCAGCAGATTGGGCTAATATGTGTAAAGCTGTGCTAAATGGAGGACAATACCTGTTATGGAAGGTTGCCAATGAGGAATTTTGCAAGGAGACGGCTAGGCGAAATGCAGCAGCTGCTTATCCTCAGAGAAATCTAGATATGTTGTTAGGAAAGGGACCTTATGAGGATCAGCAGCAACAAATTGCATATGATCCTGGCGTATACGCACAAATTGCTGCAGATGCAATTAAGGCATGGAAGACTTTACAAGGACATGGAGGTTTACAAGGTCAATTATCTAAGGTAATACAAGGAGCTAATGAACCTTATGCTGAATTTGTAGATAGGCTTATTCAAACAGCTACCAGAGTTTTTGGGAATACAGAACAAGCAATGCCATTACTAAAACACTAAGCAAGCGAATCGTTGGTGCAGAGATATCATTAGACCATGGAAACATGAAGATTTAAACACATATATTAAATTATGTAGAGACATTAATGAACAAGAGCAAGTCGTGGCAGCTGCAGTAAAACAGGCTTTAGATGCCAGGCCAAGAACATGCTACAATTGTGAACAAACAGGACATTTTAAAAGGAATTGCCCCATTGGAGGAGGGTTTAACAAAACTAGGTATCAAAGGAGTAGAATACCAGGTATTTGCCCACGATGCCGTAGAGGGAGACATTGGGCTAATGAATGCCGCAGTCTGGCTGGGCACAATCAGGAGCCACTTGTCAAAAGAAACTAACTTTATTTTTAGAACCACACACGACAAACAAAATAGCCTCTCAGGAAAAACCCTCAGAGCCTCAACTGCCACCACCGGCTTTCCCCAAGCCTCTCTCTCCCACCCAAGCTTCTCTCCCTCTCCCACAATCCTCCTGCTCTTGAGGCCGATTGGCTGGGTCACGTGGGCGGAGCCAAAAAAGTCCCCCAATGAGCAGCTCCGTGGTCTGAAAGGGCAGGGAAACAGTCCAATGAGCATCACCGCAGAGGAGCCAATCAGCTAGATGTTGCTGGGGCTGCTGTGAGCCAATCGTCAGCCGGCAGCTGGAAGTTTGCTGGCAGCTGGAAGTTTGCTGGGGCCCCTTCGGCTGTGGCTCTCAACATTTTGCTAAATTACTTGGGGCCTTGTTAAGTTGCTGTGGCTGACCTAAGACTTCTGATCCTCCCACCTCAGCTTCCTAAGGATCTGTGATAACAGGCATGTGCCACTGCTCCCAGGGACTTGCCACTTCTTAAAAAATTAACATTAATATTTAAGGTGGAGCATTTTATACCTGAATTAATTTTCAAGTATTTTAAAAATAAACTCCTGTTTTGCAAAACTGTCAAACCAGTACAAAATTCTGAAAGCAAGAAGTGATATACTCATAAAAATTAAACATATTCAAACAGACCATGTTAGAAGTATATTAAAAAAATAAAATCTATTTAATCTATTTAATGGTTTATGTGATTATTTACCATTTGGTTGTAAAACTCAGCCTTGTCATTTATGATTTCATTGTCATAGACAAGCTTTTAACCTTTACACTGAGTATTTTGCAAAGGCTGACAGATAAAGAATAAATCCATTAATGAGAACACTTCAAGCTATGCAATCTTTCAATGATTATTGATGTTATATTTAGAAAATTTGTTTTATGTCTACCTAAGTTTGATATTAATTTTGGGAATTCAAACACCAAATAAAATAAAACTATTACAGAAAACTTATTTAGTGTTTTAATTTATTACATAGAGAACAAATTTATATTAGAAAATTTTTTTTTCTAAAAAATAAGTTCAGTTTTATTGAAAGCAGAAAATAAGGCCACCTTTGCATTAATAATAAATTCAGTTTTATTGAAAGCAGAAACTGAGACCACTTTTGCATTAACTTTATTATCAATTAAATAGTAATATCACTATTTTGTGACTAATAAAATAGGCCTTTGAAGAATTTTACATACGTTTACTCAACTATTCTTCATAATAAATCTATGACTTTGGTATTGTGGCTTTGTCTTTTATGTTTATTGTAGCACTATTCTCTATTCAAAAAAAAAAAAAAACAAGGTATAGAATAAACTGAGGTGCCCAAGGGTGATGAATAAAGAAAAAGATACAAGAAAATGGAAATAAATGAAAATTATCTTTAAAGATAAAAAAATGAAGTATATTTACATCATGAAATGCTATTTGCCCCTAAAAAATGATGAAATACTATAATTTGAAGCATTAGGGATAGACCTAGTACTCACTATATTGATTGAACTGAACCAGGCACATAAAGACAAATACTGCATAATCTCACACACATATGCAATCTAAAAAAAAAAAAAAGTTGATTTGGGGGCTGGGGTTTTGGGTCAGTAGTAAAGTGCTTAACTAGCAAGTGTGAGGCTTAAGCCTACCAGTTATGTCTTTGAGATTCAAATTTCTGATTTTCAAAATTAAAAAAAAAACTGTAACTATTTTACTTGGTTGATTAGTGCATACAACTAATATACTCCAAAATTTCCAACTTTTAACTAAGGTCTGCTAGGAAATAATTTATCAAAATGTATTTTCTCTACTAATTTTCAATTAAAGTGAATTTTAAGTCTGTGGGAGAGGCACAGTAACTTGTATAGCTTTAAAAATATTACATAATGGTATAAACACTTTAAAATTATTATCAAAATCTTAAGCATTAGTTAGTAATGCTTAGAGAAACACTGGTGTTTTGCATGTTGTATAGAAGTAAGTAGAGTTAATTGATCCTAAGTTGAAAGATTTTTCCATTGAGTAAAAGACATATACTAACTATCTACTGTAACTACATATTGTATGCTGAGTAACATATAAACAAATAATTATAATATTTTAATAATCATCTTCCAGGATCTTACCTAGAATGAAACAATTTATTTACAAAAAAGAAAAAAATAATAAGTGATATAGACCAAGACTACAGCATCAATAGACAAAGAATCTGACATAAATTCTGAAAATGGGAAAGAATTATCTGAAAAGATTTTAAGAAGTAATTTTGGTGAACTGTAGTTTGAAGAAGGTGGGATACTAGAAAAATTAATGGAATTTGATGAAAGAGAGAAGGGAAAGAATAATGTAAACTTTGTTGACTTATAAACAAGTTTTTTATGTCTCTACATCCATGGATTTATTCATATATTTCTCCATCTGAAAGCAGAATCTGCCACAGACATTGAAAACAGATTTTGTGATTAGTTTTTTGTTGACATTGAAAGCACATTTTGTGATTAGGGTTTGGTTACTTAGTAGAAATACTTGAATGAAATACTTTTTAATTCTGGAATGCACTGAGTTTGAATTGATTTATTTTTAAAAAGAGTTTTTAAAGATTTATTTATTTATTTATTTATTTATTTATTTGCCTTTTTATTGAGTTCTTCCCTCCTTACTCCTCAGTTGCTGATTCTCTTGCAGGTTCCTGCTATATGGCAAATGCAAGTTCATTCACACGTGAATATATACACACAAATGAGCCTGTGAGCACACTACAGTTTTGTCATTTCTATCAAGAAAATTATATAAAGTAAAGCTGAAAGTAAAAATGCAACAGATATCTCTATATTCTTGTATTTGTGTTAATACTATGCCCTCTGATTACTCATTTTATGTGTCCTCAGTCTTGTTTTTACTATTGAGTTTACTCTGAGTCTTATACATAGTACCATGCAGAGGTCAATATATAGTTGAAATTCCAAAAAATGTTTCACTTGATAACAGTTTAAATTCACTTTATGTTTTAATTTTCTTTGTTTTAAGTATGTGATACTGAATAACTTTAGTCTCCTACAAATATTTTCTGTCTTTGAATGAAATTTGGAAAATTAAATTTTATGGCAGGCTGCCTCATTACAGCAGAAAACACTTTCTCAAGGCTTTCTTTGAATGTTCCTGTGAACTTTCTGACCAGTTAAACCATAAAGTAAAGTTTCTAAATCTAATATATATATATATATATGAATATATGAAATCACATTCTTTTTTTTTCCTTTCTTTTTTTTAATTTTTTATTGTTGGTTGTTCAAAACATTACATAGTTCTTGATATATCATATTTCACACTTTGATTCAAGTGGGTTATGAGCTCCCATTTTTACCCCATATACAGATTGCAGAATCACATCAGTTACAAATCCATTGATTTACATATTGCCGTACTAGTGTCTGTTGTGTTCTGCTGCCTTTCCTATCCTCTACTATCCCCCCTCCCCTCCCCTCCCCTCCCCTCTTCTCTCTCTGCCCCCTCTACTGTCATTCATTTGTCCCCCTTGTATTATTTTTCCTATTCCCCTCACTTCCTCTTGTATGTACTTTTGTATAACCCTGAGGGTCTCCTTCCATTTCCATGCAATTTCCCTTCTCTCTCCCTGTCCCTCCCACCTCTCATCCCTGTTTAATGTTAATCTTCTTCTCATGCTCTTCGACCCTACTCTGTTCTTAGTTACTCTCCTTATATCAAAGAAGACATTTGGCATTTGTTTTTTAGGGATTGGCTAGCTTCACTTAGCATAATCTGCTCTAATGCCATCCATTTCCCTGCAAATTCTATGATTTTGTCATTTTTTAATGCAGAGTAATACTCCATTGTGTATAAATGCCACATTTTTTTTATCCATTCGTCTATTGAAGGGCATCTAGGTTGGTTCCACAGTCTTGCTATTGTGAACTGTGCTGCTATGAACATCGATGTAGCAGTGTCCCTGTAGCATGCTCTTTTTAGGTCTTTAGGGAATAGACCAAGAAGGGGAATAGCTGGGTCAAATGGTGGCTCCATTCCCAGCTTTCCAAGAAATCTCCATACTGCTTTCCAAATTGGCTGCACCAATCTGCAGTCCCACCAGCAATGTACAAGTGTACCCTTTTCCCCACATCCTCGCCAGCACTTGTTGTTGTTTGACTTCATAATGGCTGCCAATCTTACTGGAGTGAGATGGTATCTTAGGGTGGTTTTGATTTGTATTTCTCTGACTGCTAGAGATGGTGAGCATTTTTTCATGTACTTGTTGATTGATTGTATGTCCTCCTCTGAGAAGTGTCTGTTCAGGTCCTTGGCCCATTTGTTGATTGGGTTGTTTGTTATTTTATTGTCTAATTTTTTGAGTTCTTTGTATACTCTGGATATTAGGGCTCTATCTGAAGTGTGAGGAGTAAAGATTTGTTCCCAGGATGTAGGCTCCCTATTTACCTCTCTTATTGTTTCTTTTGCTGAGAAAAAACTTTTTTAGTTTGAGTAAGTCCCATTTGTTGATTCTAGTTATTAACTTTTGTGCTATGGGTGTCCTATTGAGGAATTTGGAGCCTGACCCCACAGTATGTAGATCGTAGCCAACTTTTTCTTCTATCAGACGGCGTGTCTCTGATTTGATATCAAGCTCCTTGATCCATTTTGAATTCACTTTTGTGCATGGCGAGAGAAAGGGATTCAGTTTCATTTTGTTGCATATGGATTTCCAGTTTTCCCAGCACCATTTGTTGAAGATGCTATCCTTCCTCCATTGCATGCTTTTAGCCCCTTTATCAAATATAAGATAGTTGTAGTTGTGTGGATTGGTTTCTGTGTCCCCTATTCTGTACCATTGATCCACCCGTCTGTTTTGGTACCAGTACCATGCTGTATTTGTTATTATTGCTCTGTAGTATAGTTTGAAGTCTGGTATCGCTATACCGCCTGATTCACACTTCCTGCTTAGCATTGTTTTTGCTATTCTGGGTCTTTTATTTTTCCATATGAATTTCATGATTGCTTTCTCTATTTCTACAAGAAATGCCGTTGGGATTTTGATTGGCATTGCATTAAACCTATAGAGAACTTTTGGTAATATCGCCATTTTGATGATGTTAGTTCTGCCTATCCATGAACAGGGTATATTTTTCCATCTTCTAAGATCTTCTTCTATTTCTCTCTTTAGGGTTCTGTAGTTTTCATTGTATAAGTCTTTCACCTCTTTTGTTAGGTTGATTCCCAAGTATTTTATTTTTTTTGAAGATATTGTGAATGGAGTGGTTGTCCTCATTTCCATTTCAGAGGATTTGTCGCTGATATACAGGAATGCCTTTGATTTATGCATGTTGATTTTATATCCTGCCACTTTGCTGAATTCATTTATTAGCTCTAATAGTTTCTTTGTAGACCCTTTTGGGTCAGCTAGGTATAGAATCATGTCACCTGCAAATAGTGATAATTTAAGTTCTTCTTTTCCTATTTTTATGCCTTTAATTTCTTTCGTCTGTCTAATTGCTCTGGCCAGTGTTTCGAGAACTATGTTGAACAGAAGTGGTGAGAGAGGGCATCCCTGTCTTTTTCCAGATTTTAGAGGGAATGCCTTCAATTTTTCTCCATTCAGAATGATGCTAGCCTGAGGCCTAGCATAGATTGCTTTTACAATATTGAGGTATGTTCCTGTTATCCCTAGTTTTTCTAGAGTTTTGAACATAAAGGGATGCTGTACTTTGTCGAATGCTTTTTGCGCATCTATGGAGATGATCATATGGTTCTTATTTTTAAGTCTATTGATGTGGTGAATAACATTTATTGATTTCCGTATATTGAACCAGCCTTGCATCCCAGGGATGAATCCTACTTGATCATGGTGCACAATTTTTTTGATATGTTTTTGTATCCGATTCGCCAGAATTTTATTGAGGATTTTTGCATCTAGGTTCATTAGAGATATTGGTCTGTAGTTTTCTTTCTTTGAAGTGTCTTTGTCTGGTTTAGGTATCAGGGTGATGTTGGCCTCGTAGAATGAATTTGGAAGTTCTCCCTCTTTTTCTATTTCCTGAAATAGCTTGAAAAGTATTGGTATTAGTTCCTCTTTAAAGGTTTTGTAAAACTCTGCTGTATACCCATCCGGTCCTGGGCTTTTCTTAGTTGGTAGTCTTTTGATGGTTTCTTCTATTTCCTCAATTGATATTGGTTTGTTTAGGTTGTCTATATCTTCCTGACTCAATCTGGGCAGATCATATGACTTAAGAAATTCATCTATGCCTTCACTATCTTCTAATTTATTGGAGTATAAGGATTCAAAATAATTTTTGATTATCTTCTGTATTTCTGAAGTGTCTGTTGTGATATTGCCTTTTTCATCCCGTATGCTAGTAATTTGAGTTCTCTCTCTTCTTCTCTTTGCTAGCATGGCTAAGGGTCTGTCGATTTTGTTTATTTTTTCAAAGAACCAACTTT
Source organism: Marmota monax (assembly GCF_021218885.2). NCBI lineage: Eukaryota > Metazoa > Chordata > Mammalia > Rodentia > Sciuridae > Marmota > Marmota monax. The sequence goes on from NW_026695005.1 coordinate 330,499, forward strand.
TAGTTTTGTCAATTTTTTCAATTGTTTCTTTTGTTTCGATTTCAATAATTTCAGCTCTGATTTTAATTATTTCTTGCCTTCTACTTCTTTTGCTGTTGTTTTGCTCTTCTTTTTCTAGGATTTTGAGATGAAGTATGAGATCATTTATTTGTTGGTTTTTTCTTTTTTTAAGGAATGAACTCCACGCAATGAATTTTCCTCTTAGAACTGCTTTCAATGTGTCCCATAGATTCCGATATGTTGTGTCTGTGTTTTCATTAATCTCTAAGAATTTTTTAATTTCCTCCTTGATGTCTTCTATAACCCATTGATCATTCAGTAACCTATTGTTCATTCTCCAAGTGATGTATGCTTTTTCCTTCCTTCTTTTATCGTTGATTTTCAATTTCATTCCATTATGATCAGATAAGATGCATGGTATTATCTCTACTCCTTTATATTGTCTAAGAGTTGCCCTGTGACATAATATGTGATCTATTTTTGAGAAGGATCCATGTGCTGCTGAGAAAAAAGTGTAACTGCTTGATGTTGGGTAGTATATTCTATATATGTCCATTAAGTCTAGGTTATTAAATGTGTTATTGAGTTCTATAGTTTCCTTATTCAACTTTTGTTTGGTAGATATGTCCATTGGTGAGAGAGGTGTGTTGAAGTCTCCCATGATTATTGTATGGTGGTCTATTAGACTCTTGAACTTGATAAGAGTTTGTTTGATGAACATAGCTGCACCATTGTTAGGGGCATATATATTTATGATTGTTATGTCTTGTTGGTGTATGGTTCCCTTGAGCAGTATGTAGTGTCCCTCTTTATCCCTTTTGATTAACTTGGGCTTGAAATCTATTTTATTTGTTATGAGTATGGACACACCTGCTTGTTTCCGAAGTCCATATGAGTGATATGATTTTTCCCAACCTTTCACCTTCAGCCTATGTATGTCTTTTCCTATCAAATGTGTCTCCTGTAGTCAGCATATTGTTGGGTCTTGTTTTGTGATCCATTCTACTAGCCTGTGTCTCTTAATTGGTGAGTTTAAGCCATTAACATTTAGGGTTATTATTGAGATATGGGTTGTTCTTCCAGCCATATTTGTTTATTTATGTTACTAAACATGGTTTGTTTTCCTCTTTGATTATTTCCCCCCTTTACTGTCCTACCTCCCACTGTTGGTTTTCATTGTTATTTTCCATTTCCTCTTCCTGTAATGTTTTGCCGAGGATGTTTTGAAGAGATGGTTTTCTAGCTGCAAATTCTTTTAACTTTTGTTTATCGTGGAAGGTTTTAATTTCATCTTCCATCCTGAAGCTTAATTTCGCTGGAAACACAATTCTTGGTTGGAACCCATTTTCTTTCAGTGTTTGAAATATGTTATTCCAGGATCTTCTAGCTTTCAGAGTCTGTGTTGAAAGATCAGCTGTTATCCTGATTGGCTTACCCCTAAATGTAATCTGCTTCCTTTCTCTTGTAGCTTTCAAAATTCTCTCCTTATTCTGTATGTTGGGCATCTTCATTATAATGTGTCTAGGTGTGGATCTCTTATGATTTTGTACATTCGGCGTCCTGTAGGCTTCTGGGATTTGGGATTCTGTCTCATTCTTCAAGTCTGGGAAGTTTTCTCCTATTATTTCATTGAATAGATTGCTCATTCCTTTGGTTTGAAACTCTGTCCCTTACTGTATCCCAATGACTCTTAAATTTGGTCTCTTGATGTTATCCCATATTTCTTGGATGTTCTGCTCATGGTTTCTTAACAGTCTTGCTGAGCTGCCTATGTTCTTTTCAAGTTGAAATACTTTATCTTCATTGTCTGATGTTCTATCTTCTAAGTGTTCTACTCTGTTTATAGTATTCTCAATTGAGTTTTTAAGTTGGTTTATTGCTTCCTGCATTTCTAGGATTTCTGTTTGTTTGTTTTTTATAACCTCTATCTCCCTGTATAGTTGATCTTTTGCTTCTTGGATTTGTTTGTGTAATTCATTGTTGAAGTGATCTTTCATTGTCTGATTTTGCTGTCTGATGTCTTCCTTGAGACTCCAGATCATCTGAAGCATATATATCCTGAATTCTTTATCTGACATTCCATCTGCTGCAGCTATTACCTCTTCTGACGTTGAGTTGACCTGCATTGCTTGTGGTCCTTTCTTTCCTTGTCTCTTCATACTGTTCGTGTTTCTTTCTGCTTGGTGAAACTGTTGTGCTATTGAATTTTCCCACCAATATATTTATATTGGTCTTGTATAGTTCCAAAGTCTCCCTTGCAGGTGCGGGCGGTGGCTCTGCCCCTCCTCTAATTGGGGCAATGTGCCTACCACGCCGGCAGGCCGCTGGGCCTGTTCTGCCGGTCAGTAGCAGGTCCGCCTACCTTGCAGTTGCGGGCGGCAGCTCTGTCCCTCTGCGGGCCGCTAGGCTTGTTCTGTCGGTGGTCGCAGTTCTGCCTACTTTGCAGGCGCAGGCAGCGGCACTGCCCCGCTGCAGGCCTCTGGTGCTGTTCTGCCGGTGGGTCGCAGGTCCTCCTACCTTGCAAGCCCGGGGGTGGGGGGCGGCTCTACCCTTCCGCAGGCCACTGGGCCTGTTCTGTCTGTCAGTTCCAGGTCTGGCCTGTTCTGTTGGTGGTCACAGTTCCGCCTACCTTGCATGCGCGGGGGGGGGGGCGGCTCTGCCTCTCAGCAGGCCGCTGCTCCTGTTCTGCCGGTGGCTCGCAGGCCCGCCTACCTTGCAGGAGTGTTTGGCAGCTCTGCCCCTCTGCGGGCCACTGGGCCTTTTCTGTTGGTGGTCACAGTTCCACCTACCTGGCAGGCGCGGGGGGTGGGGGGTGGCTCTGCTCCTCAGCAGGCCGCTGGGCCTGCTGTGTGGGTGTGTCGCAGGCCCGCCTACCTTTCAGGATTGGTTGGCAGCTCTCTGAAGTTCCTTTCTTAACCTAGGTTCCTCCCTCCCCCCTTTATTTTATTCTTCAGTGTAAGAGAGGACAAGGTTTATAAAGAAAGGAAGATGTTAAAAGTAAGGGACAGGAAACATAGAAAAGAAAAATATGTCAGAGAACTCCAACAGAAGATCCTATCTTTCCCTTGCTATCTTTCCCTTGAAATCACATTCTTATGCAGATTTTTGGTGATTGACACATTTTTCTTTCCTGTAAATCCTCATTACTGATCTGCTAGATCTGATTTAAGCTATGACACCGTAAATAAAATGAACCCAACAATATATGAAAATATTCATAAATATCTCATTCCTTGCATAATACTAGTAGAGAATAATTATGTTAGGTATTACTTTGAAGTAAATGCTGAATCTCATTTGCATATAACCATTTATATTATGAATCAGAAACCATTTATTTACATTTGGGAGTTCAACAATGACCCAGAATTTGAGATAGTCATATCTGCTTGAAAGAAAAATTCCATATCAAAACACCTCATATCAGTGGGAAAGACCATCAAGTAGAAAGATGTAAAAAGAACATGTATTTCCAAGCTTTTGAAGAAAATGAAACACTTTCACACTGCTAAGGAGAAAATTACTGTCATTGCAGAAATATTATAGATATACATTGAAATATTAAAAATATGTTACATGATTCCATAATATCTCTGTCTCCCTCACACACACACACAAATATAATGAAATTGTTATGTCAAGATGATATCTGTTCTCCCATGTTTATTGCAATATGATTTGCAATAACCAAAATATAAAATCAACCAAAGTTGCAGGAAAATGGATGGAATTTAACTATATTATGTTAAGCAAAATAAGCCAAATCTAAAAGGTCAAGAATTGTACATTTTCTCTCATGTCTGAAAACTAGAGAGAAAAAATGGTGAAAACAGGCTGTGGATGGGAGAACCTCATGAAAACTAAAGGGAGATAAGTGGAGTAGAGGAAAGGGACCAGGGACAAGCAAAGCGGGAAGTACTGGGGAATAATACTGGCCAAGTTATATTGTGTGCATGTAAGAATATGTAATGACAAACCCCACTATTACACACAAATATAATACACCAAAATATGAAAAAGGAGAATAAGGACAATATATTGAATAATATGTTGAATATAAATTTCATAAATATAATTTTTTTTAAAAAATTGCAATAAAAATTGTAAAAAAAAATGAACCCAAGTGTCCATTAGCAGACCACTATTTTTTAAAAAAATATGGTATATACTAGCAATGGAATAGTGTTTGATCATAAAAGTAGTGATCCTGTCATGTGTGACAATAGCATGAACCTGAAAGACATTATGTTAAATGAAATTTCAGGCCCAGAAACACAAATACCTTGTGATTATTTTCATCAAAATGTACAATTTTTGAAACATTCATAACCTTGAAGAATTTAGTAGAACAAGGATTAGCAGGAAATAGTATTGTTGTATGTACAGGAAAAGAGGTTTGAGAGATATTGGTAGAAGAACACAAAATTTCTGGTAAATATGAAAACTAAGGCCAAGATATTACACATATAGAGCATAATTTTTCATACCTCTGGTTGTATTCAAAGTGTCTTTACATCATTTATGTCTTTATACATGTACTATGGGTAATGATGTCCAACTCATTACACCATAATTTCTAACCCCATGACCTCTCCTTTGCCCTCCCTCCTCTTTGCCCTATCTAGAGTATGTCTATGTCTCCCATTATTTTTTGTTTGTTTGTTTTTTGGTGTTTAGCTTTTTCAGTTCTTTATATACCCTGGAGATTAGTGCTCCATCCGATGTGTGAGTGGTAAAAATTGGCTCCCATTCTGTAGATTCCCTATTCACTTCACTGATTGTCTCTTTTGCTGAGAGGAAACTTCATAGTTTGAATTCATTCCATTTATTGATTCTAGATTTTAATTCTTGTGCCAAAGAAGTCATTAAGGAAGTTGGGGCCTAATCCAATATGATGGAGATCAGAGGCTACTTTTTCTTTCTTTAGACACAGGTTTCTGGTTCAATTCCTAGGTCCTTGATCCACTTTGAATTGAGTTTTGTGCATGGTGAGAGGTAGAGGTTTAATTTTATTTTGTTGCATATGGATTTCCAATTTTCCCCACACCATTTGTTGAAGAGGCTATGTTTTCTCCAATGTATATTTTTAGAACCTTTGTCTAATATAAGATAATTGTAATTTTGTGGGTTAGTCTCTGTGTCTTCTATTATGTATCATTGGTCTACAGATCTATTTGGGTATACAAATACCATGCTGTTTTTTTACTATTGTTCTGTAGTATAGTTTAAGGTCTGGTATAGTGATGCTACCTGCTTCATTCTTCTTGTTAAGGATTTGCTTTAGCTATTCTGGGTCTCTTATTTTTCCAGATGAATTTCATGACAGTTTTTTTTTTTTTATTTCTATGAGGAATGTCATTGGAATTTTGATCAGATCTCTCAATATTTTAAGTTTTCTTTTATTTCTTTACTTAGGATTCTGTAGTTTTCATTGTATAGTTCTTTCACCTCTTTTGATAAGTTGATTCCCAAGTATTTACTTTTGAGGCCATTGTTAATGGGGTGGTTTTCCTTATTTCCCTTTCAGAGGATTTGTCACTCATATAATACAGAAATGCCTTTGATTTATGGGTATTGATTTTATATCCTGCTACTTTGCTGAATTCATTTAAGAGTTCTAGAAGTTTTCTGGTGGAACCTTTTGAGTCTTCTAGGTATAGAATCATATCATCAGCAAATAATGCTAATCTGGGTTCTTCTTTTCCTATGAGTATCCCTTTAATTTCTTTCTTCTGTCTAATTGCTCCGGCCAGATTTCAAGAACTATGTTAAATAGAAGTGGTGAAAGAGGGCATCTCTGCTTTGTTTTAGAGGGAATGCTTTCAATTTTTTCCATTTATAATAATGTCATCCTGGGGCTTAGCATAGATAGCCTTTATGATGTTGAGATATGTTCCTGTTATCCCTAATTTTTCTAGTGTTTTGAACATGAAGGGGTGCTGTATTTTGTCAAATGCTATTTATGCATCTATTGAGATGATCATATGATTCTTATCTTTAAGTCTATTGATGTGATGGATTACATTTATTGATTTCCATATGTTGAACCAACCTTGCATCCCTTTGATGAATCACACTTGATTATAATGCACTATCTTTTTGATATGTTTTTGTATTTGGTTTGCCAGAATTTTATTGAGAATATTTGAATCTATATTTATTAGAGATGTTGGTCTGAAGTTTTCTTTCTTTTATGTGTCTTTGCCTGGTTTTGGAATCAGGGTGATCTTGGCCTCATAGAATGAGTTTGGAAGTGCTGCCTCTTTTTCTATCTCCTGAAATAAATTGAAGAATATTGGTATTAGTTCTTCTTGAAAGGTCTGATTTTTCAGGTTCTGGGATGAAAAATCCACAGATACCCTAATTGGCTTCCCCTGTATGTAATCTGATTTTTTTTCTGTTGTGACTTTTAGTATTCTTTCCTTATTCTATATGTTGGGCATTTTCATTAATGTGCTTTGGTGTGGATCTGTTGTCATTTTGTACACTTGGTGTCCTGTAAGCTTCTAGAATTTGGTTTTCCATTCTTTCTTCATGTTCGGAAAGTTTTCTGATATTATTTCATTGAAAGATTGTTTATTCCTTTAGTTTGGATCTCTATGCCTTCCTCTATCCCAATAACTCTTAAATTTGGTCTTTTTATGCTATCCCATATTTCTTGAATGTTCTGCTAATGGTTTCTTAACATTTTCACTATATGGTCTACATTCTTTTCAAGATTACATATTTTGTCTTCATTGTCTGAGGTCCTGTCTTCCAAGTTGTCTACTCTGTTGGTGATGTTTTCAATTGAAATTTTAATTTGGTTTATTGTTTCTTTCACTTCAAGTATTTATGGGTTTTTTTAGAACTTCTATCTCCCTATTTAAGTAATCTTTTACTTCCTGTATTTGTTTATGTAGCTCTTTGTTGAAATGATCTTTTGCCACCTGTATTTGCTGTCTTATATAATTCTTTAATTCACAGAACATTTTAATCATGTACATCCTGAACTCCTTCTCTATCATCTCTTCCACTGTACTAGCCATGGATTCTAATAATGTGGTATCATGATTTGTTTGTGACACTTTCTTCCCTTATCTTTTCATGTTGCTCATATGTCTTCCCTTCTGGCGCTGTGGGTCTGAGGCATTAACATTTTTACTTATAGTTTTATAGTGCTCCTGTAGGGTCCCAATACCTCTCCTTTGTGGGGAAGAACAATGTTAAGAGATCCCAATATAAATAATATACCACCTATAAATTATTCGTTGCTTTTAAGACTTCTACAGTTTGGTCACAATGTATAGAAATGTTGAATTTGATTAATATCAATAATATAATAAGTAGGTTTGTAAAAGGGTTTACAGTTTTGGTTGGTGGAAAATGAACTGGGAGTGAGGAACAGGATGATATGCTGAGGAGGCAGGATGCAAGGATACAGAGTTAGTATATCTTAGGAAGTGTGAAAGAGAAATCTAATGAAGAGTTAGTAGCAGGAGAATAGGCAGGAAGTAATTTTGAGTAGACAAGTACGTGGGAAGACAGGATAGTACATAAAATCACACATATGTATTAAGAAAAAGAAAGGATGTTAAAATAGTAAAATTGGAGAAAAAAATAGGAAAAAATGCATATACAACACAACTACAAAATTCTATTCAGATGTCCCAGTCGTCAAAATCCTAATTCATGCTAAGCATTTGGTTTCACATATGTTGGGGATGTGAAGGTAGGAGGATAGAGAGGGAGAAGAAAAAGAAAAAAAATCTCAAATGAGGAAACTAGGATTGTTAATTGTTTTGGTTGGAGATCAATATTTTTTCTGCTTCCCTAATCATCCAATAGGTGGGGTTATCTGTTGTTAGCTGGTATCTCGACCCTCAGGATAGTGAAGGTAACCAGGGTGGTAAGGCTGGTCCTGGTACAGGGCACCTGGAAGTGAGGCATGGCACCCACCAGTCCTGAAGTGAGACTACACCTCAAGGATCTTTTTGGGTCTTACTCGTATGAATTGAGCACCCAGTCCTATCTCCCTATTTTGCCTGAAGATTTCCTGGTTCCTGGTCTCTTTGTTAGCCTCCACACAGTTGCACCCTCTCCTTGTAGGGACCTCTCTTACCCAGGCTCCCGTGGGCGGTGCCCTGGTCGCACTGTGCACCCATTCCACTGAGAGCTGTTTGGGGTTGGTTAATTACTGTTAAGGGTTACTGGCAACTGGGGAGAGGGGGTAATTGGAATCTTGATACCTGGCCAACTGGAGTTCCCATCTTGGAGCTGCCATCACCAAAGATGGTGAGGAAAGATCCAAGATGGAGGCGGGCCGCTTTCAGTGTTGGCCAGATGGGGGAGGCAGGAGATGGTGTTGTGGGATGTGTTCAGAGGTGAGCTCTATGGCATGCAGTGTTGAGGCTTTTGGTTGTCTTCAGATCCTGTGGGATGGCCCCAGGTGAAGGCAGACTGCCAGGGTTGAGGGACTATGGCAGAAGCTGCTGAGTTGCAAGATGGAGGCAACCAGGGGAGCCTCACATCGGTAGATGGGTATCCACAGGGGAGTGATGGCCAGATTTCTTGTGAGTGGGTATCAGCTGACTGTCCTGCATGGGATTGGAGCGTCGTCTGAGAGTTCTGAGCTGGTGCTGATGTAGTGGTCTGCTAAGGCACTCGTGGTGGGAACACTGGGTGTTGGGAGTTGGAAGTTCTGCTCAAATACTGAGTCCCAGAGCCCTGCCATAGACACAACACTGGTGATTTCTGCACAAGAACAGCTGTGTAGAGGTCCTCTATCACCCTCAGAGAAGCAGTATTCCCACTAGTTGAGATCCGTGTCACAGAGTGACATAGAATGCTGCCACCCTCTGGCCTGCCATCTTGGATCCCCCCCGATCTTGATTCTTAACTTTAGCCTGGTCTTCTATTCCTGGTCCCTACCTAACTTTTAGCTGTTACCTATACATTCAATAAGACATAAAAACAGTTCTTCCTGTTAGCTCCCATTTTATTTATTTATTTATTTTGGAACAAATAGTAGTAGACAATTTCACTGAAGAAAGAATTATTTTTTTAATTGAACACAGTTATTATTTTAGTGAAGAAGAAATAAAATTTTTTATTAGGTCTTTATATGTATAGATGCTTATTGGCTTTTACTTGTCTCTTGATTTGTTCATTTATTGTTTTACTTTTCTGGCAAAATGTTTTGTATGCCATTTCCCTACACTGTCATAATCCATTGAATTGTTGTTGTCCTTTGGCTTCTCTGGGGGACACACTCTGACCTGACAGTTATGAAAAGTGCAGCCAAATGTTAGGAATCACATTGAGAGCAGGATTGAATACATTTTCTCTGTTAAGATAAATCAGCAGAGATTGTTTTGGAAAATTAATGTCTTCATTGAGCCTGAAAATTTCATAAACCTTCTGTAGCAAATATCATTTTATTTATTTTAACTGTTGACTGCCAGTGTTTACTGGAGGAAATAAAAACAAAACCATATTTCATTTAACAGTTGCAAATGCAGCCTCAATATTTTCTGCATTATATTCAAGTTGAAAATGTGCCCTTTAATACAAAAAATGAAATTAGCAAAGTAAAATGAGTGAAATTGACTTATTAGAACAAGGATTTTGCTCTATAAAGAGTCATATTAATAACTCCTCAGGTCAGAATACAGACTGAAAATGATGAGAATATATATATAATATATAATTATATTCAGCTTTACTGAGGTATAGTCATCAAATAAAAATTATGTATTTAAGGTGTATGATTTGATGTTTTCCTGTGTTATTGGAATATGTTTGCACAGCAAGTTAATTAATAAATTCATTATCTCATATAGTTGTGATTTCTATGTGTTTTTTTGTTGTTCTCTCTCTCTCTCTCTCTCTCTCTCTATATATATATATATATATATATATATATTACAATCAGTTTGATATATTTATACAGAGTACATGGAATACATCTTATTCTAATTAGGATCCCATTATTGTGGATGTACATGATGTGGAGATTCACTGTGCTGTATTCATATATGTCCATAGGAAAGTTATGTCAGATTAATTCAATTGCATTTTCTAGTCTCATCCGCCTTCCTTTCTCTTCATTCCCCTTTGTCTAATCCAGTGAATATCAATTCTTCCCCTACCTGCACACTGGTTGTGTGTTAGCCTCCCCATATCATAGAAAATATATGACTTTTGGTTTGGGGAGTTGGGCATATTTCACTTAGCAGGATAATCTAGAGCTCCTTCCATTTACCAATAAATGTCATAAAGTCAGTCTTCTTTATAACTGACTAATATTCCTTACTATATATGTACCACATTTCTTAATCCATTCATCTGTTGAAGGGCACCTAGTTCACTGCCATAGGTTAACTATTGTGAATTGAGATGCAATAAACATTGATGTGACTGTATTACTATAGTATGCAAATTTTAACTCCTTTGGATATATCCAAGAAATGGTTTAAGCGGGTCAAATGGTGGATTCATTCCCAGCTTTTTGAGGAATCTTTAAGCTGACTTTCAGATTGGTTGCACCAATTTGCAGTCTCACCACCAGTGTGTGAGTGTACCCCTTTCCCTACATCCTGGTCAACATTTATTCTTACTTATATTCTTCATTTTTGTCATTCTGACTGGAGTGAGGTGAAATCTAATGACTGCAGTGACTATAAATGAAGAGTAAATGTGTGCTGAAAAAGCAGATTGCTACCCAGTTCTAAAAATCAATTTATTTGTTTAAGCAGGCAGCATAGTAACAAAAATGTAAAATTTTAAACAGAATATTATCATATTTTATATTTTCAATAATATAGCAATTAATGTTTTTCTAAGATACATGTTAATTGTGAAATGTTGCCATTAATAAATATGTTGGTAGTTTAAACAATCCCAGCACAATAGTCTGCGACAGCAGTTTTGACCTTTGCCTGATATCTGCCTTCCTCTTACAGTCTGCATATGGCCTCTTGTATCTTCCTCATTTCTATATTTATTTCTCTTCAATATCACAAATTTTTGTTTCTTTTTTTTTTTTGTTTTTTGAGACTGGATTTATGTTGCCTGGGTTGTTCTCCAACTTGTGTGTCAACTGTTCATCATACCTTTGGCTCCAGAATAGAGGAACTAGAGTTGCATGGTGACATTCCTTGTTGTTAATTATTCTGTTTCTATAGAAACAATTACATACTGTGTCTATGACAGATATATCTATATCCCTTTCCCTTAGTTCCCCTTACTCCACTATTCATTAGATCAGTAGACCTTCTTGAATTCCTTTTTTTTAAAAAAAAAAATATCTTTTATAGTAGCTGGACACAGTATCTTTATTTTATTTTTATGTGGTGCTGAACATCGAACCCAGTGCCTCACATATGCTAGGCAAGCACTCCACCATCTGGCGCTAACCCCAGCTCTGAATTTCTTTATTATTTATCTGTACATATTACACTTCTGTGGTAAGCCTTCTCTTTAAAGACACATTGGTACTTACATTTACTGTCTAATATCTTTATTCTTCATTGAAAAGTTAACAGCAATAATAATTGTCTGTCTTCTTTGCAATACACTTGCTCAATACATATTGTTCTTAAAAAAAAAAAAAAAAAAAACAAATGTTTAGTTATCTGCCTACCAACACAAAGACAATAAAACAGTAGAACAAGGAAAACTTGCTTAAAATACCTTACTGTTTGACTCAGCACAAATAAGGAGAGATGGAAACATTAGGAATAAAAATCTGAGAAGCTTTGTAATTATCTAAAATAGAAATAACTAAGCATAGTCATAGGGAACATCACCAGATAACCATAGAGCACAAACATTGGTAGACATAAAAAAATGGGGGAGTCATACTTAAATAAAGGATTGGGAAGCCTGAAAGTATAAAACATTCATCATAAAGAAGTTGTAATCATATTTTATATATTATTCTCCAAAAAAATCCATAAAAAGTAAATGTTACATGTGTTTCACAGGAGTTTGGAGCATCAGAAAATAGATTTGTTGGGTAGGGGAAGGAATAGTGCTTTCTGTTGTACTTATCCCTTCCAATATTAAGTGAGGAAAACTGTTTGAAAGGAGGGCTGAATGATGAGTTCTGATATACATAATTAGGCCCTATCCTGCTTGTTTGTGTGCATATGTGTGTGTGTGTGTGTGTGTGTGTAAAACTAGATAATTAGATCAGCAGATAATATATAATTAAATGTATACATCTTAATAAAAGTACTGTAATAATATTAAACTTTTTCTATGTTCATATAAAATAGGTAACAAGTTTTATAACATTTTCCCCTTAAAATTTCATCTCAGCCATTCTCTCCAAACTCAGTCCCATGATTATCAAACATAGCTTTCTAAGGTAAGCAGTACTGTCAGATAGGCATGGGTTTCATTTTTAGGTCCATTTCTGAGGCATATTAAAATTGACATGCTCTATATGCCTGTTTCTTTAAATAAGTGTAAAATAGATACTGATCTAAATTTTACATTAACTAAATAACAAATTGCCTATGACATATCAAGCACGTAATTGCCTTTGATAAGTATTTTTTTTCCTTTCATTCCTTCCTTCAAATAACCTTTTCCATTCCTTTGGGTACTTCTATTAAAAATAAAAAATGGGTATGAGTACTGTTATGCTGTTGTTTCTTAATTTTAGATGTTTATTTATTCATTTTTTTCTGTTACCCATATATTATAGAAGGCCTTTACAAATTTCTGTAGTTGTCTTTGGTTGTTTTGTTTTTGTTTATAAAAATGAAAGCATGTTAGACAGTTTAAACATTTTACATTGTGTTTATTTTTCCCCTTAAGGTTAAGGCCTCCTTTGCCCTATTGGTGTGCTTTCTTCATGATTTTTCTATGGAAAATGAATTCCCATTTTTCTTTCTCTTTCAGGATACTGCATTCCAGTTTCTTATTAATATATCTGATATGTGGGTGAGGCAAGAAACCAAGATAGTGCTCAGCAAAAGGTTAGTACTATTTTAGATCTTGTTCTCCTTTTTATTACCATGGTATTATTATTCAACATTTTGTTAACCATTCTGTTTTCAGCAAAAAAAAGTAAATAAAATCTAGTACTATTTTGTCTCTTATATGCATTTGTAATATTGAAAAGTATTTTGCTCTTCAATGGCATTCACCTTCTTTAAGTATGACAGTGTGACAACTTCTCTATATACAAAGGATATACAAATAAGCAGGTTAATGGCAATTCAGATGCCACCTTTGATTGAACAGTTAAAAAAATAGGGAGTGAACTAAGCTCAAACCAGCTTCATTTGAGTTACTTACATATATAAGAAATTTTCTCCAAATATTTTAAAATACCAGATAATCTGGTACTTATACAACTGTGCAAAACTTTCTGAAATGCTAATTTTTCTAATTATTTAAATTTCATAAAATGTTTAATATGTTCTTAACAAAGAATGAAAAATAATTACTGAAACAAGATGACTGCTTCCTAAGATTACAATCATTATTTAATGAATTTTTAATTATTATTTTTACTTCCAGAACATGAAAAACTTGAAAGGTAAAATTTTTCCCATCCAATAATCCTTTATCATATTGTGTAATAGCCTCCTACTGTGCTTTACATTTTAATGAAATTAGCAACAAAACACCTATGGCTATACTAAGTGATTTGCAGTCATTATTTGAGAAACTAAAAGACAAAAGTGAGTTTAAATACTATTATAAAAGCATAGAAATACTTGCAATGTAGCTTAATTTGCATAATCTTTCTCCATATACATATAAATTTTTGAAAGGTATGATTTCTTCCAATTTGTTATAATCCTTTCCCACCTATATGTTATTAGTCATGTATGTCAAATCAACTGCAATAGACAAAGGGAAACTTCTTTAAGGACTCAGACTATTGTCTCACATGTTTCCCAAATAAATGTGATATTAAAAATAGGAATCAAAATGAGAAATTATCTAATACTTTAAAGTCCACTGTTTATCTTCAATATATGCTCTTCATAAAATATGAAAGTGTTTCTTTGTAAGTTTTCTACAGAATGGGGTGAGGCAAAGCAATATGCACAATACATGATTTTGAGCCAAAACAGGCTATAATACCATTGCGCCAAGTCTTGTCATGTTCTGGGTGTAAAAGAACATGATGATCAAAAAATCATTTGTTACAAATCTTCTGAGCATAATGGAGGTGTATCCCACTTCTGCTCAAAATTGACCTTCTACTGTGATTGAGTTTTTTGAGGTGATAGTGCATATCATGTGGAACATTATATCATTTTGTTTAATAACATCTTGTGTCATAGTCTCTCTGTGGTTGAATCAAAAGGCATCATTAAAGGAGTGGACTCTGTGGAAAACTTACAAAGAAATACTTATAACGTACATATTCCCTACCAAATGCTTTATCTCTATATTATTACATTTGAGAACATTAAAGTAATCAGTTCAGTGCTAAATGGTCACCAATAGTTTCAATGTATTTGCTATAGTGATAAAAAATTTTTACAACATATATATATATATATATATATATATATATATATATATATATAATATCTATAGTCATTTAATATTTATTAATAATTTAAGTTATATTTACCAGATTTTATTTTGATACTGTTGCTAATTTAGTAAAATATACTACCCTACTTCTATTCTTATCAGGATCAGAGTCTTTCAATCTTCATAAAAATACATTATTTCTTTGAAAAACTTAAAAATTATTGCTGATTTTTAATAGAAATTTTAGTATATATGTATCTCAAGACCAAATCAATTTCATGTTTCATCATACAACTGTCATGGCAAAATGTGCATAATCTAGTCTAATAAATAAAATCATAAAACATTTTTACTACATGCTGTTTAAGATTTTGTATAGGATACCCTACTAGCATCTTTTCTGTTCTAATATAGTTATAAGGTAAATAAACTAAACTCAATTCTGAATGCTAGCAAATAAATAAATAAATAAGCCCTGAATCAACACTGTAAAAATACATTCCATAAAAATGCATATTTGGGCTGAAGATCAAAACTTTTGTTTTATACAAAATATTTGCCAATGTAAATCTTACAAAACCTTGCATTGATAATTTTAATATCTTCAAAGAACTTTACTCCTATATTCCTTATAGTCATTTTCTGTTCTATTATCTATTCAGGTAGCCAGACTAATAAGCTCCAATGGTGTTAATGAAGTAAACAAAAATGCAATATTGTACTTGGTCCCTGGAATGTCTACAGGGCAAAGACACTTCTACTTATTTTAGAATATTAAAATAGGTGTCAATAATCCTTTTCCTACAAGAAACAGCATAATACTCTGAACTTCCTTAAGTAATCATTCCATTATATTTGACAGTATTTTGTCTTCAATGTAGAACACAGTATCAGGAGACATTTAGATTTGTCTTTTTAAAGAAAATAGCAAGTTCTTTGTGTCATAAAGTACACTTCTCAGATATACTTCAAAAGCCTAATCTGCAGAATCTGTTTCACTAAGGTCACCACAGTTCAATTTTTAATAATATTTCTGAGGTCAAAATATTTCAGAGAAGAGAACAATATACACAGAAAGCATATTGTGTAGATGGAGAACATAATGTGTATATGTGGAGAAGTAACTCCATCAGACTTCTGTCCACAGAGTACTTTGGGAAAATTTCAAATATTACACTATCTTTGACTTAGTGTCTAAGAATACACAAGAAAGTCGGTGTATACAAAATGTGTTGATGGTTTTGAAGTAGTAGCTCATCTTGCCAGGAGGAAACTGAATAACAGGTCCTTGAACTGCCCAGGGACAGAGGTGATATCTCTCTTGGGAATTTCTCGGTTCAAAGGACCTGAGGGAAGACTGCCCAGATGCTATGGTGATGCCCTGTTCAAAAGGGGGTTCTGTGCCAATCAAGGGGATGCTCAGGTCTTGGCCTCAAATGCCAGCTGCCCGGAGGGTAGAAAGTTATTGGCATTAGGTGATAATTATAATTAGCTGGCACAGAAGGTTACACTTCACTTTGAGTGATTTGAAGAATCTTTCTCACAATAAATCCTTTTAATGGTATAACCAATATAATAAATGTGTGGAGCTGACTCGTGGTCATTGAATGCCACCTGGGTGTAGTGCTCACTGGGTCCCAACTTTTTCAATTAGTGTGTCTGTTTTTTTTACTCACCCATTGCCCCTCATCCAGTTTCCTGAATTAACTGTCGTTCGGGTGGCAACATACCTAATGTCCATATGTGTTTTTTGTTCACAAAGGACTTCTACATACATGACATCATTTAAGACAGTATGAAAACAGACTCAGAATGATTTATGTCTCTTGTCTAAAGATTCACAGTAAACATAATGGCAACCTTTTGATTTGTACCTCCATATTTTGGTTTAATAAGTAAAAGACAAATCAAAACAATACAATATTGTAATATGAAACATTATCTAGCTCTTAGTCAATGTCCTTAAATGCTTATTGAAAGATATAGATGCATTTTACTGTTTACTGAAATTTTAACAATTTTATCAATACCAGGTTTAGATGTTGCAGTAGTAACACTGACATACATACATATGTATATACATTTTTTGTTTGTTTTTACTATTCTAAAACAAATTAACATAACTTAATTACCTGTAAAGATTAAATACCAATTAACCATAGGTGTGATTGCCTTATGTAACCTAGAAAATATGCAGTAGAATTATATTTTGAAATAAAGAAAACATAAATTTCATGCAAATTATCATATGAGGTTATTTTTGACAGTATTATTTGTATAAAAATAAAATATTTTAGCATTGTGTAAAAATGTTTAATATGGAAGGTATGTGAATTATATAATATGAAATTAATTTCTTATCTTCATAAATCTTTTTTTCTAATATTTTATATGATGGATACTATATAGTAATGAACAACTATAGGTTTAATCTACATGTGTATGTGTTTTATGTAAATTACACATAGACTCTTTGTTTAAGTGCAAATTATCTTCGAAGGATCATCCCCTTATAAATATATGAGTCAGCCGGGCACAGTGGCATATGCCTGTAATCCCAGTGGCTTGGGAGACTGAGGCAGGAGGATTGCAAGTTCAAAGACAGTCTCAGCAATGGTGAGGTGCTTAGCAACAAACTCCCCTGAGATCAATTCCCAGTACACCCCCTAACCAAAAAAATAAAAAAAATAAATATATGTATATGTATGTGTGTGTGTGTGTGTGTGTGTATATATATATATATATATATATATATATATATATGTCATGCAGAGATCACAGTTTTTGATTACTTTTGGTAGTTTTTAAAGTTTACTATATGACATGAAATATAAAACAGTCTCTTTAGTCCTATGTTTGTATGCTCTAAGTTCTCAAACAATGAGTATATATGAATGTGTTAATTTATTGTTTTTTTTACCATTACTGAATTTATGTCACTATCACATCCACATTTTAAAATAATCTAATCTAGACTGTTTCATTGCTTACTAAGACAATTTCACCTTCTTAGGAAATATTTTATGATTAAAAAGCTAGAATAGCATCAGATTGTGAGACATGTGATGATGACAAATTATATATTATGTTGAACAACAGTTGTTCAGAATAAATTATTCTTTTGAAATATCTCACAGATTTGCTCTGAGTGATTGTTGATCTTTGAGTTACCAATGTCTATCTCATTTGATAGCTTTTATTTTACAGACACCTGAAACGCATATTTTTCCTTATCTTTTGATTAATTTCTTATCAATGCATGGTGATATCCTTATCTGAAGTTTTAGCAAGTTCTGTTTATTATTTTAGAAGACAATTGTGATTTGTTTTTGTACTCCTGCAAAATAAAGACAAAATTTTAATCCTTAGAAGTTAATTGGTGATCGTGTTTCAACTCCTACAAGAAATTTTTCTTGAATTATTTGTTTCTTTTACCTTAGAAAGCACTGCTTAATTGATATCTATTTATGCTGCTTGTATCAAGTACAAAATTGCATGTTATTAGACCTGAGGAAAACTTTACTTGCTAACTGAGGACAAAAAATAATAAAGAAATGTGCTTATGTGTTTGGCAGGACAGTCTCTCTCTCTCTCTCTCTCTCTCTCTCTCTCTCTCTATATATATATATATATATATATATATATATATATATATATACACACATATATATATGTAATCTTTATTTGTGAAATTATAATTTTATTTATTAGATGTTAGAATTGGATTGTTTATGTAAGCATTAAGTTAAAAATGCTTTTATCAATTAGAAGAGAAATATCTCTATTTTTAAACATAAAGTAGTATAAGTTTTCTAGTAATGCTGAAAAAATGACCACAAACTTAAGTAATTACATACTTACTCCATACAAATTAATCATCTGTCTGTCCAGTGTGGTAAGGCTGAGTTATCAGTTGAAAATATCATAAACCTAAAATAAATGAAGGTATTAGTTAGACTGCATTTTTTTTTTTTTCTGGAGGGTCTGAGGAAAAAATCTGGGCTAAAGACATTCTTGTTTGAAAAATTCTCTTCCTTGTGATAGTAAAAATAGTCTTTTCTTGGCTATCTGTCAGCAGAAGACAACCCTCAGTCCCTAAAGTTCTTCTGCATTCCTTGCCAAGTGGCTTCTTCCACTTTCAAGCCAACCATGGGGTGTCAAAGCTTTCTCAAAGTTTTGAATCTCAGATTGACTCTTTTTTTTTCTTTTAACAATTAGAGAATTCAAAATCTATTGTGTCATCTAACATAATTTAACGTTGGAAATAAAATTCAAAAAGTTTATAGTCCCAGAGGTTATATAGGCAGAACATTTCAGGAGGTGGCAAAATGTACTAGGTACCATATTAGAGTTCTGCCTATGACAGTAGTCAGTACATGGAAATATAATGGAAAAGTCATTTGTACTTTTCTCACCAAAGATAAGCATTTCTAGAATATTTGGTGACAACTGAATCAAGTTCAATTTCTAAAAATATTTTTACATAATTATCACCTGACATATAAACGCTCTTTACAATTTACAAAAGCGTTTTCTATAGTATAAAACATATTCATCATCCTTTAAAATTGATTATGGTATTGATTTTTACCAAAAGTTTATCATATTTTTATTTTTCATTCATATTTCTCTAACCAACTAAATTATCTAGAAATCAATCTAGATATTTGATAAATTACTTAGTAATAAGAAATAATTCCTTATTTCATTTGGTCTTTAATACTTCATGAGATAACCAGCCTTGCTTGTCTACTTACATGAACTGGAGAGATGCTCAGAAAATTGGTAAAACCCTCTTCTGGGTATGTATGTGGGGGCATTTCCAGAGAAGATTGGCACATAGATCATCAACCTGAGCCCAGGGCAAGCCTCCCTACTGGGGTCCCAGGAGGAACAAAAAGCAGAATGGGGAAGCTCAAACACGCACAAGCTTGACTCTTTTTGAGCTGGTGCATTTGTTTTTGCTGCTGTTTTTTTTCCTACGGACTTTGGATACAGATTCTTCAGCCTTTCAATGCAGACTTGCACCAATGAATCTCTAGGGAGCAGCCAGGCTTTCAGCCTTCAGCTAGGGTTGCATCATAGTCCATCTTGTTCTGAGGCTTCCAGATATTTTAACTGAGCAGTTTCTGTTTTTCCAGCTCTCCAGCCTACAGATAGGCACTGTTGTGCTATCCAAACTCTGATTAGGTATATCAATCTAATAAATTATGTATAAATTCATATAATTAAATGTATTTTTAATTTCATATTTATTCTATCCGTTCTGTTCTACTGGAGAACTATAATACACTGCATTACCACATCAACTAATTTCATAACTCTGGAAAGTGGACATAATTCAGTATTCGATCAACTTTGTAAAACTGAGTTCTTTGAGATCTGGTGGTGCTAAATACAAAGGATCAATATTCTCAAGGCTGTTTTAACGAAGTCTAATTAAACAATATGTTTTGTTTTTTTACGTTTTATACAACATTTAAATTTTAACTTAATTCTGCTACCATTTTTGTTCTTATTTGCAAATTTGAGTGAACTTTATTCTGAACAGCTCATATATACTGTCGTGTCAAAGTAATATTTATTAAAAGATTTAAAGAGATTCCTACTTTCTCATGAAATTAAAAATAGAAAACTCAATCAGACATAGAATCCTTAATCAGGAAAATTTGACTCTATGTCTCTACCAGCACTTTTCTTTAAATTATTTCACCATAGTTAAATATATGCAACATACTACCACATTTGTAGTACTACCACAGAATTTTCAGTTACTGATGAAACAGTTTACTTGATGATATTTGTTTTTGCAGCCCTATTTATAGAATTATAAATTCTGTTATTAGAGATTGATATATTGGTGTTTCTGCCAAAACTGATCATATAATTTGAGTCAAAATCAATATTAAGTATATATCCCTTTGTTGTCTTTCAGAAATCTGTAACTATATTTAAAAATAAAAATTTTAGTTGAGACTTTAGTATATACAGTGAATAATAGCTCTTAATTAATTGTAAGAGATCTTATAATATTAATTTCACATTCAAATTTTTGCGGCAGTTGTAAAATTTTGCCATTCACATACTTTAGGAGAATCACATAGATATTATCTGTGGATGATAATAACTCTGAAGTAGTCAGAATGAGAAGAAAGGTAGTGATAGAAACTAGTAGTTTTGCCAAGTGAGAGCATGAGGGATTAACTAGAGATCCTGCTCTGACCTGTGGCCTGAGAAGCCACCCTAATTTACACAAATAGTGTATGTTTCCAAGTATAATTATAAAATCACGAAAGTAATCACATAAGAAATTATGTAATTACTGAAGTAAGATAAAGTAACTCTGAGAAAGAAAAGAATCACGTTATGCAACAAGATGTATATAAATTTGAGCTATATAAACTTAGATAACGAGAATGTTCTTATAGTAATTCAAGCTTTGTTAGCATTTGGTATATTCTCTTTACTTTTATTATTTCCTTAAGGTTTGCTTTAAATTCTTCATTCTGATATACACTATGATTTGTTTAACATGTAAATATTTAGTCTCTTACTTCTTTGGGTATTAATTATTTATATTACTTCAAGTGTAAGTTAAATTATAATCAAAAACTATTAAATGACATAAATATGTTATTCACAGACATGTACAAAATGTTTCTCAATATAGATGAACTTTCATAGATATATTTTTTAAGAGAAAAGATATATTTTGATAGTACTTTTTCATGATATTATCTGAAAAAATTCAAATATGGACACTATTTACTACAGAAGTAGAAAATCCTATAATTTGTGAAGTACTCAGACATTGATATGAAAATGATAGTTGATCGTTATTTTTTTATTAGAATCCTTCTCTTCCGCATAGGAACTAGGTCCATATTTATGCTTACATATTAGATTTTTAATCACTAGGAAAATTTTGTACATTCTGATTAATTCTTAGAAAATAAATTTATGACATCTGTTATTACTTATGGAAATCAGACATTTCTTTAAATGAGAATTGTATACAATTGAGTTGATCTATATTATAATACATTAATGATTTTTACTATAATGATGTTTACTATGGAAAAATGAAAATCATTTTAAGAAAAATTGTTTTCATAGTCTAAATGAACTGACAACTTGCCATTGTTACAATTACAACAATAATAACATTATTGCAGAAAATTTCATCTTGGACTTTCAAGTTTAATTATTTCTGTGGCTAAATATGTTTAACTACCTTCCCCTGAACTGAAATAGGAACTCATTAATGAGAAGTTTGCAGTGATTAATTAGAAACCTGTTGAAAAATGTCTTTTGAAGATTACTAAATTAGGCTTTTCTCTTTTCCCCCAGACGGAGTATTATACTAATTGGCTTTTTTCCCCCCATTAGATGGCAATTTGTGTTTTGGGAAGTTACTTTTCTTGCTTTAATATCTTCCAAGTTCATAGATGAAAAGAAAAAGTACAGTTTTATTTTATATGTATTTTTCTTTTATATGGAATTGACCTACTCAATATAATATTCTATTAACTTGCCAGAGTATTTGACAGTAAAGGATGGCTAGGACTTCATAGGAATTTCCATGAGGTCATTTTACTGGAAGAGGGTGTTTAGAGAGACAAGTGGCAATCCTAACAGAGTAATGTCACCAGAAAATATTTCTCCTCTTTCTCTAATTGCTGACTACATATTAATTGGAGAAATTTTTGTTGTCTGACTTATTATTACTCTTAAATAATTGTAATAATTTCAAAACCATTTACAAGCCCTTACATTTTTTTCAAAGGTATGATGGCATTACAGTAGATTGTTTAAATGGAAATTTAGAACACAACTTGAAAATTGATTACTGTGCTTTGCTTCAGAGGATTCAAAAATTTTGCATGCCTTTGTTAATATGCATTTCAGTAATGAAAAAATAAAATGAAAAAATCAACAGACCTACAACTCAAATTTTGAATTGAATATATCTATAATATAATATAATATTTTATATCTTCCTAGATATAATACTATTATTTTTACAAATCAAATACATCAGATATGAAGCTTAAAAAGTTATCAAAGACATTCTGAAATATTTTGGAAACAACAGAGTTATCAGGTGGATGAAAGACTATAGTTCAAAATCCATTCCCCTCAGACTAAAAATACCTTTTCCTTTTGAAATTTGTCTTTCTGTATTCTTGACAAAATGATCCAGATAAAATATACATCCTTCATTGGAGACATGGATGCAAATTGTTTTTATTTATATAATTTTTACACCTCTAAGTCTTCTTTAAAAATAACTAAGGAGGAAAAAATATTAATAGAAATTCTTGATAGTATTGTATTATGTGGATCTAAACTTGTTTCTTAGAAGAAACTAATATCCTACTGAGAAATCCCATAAAATATTTCATGTTAGAAAACTGACTTGATAAGGGCAAGACTCATAAGTAAGATCTGGAAGAGATGGGTAAGCCACACGTCATTTTATAACTCAGATTCTTCTCTGTAAATTCAAGAATTCTTGTAAATTGCTCTCATTCTCTGCCTGTACTCTCCCAGTTATGAAACAGAACAATTAAGTTCTTGGGAAAACCAAATTGTTTATCTCCTTTCTCATTTTTAAGTCTCAGTTCCATCACTTCCAAAACCTTTGGTGGGTGTAACTATTATTCGTAACTTTCAAAAGCTATAAAAATGTGCTCATAGGGAATAATTATAAAATCGTTTTCTGAAGATTTAAGCATAATTATTATAATTTACTTGTATTTCTTTAACTTTTTTATATGAGGCAACAATTTTAAATATAGTTTCTTTTTAATCAGTGAAAATTCAATGCTATTTGATTATCTTTTCTGTTTGATATGCTGAGATTTTGTTATCCACCCAAATAATATAGTTGGCAACAAAGCACAATAGGAACACTGATGTATGGTTTCTATCAACTTTTTACTTCCCACAATACCTTACACAACTTCAACACTTTTGTCTTTGTCTTTATCTTGCTCTGTTAAACTGTATTGCAAAAACTGCAGCCTCAATTAAGCCCAACTACTCTGTTAGATTTTTGTCTACATTCATGAATCTGAATAAGTATGGAAAAGGGTCTGACAATAATTTTCATTTTTTTTAAATCTCCAGGCCAAAACTCTCCCCAGATTTCCATATTCATATATCCAAAGTTCTACTCAAGATAAAAATTAAATATTTAATGAATCCCTTAAATTTAATATGTATGAAACTGTCAGAAATCTTCATTTACATCACCCCCCATTTTACTAAAGGTAAATCCACCTTTCCAGTTGTTGTATCTAATAGCTTTAGAGTCATGAATGGTCCATATTCTTCAGCATCCAACAATCAATCTTTTGGAAAATCTTATTAATGCAAAATTATCTAGAAATTAGCAACTCTTTGTGCATCAAACCACTGCCATCTCTCACTTGGATTATTTCATATTTCATACTTTCACAGCAGCCCACCTCATCAATTACAACAAAGTGATTATGAGAGTCTTCTGCTCAGTACTCCCTTCTGGATTTCATTCTTGATCAATATTAAATCCAAGATCCTCAGAGTGACTCCTAGGATCCCACACCATATGAAACAGCCCATGTCTGTTTACCTCTCTGCCCCTCCTCTTAAGATTTTCTCTTCATTTGCTCATTCCAGACTTCCTCTTTTGCAAGTCTTCTAGAGAAGTTGTCTTAAAATTTTGTCCAATTAATGCAATGCTCTTTTTGTAGATAATCACATCTCACTGATTTACTTTATTCATATTTTTTCCCAAATATTTCATTAAACTCATGCTTTCCTTAGACCTATAATCCCATTTTGCCTCCCTAAGTTATCCCAATTTGATTTCCCTACTTCAACTTGCCCTATAGAACCATCTGACATACTGTATATTTTCCTAATATGTAGTTTATTGCTTTAGTCTTCCACTATAATGTATATTCCATGAAACTAGGGATTTTTTTTGGGGGGGGGTGGCAGTGGTGAGCAGTTACCAGGGATTGAATTCAGGGGCATTCAATCACTGAGCCACATTCCCAGCCTTATTTCTTGCATCTTATTTATAGACAGGGTTGCAACTCACTGAGTTGCTTAGCACTTTGTTATTGCTGAGGCTGGCTTTGAACTCGTGATCCTCCTGCCTCAGCCCCCTAAGTTTCTAGGATTACAGGAGTACACCACCATGCCCAGCAAAACTTCCTAGTTTTGAATCCAATGTTTACTCCCCAATCTCTGCAAGATCAGTACCTGGACCTATAAAAAAAAAAGGGCAGGTTTTCCCAAATCTTTATTTCAAGATTATTCTGTAGATTACTAGAACTGCAATACTCATCTAAATGAAAGAGTATTTGATATCAAGAAAATAGTTAATAAAGGTAATGGAAGTACACTCATCCTTTTGGTCATTTATTTATAGGAATGTCTAATAGGAATGTCTAATGTCAAAATCATCTTGAAGTTCTGCTCCAAGGTATCCCTTATAGTCTTTCATGGGCTGCTTATAAATGCATAGAAAATCACAGTTTGAAAACTGATGAGCATTTGTGTTTGTTTATCATTTATTCTTAAAAGACATTACATCATTATAAAAGGCATCATATGCTTTGCCTACCAAATAGTTTCTAAACTGGCTAAAAATTCAAGAAATGTTTTTTTTCCAAAGCTTAGAAGCATCATAAAAGTCTTTAAAATTTTGTGTATGCTAACTTATTTGCATTTCTTTATGACAGTAAAAAAATTGCAGAACATTATGCAGGAATGTGTAAAATCAGCACTGATTAACAATAACACTGAAGCACCTAAAAGTTTTGCATGAGCCTATGTTTAGTAAACCACTTGTCACAGCCACATCTACTAATGAGTGCACGTGAATATAAATGGTCCCTGAAATCTCCTACTAGTTAATGCACTGACCGAAATCACCTTCACATATAAATCAGGTTAAAAAGATAATTATGAAGGCTAGTGTATTTTCTGGGATGCTCTTAGAAAAGAAATATGATAATAACCTCAGAAGGAAGAGAATCTAGAAGAAAGATGGGAGCCAGGATTTTGAGTGCTTACTTTAGAAAGCTGTCTGTTGCAACTGTAGCAGAGGAACTAGGGATGGCAAGTTGGTCACAAGGTAACCTGGGATCATATCTAAAAACTCATTTTTAGTACGTTGTATGTTTCATATCATTTAAGTAAGGATGATGGAAACAGAAGTTGTGTGAAATCAGCTAAGAATTTCTCCTTTCTGTTGTTCTCAGTCTACCTTTTGTCACTTGTTACAATCCGTAGGGTGAGCTAGGTGCTATACCAAACACATTGCAAACATTTTCTTTACTTGTCATTTTAATATTCTGGTGTAAATTTCATTATGAGGGTTAATAGCGGTCAAACAACTTATTCAGAGCAAGTGGCAGCTCCAGAATTCCAACACTGGTCTGTTACTCCTAAACCTTCTTGACCATTATGAAATGTTCTTCCCATCAGAGACCAGGAGAATCCTGGAGAAAGAGAGAAGGGAGTTGAAAAAGACATAATTCTGGAGAAATATCAGAATGGCACCTATGTATAAAATGTTGCATAGTTGTATGCTATGAATTCTCTCCACAAAAATCAATTTTTCCTTGAGCCAAATTTCATATCTCAGTTTTTCTTTGAAGTTTTGTTTTGACTGGTGAAGAAAAGGCTGATTTACTGCAGGGTTAGTTACAAGAAAAAGCAGAAATGACCATGAAAATACAATTATCACTAAAAAAGAAAGCTATCACATTAAATAAAATGAGTCATTGAAATACATAAATATTCTGACCATAAAGAATTTTTTCATATGCATAGTAATTCTAACTATAGTGTCTACCATCTATCATGACATAATGGTTAATATTTCATAATCATTCTGATCATTAAGATATTATATATAAACAAAAATAACATTGCAATATATATTCTAATTTTCTAATGTTTGGTCTTATACGAAAATAGAAAATGATCATATAGTAGATAAGCTCCTATGAAGTTCAGAAAATCTGATACAAAAGTAATAACTTGACCATAGCTAATCTACAATAATTTGAAAGATGTTTCCTGAAATACAGTTGAATTCAAACAAACATTTATTATGTTCCACATTTCAGGCACTGCATCAGTCGCAGAACATTGCACTGATTATAAAGCTGATGAAGCAAATATGCAATGAACAAACAAAATATTGGCCCTGGTTTTGAGGATTACATAATCTATTAGTGGAGCCAATAAACGATTGGAGACACAACAGTCAAAAATTAAATCCAAGGGCTGGGGTTGTAGCTCAATGGAAGAGTGTTTGCCTTGTACATGTAAGTTATTGGGTTTGATGCTCAGCACCACATAAAAATAAATAAATAAATAAAATAAAGGTATTGTGTCCATCTACAACTAAAAAATATTTTTTTAAAAAAAATTAAATCCAGGGCTGGAGATGTGGCTCAAGCAGTAGTGTGCTCACCGGGCATGCGTGCGGCCCGGGTTCGATCCTCAGCACCACATACAAACAAAGATGTTGTGTCTGCCGAAAACTAAAAAATAAATATTAAGAATTCTCTCTCTCTCTCCCTCTCTCTTTAAAAAATTTTAAAAAATAAAAAATTAAATAAAAAATTAAATCCATTCTTGGGACAGAATAATTAGAGAAGACCCAGTTCAATCAATGAATGAGCAATTTTTGTTCTGTTTAGGAATGAAAGACGGGTTATGATAAAAAAAGGAATGCATGAAGAGAGACAAAGATTATAAAAGATTACAGAATGCAGAAAGCAAAAAAAAATATGTATGCATACACACACATACATATGAACATACATAGAAAACAAACATTCAGGGGAAGATGATCAGAGTCAACACGTTTTGAGCTGTGCATCAATGGGCAGTACTAGTTCCACAATTTGTGGAGAGGAAATCCAGTGAGTAGAAAGCATGCTCAAATTTGTGAAAAGGACAAGGACAAGTAACACATCTGAAAGTACTGATTGGAACTGCTCCTATACTTTGAAGTGTAGGATATGAGTTTACTAGCCATTGCAGCCAGTCTCCTTGCTATGTGACTTGCTTTCTCAATACAATGATGTGCTTTTCTATATTTAGCTTTTAGGCAGAAGTTAGAGAAACAATGCAATTTGCTTCATTCTTTACTCCTGCATTAAGATAATGGCAGCACTTATCAGCAAGGCTCTTCTATTTGCATGGCAATATAAATGATTGAGAGGCAGTAAAGTGACTAATAGGAGTGAGAAGTAATCCTTCCAGCTCCCAGTCTTCAAGTCAGTGAATCGATCTCTGTCATTGTGTATATACCTATATTCTGTATGTGTGTATTTGTGTTATTTTTCTCTTATTGGGTTTGGCTCTCAGGAAAAACCCTAATACAAAATTAGCAACAATTGATCAGAATTGGTCTCCAAGACTTTTAGTCATTAATGGCTATGTTTGTCAAAATACGAACAATCAGGATTAATTTATATATACATATTTGTTAATATTTGGACTGTTTATAACCATAGATAACTACAAATAAATAAATGTTGCTTGTTTATGTAAGGTACTAATTATTATCCCATTTTGAATAGTTTATTTAAAAATCCTATAAGTACAATATTATGAATGTCATTATTGTATCAGTTCAATTTTCATATTGTAAATAACATTAAATTCTGCTCCTGTATAGGTTCAATATTCTTATTCCTAATATATTATTGTGATTTTATTATTTGTTTGCTCGACATTTAATCATTTTGAAAAGAAAATTAACATTTTGTTACAGTCAACTTACAAACTGTGCTCCCTGAAAGGACAAGTATCAATTTTTTTGCCATTTTGTTAGATTAAATTTTATAAAAAATAGTCAGCATGTGCCTGGTGAACAAAACTATGCAATAGTAAGTCTGAAACTTTGAAACTGAGCTCGTGGTTTAACTGTGGTTTACTGTTAAAGTGTCAATAGAATGACATTATGTTCAAAGACAGTATGAAAGACTTGCATATATGCCTGCAATGTGACATAGTTAATAACATTGATTTTCTGAATCTCAAAGTGTCCTATTCAGACAATAAGTTATATTGTCCCTCTAGGTAGGATTCCAAGGAATTGAGATAGGATCATTTATTTAGCTATTCTAGTTCCTGTCCAAAGAATAATAATACACTTCTAAAACCAAGTTTAGTTCCATATTCAGAATTTCTCCTTCCTCTATTCTATGGATTTTATCACAGTGGTGTTTTAGAATTATTCTGCAAACTATTTTCAGTTTTCAGCATTTACTAGGGAACATTTGAATCTACTGGTCACAGGTATTGATTTGACAGAAGTGGAGCCTCCACAAAATGTTATAGACTAAGTTAAAAGAGAGGATCGAGCTGGTAAGATACTATAACTTAGTAAATTTGTACTGAAAACAAGAGATTTGTCTCCAAGCAAAAAAATTTCATATTCACACAAACACACATGCATATGGGTATGCACACAGGCACACACACACACACACACAGGAATGCAAGGCTACCTAAATGGTAAGATAATGGAATTTGTGTCAGTAATTGTGTTCATAAAGTTTCACAACTAACTACCAGTGGGAAAACTAAGATATATCCAAATGGCCATAAAAGAAAATCCAAGAGAATTAGTACTTCTATTGTGTATTAAAAGGTTGTAATGTTCATTTAGAACATTGACACCATAAAGTATTAGGAAAGCTCAGATTAAAGATTAAGGAAATTAATAAATAGAAGTTAATAAATAGTTTTTAAAAACATAAGAATAAAATAATTATGTCTAATTTAGTATTTTCAAAGGATAGATTGGAAACAAATGACCAGGACTCTTCATCATCTGTAGTGTGAGTTTCACAGAAAACATGCTCATTTCGAAGGTAAGAACAGAAAAAAAAAACCTAAAAAGTAAGCAATTTTTAGCTTTAAAATGTTACCTCATGAGTGAAGTTGGGAATACTGGACACTATCTGGAGTAGTGACATATTTCACTATGCATGGGGAAAAATTGATTGCATCATGATGACACATGTCCCTGGAAAGAGAAAACAAAAAATAATTCTAGAGTGCTTTCTAGACTTGTATGAATATTTAATATTTCTATCAAATAATTGAAATAGTGTGGATTAAGCCCAACTCTTGAAAAGCTTTCACTGTGTGTCTGTATGGTTTTAAGAAAACATGATATTTTTATTCATAAACCTAATGAAGGAAAAATGACCAACAGTTTTGTAATAAAGAAAAGCTATAAACTAGTGGACCAAACTTCAAACCTTTCAACTAGATTATGGGACCTCCTCCCCATTTATTGGAAATAGAAAGCAGATATTTAATTAGGTTCAGAAAGAAAGTTGAATTTGTCATAATTTTCTCTTTGGAAAATTGAGAAATTTATAAAAGAAAAAGAAATATTCAATTATTATTAAAATGTATTAAAGAAGAAAATTAAAAGCATTCCATGATCATAGATAAACACAATTATAGGGATGGGGTTCTGGCTCATTGGTAGAGCACTCACCTAGCATGTGTGAGGCACTGGGTTCGATCCTCAGCACCACATAAAAATAAATAAAATACAGGTAAAAAAAAAGATGCAGTCATTGCCAAAAAATGTATTTATTATTTTTTTGTTTTGTTTTGTGCTGGGGTTGAACTCAGGAGTACTAGAACACTAAGCCACAATCCTAGCCCTATTTTGTGTTTTATTTAGATACAGGGTCTCACTGAGTTGCTTAGCGCCTTGCAGTTGCTGAGTATGGCTTTGAACTTGTGATTATTCTGTCTCAGCCACCCAGGCTGCTGGGATTACAGGCATGTGCCACCTTGCCAGCTCAGTCTTTTAGTTTAAAGATATAAATACACATATAAGTATATTCTTAAAAAGTATTGGGATTGCAATGCCTGCGCTCTTTTGTAACTGCTTTGCTTTTACCAAATACTTGTAATTTTTATCTAACACATAATTTTCTATTTTCTATTTTAACTGACAAAATTGTATGTATGTTTCATGTACAACATGATGATTCCAAGTACATATATATTATGGAATTACTGAATCTTACTAGCATATGCATTACTTCACATAGCTATAATTTTTGCAGAGAGAACACTAAACTCTTAAATATGTTTATCAAATCCATGTTCAGAAAATGCATTAAGCATTTTAAAGCCTATATGTTTCAGAATATAGTCCTTAAAAATTACCCTGATGAAGCATACCAAAGTCATTTGAATGTGTCCTTATTTACTATCTTTGATCATGTAGCCAAATGCAACCTACATAATTTTAAAATTTGATTTCTTAAGTCTGATAATCAAGAAAACATAGAGAAAATTGTGTGATTTAAAGAGATTTTAAGTTAAATACTTGTACTATCAACAAAACATTACATCCTGTTTGCTCTGCTACAGTTTAAAAATTCCTTAAGTTTTCTGAACTTCACTTATCTCATCTAAGAAAAGAGATCTGTGCACTATATATTTTCAGTTAAGGCAAGTACAAAAAGAAAAACAGAACCATTGTCTGATTTCACTTCACATAAGAACTTATTTGTCTCCCCCCAAATCATCTGTATCTGTTAGGGATACAAATTCATCACTTAGGAAATACCCACCCAGTTAATAGTGTGAGAATGTAAAGTTGAAACACTTTTGACTGGGGAAACTTTATCATAATAAAATGGTTTAATTTCCCTGAGCATGAAATATTTCCCCCAAGGAGTGAACCTATTAATGGCATGCTATGATTAATTAATTGGTTCTGGGAACTATTATGCCATATTAGTCACTTTCATATTAGTGTTCCCAAGAGTGGCAAATAAATAAGACAGTGATTGCACTTCTACATGTCCAGCCACTTCCTGCCAAGAGATTTTGCTGATGTGCAGTTTCCATGCAACTTCCCACAGTGTACTTGTCAGCAGACTTAGTTCGGTACAGTGATTAGAAAAGTCTTCTTCTAGAAGGAAATATTTTCTTCTCATTACATTTTTTGTGATATTATAGACAACAATTTATCTCGGGGGTATGACAGTTGATCCCAGCAGGGTTGTTTACAGTGACATGGTAACACTGAGGCCAATGAAGTTTTGCCAACAGGTAGGATTTTCAATGTCATTTTAACCCACAGCAATTGCTGCAATTGTAAATAACTTCCTTTCTAGTTAGGTAACTGCTGTCAAATTAAAGATGTGTCCAAAACTCACAGCATAGTTTTGCCTTTCCATTGTTACATCTCCAATATGAATGATGTAATGTTTTTTATATGAATGATCATCGATTAAGGAAGATAGACATTAAAGAAGATAGACATTTATAAGAGGCTAGAGAGGCTAGTCCTTTTCGCATGTCCATCGCCTGGACTCACACTGCAATGATATTTGGGAAATATAAGAATGTAGATTAAATATATTTTATTATTATATTCTAAATATGATAAAATGATTTTCTTAACATTAAAATATAGCTCAGTGTTTCATCATAAAAATGTTAAAATTTTGAATTAAGTATAAGAACATTTTAAGAATAACTGTTATGTCTCAGACAATTCACATATTATTTAATGAAGACTTCCTAAAAACCCATATAAAATCCTAATATTGTTATATGAGGTAACTGATCCTCAGATATATACCAAATTTTGCCAAATTCAATATTTGTTAAGTTTATGATCTGAGTTTTCAGACACCTAAATTTAACATTCTTTTTCCTATGACATATTGGTCCTTTAAATTCTAAAGGTGTTCACTGAATGATAGCAATGACCTTCATCTGCATTTCAGCTATCAGAGAGTCTGTCACCTTGTTCAGAGACCTATCTTGAGGCAAAAAGAAATGCTTCCATCAATTTTCAGCATGACCCCCATTGTTATCATTTTGTATTGAGGAAATTTTACATGCAACTCTCAAGATTTTTCAACAATCTATTGTTAACTATAGTCACCATGTTGAAGTATAGATATCTTATAATCATTCTTCCTCTCTAACTGAAATTTATATCCTTTGACCAACATCTCCCCAAACCCTCCCTGAAACCATCCCAGTCCCTAGTAAGCACCATCACTGTCTATTTCAAGGAAATTTTATTTTTTAAATTATACATATCAGTGATATCATGTGGTACTTGTCTAACTGTATGACATTACATAATGTCCACTGGGTTCCTCTATGTTGTCACAAAAGACTAAATATTCTTCTTTTATTTGGCTAACTAGTATTCCTTTGTATATACATACCATATTTTCTTTGCCCATTGATCAGTTAATAAACACTTGTATTTTTTCCATATCTTGGCTATTATGGAGATTAGTGCAATAAATATAGCAATACAGTTATCTGACAGAGTATTTTCATTTCCTTCAGGTATATGCCAGTAGGGACATTGTTGGTTCATATGATTATTTATTTTGAATTCTTGAAGGGACCTCCATAATATTTTTGATATTACCTGTCCTGTAGCAACCAGAAATGTAAAAAGTTTCCATTTTCTCCCCTTCCCTGCCAATACTTGCTATATTTTGTCTTTTTGATAATAGTCATTTTAATAGTATGAGGTGATATTACATTGTGGTTTTAATTTGCATTTTCATGATGATTAGTGATTTTGAGCATATTTTCATATATCTGATGGTCATTTTTATAACTGCTTTTGGGAAATGTCTATTCAGGTTCTTTCCCAGTATTTTAATTAGGTCATTTGTTTCCAGTTGAGTCTCTTACATATTTGGGACATTACTCACCCCAAAATTGATACAATGTGAGGTAATGCATATGTTAAATAGCTAGATTTAGTCACTCCACACAGTATAAATATTTCATAATATCAACTTCCACTTAATATATACACACAACTTTATCTTTCAACTAAAAATAATAAAAATCTAAAAAGCAATTCAGCATGACTCATATCCAGATACATGAAATGAGTCAGATTTCCCCAACCTCGTTTTCCTGACTTAGTAGTTGTAGGTGAAATTAGTCATGGCTGAAGTTTCTAGTTTCTTACAGTATATTAATATATTCTAGTTTCTTAACTGTCTAGTTAATATTCTGCTATCAAAATTTTTGAATTAATTTTGAAAGTAATAGTTTCACTTAAAAATTATTTTTAAAAGAGTAGTTTGATGAATGGGGTAGAGCATCTTATCCTTTCATTCATTCTGCATTTTTGATATATTAATTGTGCGAAACAATGGAAATCTTCATATATTTTACATTTTACATACCATAAAGAATTTTAACTGTAAAAATATGCCAACAATATTTCTACATAAATTGTGAGAATATGAAATTTAAATCATGACTTTCTATAAATATATTTAAAATTAAGGAGTTTTCTTTGCTCAAAATATTAACATTTTAATAAATAATGATAGGTATTTAAATGCTAATAAATTATAAATGATATAAATGTTTTAATATTGTAGGTATTAGGCAATATTTGCTACTTGATTAGCTTATTTTTTCGATTATTAATAAGAAATGGGTTAGATCTTGAAGGTCAATATCCCTTTCCACATTGGAAGAGATTCTTAAGATTACTAGCCAAATAAATGTTATAAAACATATAAGTACAGAGGACACCTCCAAACATTTAACTAAATGGCTGTACTCTCTCTTTATGTTTTATGTTATTTGTAAACACCATATTCATAGTGATAAGAAAACATTAATATTAATATTCTTAATATTTTCTTTGTTGCTTTATTTATCTGGATTTGAGTTGGGAGATGTTACTTAAAAAGTGTCATTTTTAAAATGGAAATGAAAATAATTTTAGGCTAAATAAAACATAAATGATGGTGGTATTAGGGCCTATTTTAATCTTTAACTTTTATATGGAAAAATGCTTAATATCATGGGAAATTAAATACACTCCCAATTTTAAAGAAAAAATAAAAATATTAATTTGTGTACATTCCTTTTATTCTCAATCTTGTTACAATTAGATAGAAAAAAGGATTCAAAATATCTTATCATAAAAAAAGGTATTTCAAATCCAAAATTCTTTTAGTTAACTGTTTCAGAGAATTCCATCTGGAGAAAGCCACAAGGATAATTAGTATATTAATGTATATAATTAAATAAAGTAATGAAACACAACTATATATAAATGTGTTTTGTTTCACCTTAAGGTGCTTATATTTGAATATTACTTTCATTGAATGAATTAGATTTTAGCAAATTAATAGCTTACCTCCATTAATTGTCTACATGTTATAATTGAATACTACTAAGGTTATGTCATTATCCTTGCACTAAAGGAAATCCTAATAACCTAAATATAAGAAAAGTTAAATTGCAATTAAATAAATGAATATATATATATATATATATATATATATATATATATATATGAATTTTTTATTGCACATTGTTTGTTATCACTAAATGAGAAACTAGAATTCAAACAATTTGGATAATACTTTAATGGCTAAGATGTTCTCAAAGTTCTCACTGAATTCCAGAAAGCTATATTTTTTTTCTCAAAGAAATGAAATGTGGTTAACATATATGAAACAAAATAGATAAATAGAAGAATTCTAAATACAAATAAACATTGTGGTTCAATCCATTTATTATGGACTATAATTAGTATTATTTTGTAGACTAATATGTTTATTTCCTATTTTTCTTTGCAGATAGACATTAACTACAATGTGTCTGTGTATTTGCTCAAAAAATTATGACTCACTGATTTTATTATTTAATAATCTTATAACATGAAAAATGTTATTTGTATAGTACAGTTATAAGCTAAGTGTGAGTACTAATAATCTTATAACTTGAAAAATAGTATTTGTATAAAATAGGTTATAAGTTAAATGTGAATAATAAGTAAACATATTCAAAAATGCTCCTATACGGAACACAGTTTTAAGTCAAACCCAGTATATCTGCTTTACTAAAATTATTTCTTGCTGGAAGTTCACAATCGCACATGAAAAAATCAATGCAAAATTTTAAAGTCTGCCTCTAAAAATAATGATTTTCAAACCCTAGTTTATATTTGAAACATGAAACAGATGTTTTGTGGCATTCTTTAATTTGATGAAATTCCCACAGGCTGTATATGATATTTATTAGTTCTGTATTGTGTTGATAAATTATATAACAAAAACAAATTTCCCTTTTGAGTTAGAATTTTCTGGGGATATAAGCAAACTGAAAGGGAAGTTTATATTAATTCTTTTAATAAAATTTCAAAATGCTTGAGTACCAAACAGTGATTACGTATATGTACATATATCCATGTGATGTTGAACCAATAAAAACATTTCTTTTTATTCCCTCTATAAAGTAGGAATAATAATACTTCCTGTACATAATGGGCAGCTAAGGTGCTTTTTAAAAATACAAAGTAAATAAACGATATAGCATTTAATTTAGGTAAAATGGATTTTTTTACTTATGTAAAATTTAGGTTGCCTTTTTTACTACTGTAAAATTTAATTATCTAAAAGGAAGAAAGTTGATGAAAAAAGACCACAAAACAAACAAGCAAACAAAGAAAAAAAACAGTGAAAGAGAGAAACAACCAATAAAAGGCTGGAAATGAATCACAAAATGTGGTATGAATATTTAGAAAACCAAAGGCCACATATCCATCCACCTGTCCTCTGACACCACTCATCTTTCTAATAGAATTTATTCCATTCAGTTTATTGGTACTCTTGATGTTTAGAGTTATGTTTACCAGCATTAAAAGAAATAACAAATGTAAATTATATAGCACTCTGCCTAATACTTGTTACTAACTCAACGAGTAGTGGCTAAAAACTTACAGCAGTCATTTTTCTAAATTCTTAAATCGCAATTTCCTGAGGTGGGAGTGTAAATACAACCTATCTAATAGCTAAAAAAAAATAGTTGCTTGACTATACCCCTTTTATTATTCTACTTGTTTTAAAGAAACACTTCCCTCTAAGTATTTTACTGATTCTGCCCAGGTGATTGGGAATTTGAAATGACTTTTTAAATAGTATCCTTTGGATTATACAAAATGTTTTCAATGACTCTGTCTGATACCTTAATTAGAGCTGGATGTGTATGTCATTGTCTTATGTCTGAAACAATAGAACTAATGTTAACATTAAAGCAAAGTGAATTCCCTGAATCTGCAGAGGGGAGCTTGCAGAGGATAGGGTAGTTAAAGTTATGTTCAAGCATTTTAATCAGAGAGAACAAACTATCAGTTTGCTTTGCTACAAACAACAGTGCTATGCCTTCCTGAATTACCTACAGTCAAATCTTTTATACAGATTTTACTTATTTGAAAATATCAAGTGGTAAATGGAATCGGCTATTTTTTAATACTCATTTTTACCCATTTTGGAATTTTTAACACATTCATAAATAGGTCAAACTCTAGAT
Organism: Marmota monax; assembly: GCF_021218885.2. NCBI lineage: Eukaryota > Metazoa > Chordata > Mammalia > Rodentia > Sciuridae > Marmota > Marmota monax. The sequence goes on from NW_026695005.1 coordinate 367,378, forward strand.
CGTGGAAGGAAAGATGAAAATATCAAACATGAAATGTCAGAAATACAGTCTAAGCAAGAAAAAAACTGCCTAATAAATGTGAGACTGGGGTTAGATCCCCAGGACCACACACATACATTGGACAATGAAGACAAAACTAGTAAGACCTGACAACAGTAGAAATACAATGGTAGTATTGAGAGATTTATTTGTATATAGCTACAAAAAATAGAAGTTATAATATTGGAATTATTCCAGGAAATGATTATGTGTAAGTGTCTCAGATCATCTGTACTCTCCTTACATATACAGTATAAATGGATAGTTGGTAGACTCGATAATGTTAGCTTTGAAAATTCAGTACAACATTGGTCAGAGGAAATTATCAGTGTATGAACACCTGACAGGAATGGGAAAAATTGTATGAATGCAAATAAGCTAATATACAACAGAAAACAATGCAAGTTAAACGTAAAGAAATGGTAAAAGTTTATGCATACACTACTTACCCTGATTTTATCACTTTCCAGCATACACATGAATCAAAATATCACATTATACCTTAAAGATATACAAATATTATGTGTCAATTTTTAAAAATAAAAATAAAATTAAATATATAGAGCTCAAATTCCTGACACCGAATTTTGAGATTGCAAAAAAAAAAATCATATTTATTAAAAATCTTATGGTCAAAGACACTTTCCAGATATTTTTAAAACACACAAATTTTGTATAATTTGCAAGGAAGAAATTTTGGTCCATTAAGAGTAGGTTAATGACTACCAAGTGATAATGAATTTATCTTGCATTTAGAACCAAGTCATTTAAATTCTGTATTCAAGTCTGTCTGAACTACTTCATGAAATGATACTGAAGATAGTAATTAGCTATGAATGGTGGCTCTCATCATATTCATAAACAAAACTGCTATAATGGGTTGGGTAGGTAGCATTTTCTCAAATTCAGATTATTTATTCAAATGTAATGCGAGGATTTAAGTTATTCTAATTTTATGTCATTTAAAAGTAGTGTATGGGAATTTAATGAAAACAAATTTAACATTAGAGCATAAGGTCTTTACAAACTTAGTTTTTAGACAAGTGTATATATTGAAATAATAAAGCAATTTTGATAAGATCTGCAGGATAAAGTTTCATTAAAGAAGTAGAATCATTAGAGTATGTGTGTGGGTATAGGTGTTTTCACACACATATATAAATACAATGAGGGTTTTTCATGGATTTTTTCCCCAATATAATCGTGGGATTTGATACATAGTTTTTGTGCAGTACAGTGTCTCTGGGCAACTTGCTGAGACCCTGTCTCAAAATGTGCGTGGAACACATCTGCTTAACTTTGCAACACAAACAGAGGTAGCTGCTGCTTGGTAGTTGTACCTTGCATTTCTCACAGACAATGTCTCTGTGACCTATGCAAAGAAGGAAATTTTAATGTAGCTACCTAAAGGAACACAATGCAAATCCACTCCTAAAGAGGTTAAGCACTGCATAAAGGAATCCTAATTTGCTTTAGTCTACAGCAGCATATAACACTTTTTGTAAACTGCAATGGATTTAACCCCTACTCCATTTTAGCCTTCTACAATCCTGTTAACTTATACTCCTCATCATTCCTGACTTCTCCTATGAAATTACCAAGCAGAATTTGCCTTTGGAAATTCAATAGATAATGGAACACTCACATCTTCACAGGAAAAAGGAACTACTATTCCCTTTATCCTGTATAGCTTTAAGTGCTCTAATATTGTGCTTATGTTTTCACTAGCTCTGCTTCCATTATTAATATCATTGTAGATTAAGAAATATGAGTGTTTATGTATGCAAACACATGAGGTAATGTTGGAGTACCACATGAGTGTTTGAGGGACAATGATGACATGTTCATAAAGACTCCTGGTTCTGTCTTACAAGATGTTATACCTTATGCTGGAACCATAGTTTTAGGCTATTGTTTGTCATGATTAAAAGTCATAAAATTAATTGCCAAAAATGGATTGGATCTTCAACATCTTTTATAACATCTTGTTGAAGAAATAAAAATATGTTTTTAAATCTTCACATCCCAATAGACCTCCTTGCCTAAATGAAAAAACAATCCACTCAATCCATAAACTGCAAGAGAAAGACAAAAGAGTAGGGGTGGGGAGAAAATAGAAACTAAAAAATCAATTTATGGAATGTTGTGATTTAAAGAATGTCTAGACAGCCTGGGCAACTTGCTGAGACCCTGTCTCAAAATAAAAAAAAAATTAAAAGGACTGGGGTTGTAGCTTGGTGATAGAGGGCCCCTGGGTTGTTCAAAAAAAGTCATCTAGGAAAAAATCTTGGCCCAGCAAATTAATTAAATTGAATCCTTTTGAAAATTATACTGTTGACTTCTCAATTCTAAAGTCCTCTTCCAAAGTGAAATATTTCAACATTGAAGGTTAATTATGATTAAAGGTGCCACTACAAATATTCATTAGAACACTACAAATTAGTAAAGACCACTGGGGCTGTTCCCACTTTATTTCAATTTTTTCTGGAGGGGGAAAAACCTAACAAAAAAAATAATTTATACTTGAAATTCATCAATGCTTTAAAAATATATAGTTGATTTCTTACACTTCTTTATAGTCTGCTATATTTATGACTATTCTCATAATTGTCTTTATAGTTCTGAAAATAAATGAAAGGTGTTGACATATGGCACTTCTCTATGCCTGTTGGCAGGTCAGAACAGTTATAATATTGACTTGGAAGCACTTGTCAATTTTATTTAAAGTTGTTAGTTTCAACATGTCAAAATTTGAATTTGTCCACCATTCACAAAATTGAAATTAAATTATTCTAAATATTAAGAAGTTATATTTTTTATAAATCATTATACAAACCTTGCTACATTTATACAGAAAATAATTCTTCAATTTCATTTGACAAATGAAAAGGGGGCACTTAGAAGGAAAATTATCCCTACAAGGTAGAACAGCCTCAGTATGCATAAGACATGCAATTTTCTTTTGGATATATTCACTTTGATTCTCACTTTAGAAAAATTCATTATAACTTAGTTATTTTTTTTCTGCATATGGACTTTAACAAGTCATAAGAATATAAACTGAATCATTATAAAATTTGGTACATATAGACCAAAATATATGGTTTATGCAATGACTATTTATTCTTATTGTAATGTAATCCTAGAGAAAAAGCTTTGCCTGGCATGCACCACAACTAAATAGGCATAAATAATACTAAGCAATAGAGCTGATATGCTTTTTAAGATAAATAACATTTATAATATCCCAAGTGGATGGGTTAGAGGATTAAGGTGAAATATTACAATGGTTACTGGAAGTTCTGAAGATAGCATTTATATATATGATTAAGTGAGGCTGGAAGAGTGGAGCAGAATGAAAGCAGGTAGAAAGATGAGGCCAAAAAACTCGTTTGAATTGCAATAAAGATTTACTAGGAAAATACATGAGAATGAAAATCAGAAAATATGGATATATTTCGAGAAAACTGACAAGTAGATCTGGTATGACAGAAAAGTTAAAACATGGATAAAGTCAGTTAAATTTACTTTCACATCGTTAAATAATTGACCCAAGTTTATTTGCTCCAGTAATATTAGGGTAAAACATACAAATAATATGTCTCACTATCTGGAAAGATGATAATTTTAAGGATATAGAATTGGGGCTTCCTAATTAATCATAAATCATAATGGTGAGAGTGACTTAATTTTTGAGACTACAACCAATACTGCCCTTATCAGTAGTTTTATACAATGAGAAATCACCAAAATTTATATTTTGATTTGCAATTCATGGCTTGAACAGACAATAAGGTACATTGCTCTGATTGTTAAAAGAAAATTTGTGTAGCCATCCATCAGCAAAATATAATTAATTCTAATAAAACACAGAGCAGAATTCTGCACTCAGATATTTACTCAAAGTAAATGGAAATATATAGAAGAAAATATTTGTCAAAAAATGATTAAGAGTGAAGCAAGCATACATGATAGTCTTTTTTCCCCAAACAATCCTATGTATTAAAATGAGCCTTTCCTACATTTTTAAGATAAAGCACACACAACATTCTTAAACCTCATGACTGTGATGCCAAACCATTACAGAGAGGAAGACATATGTAATTACTTTTCTTTGTCATTATGGATACTGTGTTAAAAACATCTAAGTATTTCTCCATGGCTTTGTATGAAACTCACTCATTATAAAATATATACATTTTAATAATATAATCTTTGAAATTAGTAGTAAAATAAAACTGAGAATTATACCCCACATAAAAATAAAATCTTCTCCTGGCTTCTGCTTCAGTACTTCTCAACTTTGGATAACCTGTTCAATGCATTCTTTGATTTTTAGAGACAAAACCCAATGTGTCATATACCATTATCACCAAGACACACACACAGAGATGAGCACATGGATATATATATTTTTTTCCGTATTTTAAATTCCATTCTAGTGCCTTCATTGTGTGCATCTCTCCCAGGTCCTCTGTATAAGCTTTATGTTGACAGTAATGCCATTTTTTCAGCCTCAGTAAATAACAGGAGAAGGAACTGATAAAAGTTCACATGAAATGTGCAAACCAAACAAGGCTTTTTTTCAAAATCTCCTAGCTAAATGTACTTGATCATATAATGAATCTTTTTTTTTCTGAAAATAAATTTATTCCAATTACTCCCAGGATAAAAAGATCATGATGACAGTTTGGAAGGTGATTTGAATGTGATTGAGTTCCCCAAAGAGATATAAATTTTTGCAGTATTGGCAAGCATCAAGAAAATATTTTTACCCTGTTTTAGATGGCACATATAAATTATATCAATAAAACATTTTATTAACTCTGCTTAAAGTGTATACAATAGCTATTTCTTCTTTCAATAAATTGCTTATTTTTATTGGCCATGTTTTTTTCTTAAACTGGACATAAAATGCAGCTACACAAGGGCCTAAGGCAAAAGTGAAAGGCTTTTACTGACAATGTGAAAAAAAAAAAAGAAGGTGAAATGTAAGTAATAAAATGGAAATTTGATCAAGAGAGTAGGAACACTGCAATTAGTTTAAGAACTAAATTAAAAATACACTTCTGCTACTTCATGTTTTCCCTGTATTGATGAGCATTACATATTAATAGAAGAGGTTTATTTTTAGCCTAACATCCTGTTAAATGTAACATTTTGAACCAATCTATTATTAATAAGACTCCATATTAACCTTTTATTATGTGTTGTGACCTTTTATTATAGGTTACACAATCAAAAAAATTCTACAGGGATGCATTTCACCTACTACTTATTTATTTGAGCTTAGGGGTGAATTCATCTGTCTAATACTTGACATTGTAAAATAATAGTGCATAAGATATACTGTCTAATTTTTTACACTTAAAAATAATAGTATATATGAGGAAAAATGTTTTCTTCATCAATCTTTTTATAGTTCTGTCTCATTTATCATTATTTGCCCTGTTTTATCTTTGTTTTATATTTCATTAATTTATGCTCTTGGAAATTTTAATTTATTACTTATTTCATGTGGATTTATTCTATTATTTTTTCTATGTAAGTTTGATAGTCAATTATTTTAATTTTTGTCTTATTCTTTTTCTAATATAGGCACTTGCTGCTACCAACTTTTATTTTGCAGCACAGTTGCTGTATCACTGAAATTTTTATATGTAGAATTTCATTATCCATTAGTCTGAGTACATTTTTTTTTATTCTTATAGTGATTCCTTTTTTACACCAATCAATTATTGTGAGTGTGATTTCAATTCTCCAATATACAGGTTGCAATTTTTTTTAATATGGTTTCTTATTTAATTGAATTAAACTCAGAGACAGTTCCTATAATATAAATCATTTGAATATTTTAAAGTGCTACCTATTAGTAATTATGGCAAACATTTGTAGAGAACTTACACATTTGGCATTTTCCCCAAACACTTGCATATGTCAAGTCATTTAATCATCTTAATAATCATGAAGATATGGTCCACACATCTATTTCAGATTTTAAAGTACAGGTTGTTCAAAGTGAGATGAAATTGGTTTAGGTAACTTACATGGATGAACTGTAACAAGTGTCCTCGGACTTTCTTTATTTTTTTTAAATAAAAATTTAAAACAACTCTATAAAGTGTTCTTGTACAAAAAAGGACAGAATTGTAGCCAAAACAGGTGTTTTATGCTGAGAAACTATCCATTTTGACTAGGCTACTGTTCCCCATTACTAAGAATGTACCATAAATCAAAATCAACATCATTTCATGTGGAAGGGAATTTGCTCCAATGTAACTGATGTGGAACTGAAAACGTAAAAAAAAAAAAAATTCAAACAGTAAGTGAATTATTAAAACAAATTAAATGTGCACAATCATCAATAAACTTTGAGAAAAAATTAAAAACAGTATAAAGCAACAACAAATCTGAATGTCTGTACTAACATTTATTTTAACACTTACTGTCAAATACCTTTTCATGCCACCCCCCCCCCCAAACTCTCCTTGGTACATCTTTTTGCCTAAACTAACTTGAACCCAAAGGTTCAAAAGAAAATAGAGCTTCATACATATGATCATCATGGCAAAGTACAGAGGAGCACAACCAGAAGCAGAAATGACAGAAGTAAGCAAACATAGACAGACCAATGCTCTTCCACACCGGTACCCCAGAGGTAGATTCCAAACATTAGTGTCTCATGTAGTGAGTAATAAGTGTAGACCACATGAGGGGATGGATACCTTATCAAATAAATTCTACTGTCTAAAAAATTACTTCAAAGGAAGTGAAATGCAGTTCTTATTCAAATAAGGTAGTTTGAATTAGAATAGTCACATTGGAAAGTTAAGTAAAATTTCTTAATCCCTTTTATGTTTATTTTTTCATGCTCATATAAGAAAGTAAAAAAATAACATTTCTAGTATATTTGGTATATGTGTCTCAAAGTATAATAATTTCACTTGAAATGTGGTCCAATTAAATCACAATAAAATACATGAAATAAAATTTTAAAACAAATTAACTTGAATAAAAACCAATTTTTGATCTCACTATGAAAACAAATAAAAGTATATTATATTTATTATACATTAACTCCAATCTATGGATAAAATATAAAATATATAAATACATGCAAATATATGTCATATATATATAAACATAAAAATAAAATATACTAAAAATAATTATCAGTTTTAAGGTGTAGTTAGTTCTCACAAAAATTATTCTTCGGATAGAGACTAAAATAAACCCACATATTTACAGTCAAGTGATTTTCAATAAAAGTGACAGGAACACACAATGGGATGAAGACAGTCTTTTTAATAAATGGTCCTGGATAAACTGCATATCCACATGCTGCAGAATATAATTAGACTCAGTACTTCTCATATATAAAATCAACTCAAAAAGAAATAAAGTTTAAATTTTAAGACATAAAACTATGAAACTACTGTAAAAAAGATGGGGAACTATTTCATGACACTTGTCTCCAGAATTATTTTTGGATATTGCTTCAAAAGCACAGGTGACAAAACACAAAGTAGGCAAATGGGATTGCATCAAACTAAAATCCTTCTGTTCACCAAAGAAAATAATCAAACCAATAGAAGATACATCCTACAGAATGGAAGAAAATCTGTTCATCTACCAAGGGGTTCACATCCAAAATTTATAAGGAAATCAAGCAACTCAATAACAAGAAAACAAATAACCTTAGTTAAAAATGAGTAAAAAACTCAAATATATATTTCTCAAAAGAAGAAAAACAAATGTCCAGCTGGCACATGTGAAAAAAAATTTCAACATCACTAAACCACCAAATAAATACAAATTAAAAGTACAATTATATATCACCTCACTTCAGTAAGATTGACTATTATCCAAAAGACAAAATACTAAATGCTGGTGATAATGTGGAGAAAAAGAAAGTTTTATACACTGTTTGTCAGAAGATAAATTAATACAGACATATGACAAATACTATAGAAGTTCCTTAAAAATTTAAATAATAAAAAAACTTAAAAATAGACCCACTATATGACCTAACAATCCCAAATCTGGTGTGTTGTAAAGATCTGCATTCTCATACCTATTAAAGTGTTATCCACAATCGCTAAGATATGGAATTAATCTAAATGTCCATCAATGATGAATGCATAAAGAAAATGTAATACACATAGACCTTGGAAAACTATTCAGTCATAATTGAGAACAAAATCCTTTTTAAAAATAGCATGGATGGGGCTGGGGGATATAGCTCAGCTGGTAAAGTGCTTACCTCACATGCAGGAGACCCTGGTTCAATCCCCAGCACCACAAATAATAGTAATTTTTTAAAAGAGAAAGTATTTCTTGCAATGCCAAAAGTTTAGTGCATGGTGACAGTTACCATTTGGATATAAAGTGTTCCCCAAAAGCTCATGTTAAGACAATGCAAGGATGTTTAGAGATAAAATCATTAGGTTATGAGAGCTGTAACCTCATCAGTGGATGAATCCACAGATGTCTTAACTAAGAGGCAACAATACGCAGGTACAGTGAGGCTGGAGGAAGTAGGTCACTGGGGTATTGCCTTTGGGGTTTATACTCTGTCCCTGGTGAAGGGAGTGCTCTCTCTCTTGCTCTATGTTTTCTAGCTGTGTCATCCTGAAAACTGCTTTCTTCCTCCACATACTTCGACCATGGTGTTCTGCTTCACCTTGGGCTCTATGCAATGGAGCTGGCTGGCTGTGGACTGAGGCATATGAAACCAAAGCCCCAGTAAATTCTCCCTCTTCTAAGTTGTTCTTATCTGGCATTTTGATCACAACTACACAAAGCTGTTTCAACAGACCACAGAGATCAAATAGCATTATTTTGTTCAATTTGTTATACATTCTATTGCCTCCAGTATAATTTAACTTCAATTTAGCAGCAAAATATTGCTCCAGGCCCTGTCTACATTGGTTTCACATAAATCTTTAATATCATTCAGTCCCAATTAAATGAGGACTCTTCCTTTATTTTTCTCTATGGTAATAATTCAAATGTTATATTTATTTGTAGGATATAATAATCCTGATTGAAATAAAATGTTTTATATTGTACATAATACCTAGACTCATTCCCCTCAGTGGTTACTCATCACAATTGATTAATCTTTTCTGAAATGATGTGACATGAATTTCCTTTATCTCATTTAACTATACAGAGATATCATCTAAAAGGTCACTTTTAATATATACAATGCCTTTCAAAAGCTTCAATGTGTTTTCAATATTGTGTTACAAGTTGCAGAGGTGATTTATTTCATTCATACTACTGGGTTTTCCTGTATTTTAAAAATAATTTTATGTAACTAAATCTACCTGAATGTGAAACTTGTCTCTTCAGTTTCAAAATCATTGTAATTGTGCGGATATTATTGAAAATGTTTAAAATTAAATGTAAGTAGTTTTTTGATAGGATACTTTTATTTCAAGGAAACATGCATTTATCAGTGATTATCCATTTTAACCTATTAAATGCAGAAATAAAAAAAGCTAATTGTTGATTGCCAATGGTAAGCAGTAAGAACACCAGTTTTATAATGGTCATCTCCATCTTTCTGTCCAAAACCTCACACACCTTATCTAAGCAGTCACCAAGCACTTGTTCCCAGGGCCTCCTTATTTATTTTCTTACCTAAACCACAACCAGTTCTTATGTTAATCTCATTCTCTCCAATCCACACCACTAAGGAGTCTTGTTTCACTGAGTCCATTGCACCCTCTACCATCCAATGTCTTCTTTGGTTGTTCTAAGATCATGCTTTGTTCATAACCTTTCCTGTCAAACCTTCAGTGGAGCCTTACTTCCAAGGAAGATGCTAAACATCTCAAGTTTGAGTTCAAGGCACTAAAAATGATTTGTTCTCCAGATTATTTGCCTTCCGTTTCTTTCCCTCTGTTGAAAATGTGCTTCCATGCAGCTCTGCTACTTTACACATAATTTTTTTGCTGCCGTTCCCCCTACTATTCTTTTGTCACACCATTACCCTTTAATGTAAAACTGCTTTGCTCCTCTACTTCTCCCTCTCTAAATTCTACTCTCCTCTTCATGCTCTAGCTAGCTTAAATCTTGCTTGTTCCAAAAACCCATTTTTAAGCACTCGAGGCAAAAGCGTTATTGTTCCTACTCTAAATGCCTATGTAATTCAACATCTGTCTACACTTATGAATGTATTATTCACTAGTCCACAGAACCATGAAAGGCAGTGCATACGTTTAATTTCTAGATTGATTTTACAGACCTGTTTTATCAGCCTGTTTCTTAGTAGGGTGGCTTTCTGACATGAAATATATATTTGATGAATGGAGGTGCTATTTCCTTAACAAGAAAAGTAGAGTATTATAGGAAAATTATTCATAAAAAAGGAGTTAATTAACAGTACTACAAATACCTCAATTTGCTCCAAGCTGGAGTCTTCTTTCTTACTGCATATCATTCTTCATTGATATGGTTCAACATTTATTGAGTACAGAAAATATTTTTGGCACTGCACATAACTTAGAACATAGGCACAGTTTCTATTCGATAAACTTGAAATATTCATAATATAAATAGGGCCAAAATTATGAAATCCACATATCAAAGTGAAAACTTTGCTATTGTCCTCTTTATTTCCATTTCTTCTATTTTTCTTTAGTCCTCTTGTGACTAATTAGCACAGTTTCTGACTTGCTTCCTTATTAAGATATTTTTCTCCATCTTTGTCTTTCCCAACTCTCTTATATATGAAGTGTTATTTTTATTCATATACTCCCTCAAATTAAAAAAAAATTTGATTATTTCCAACAGCTGTTACATAAATTTTGCTACAGTTTGAATGTCCCTACCAAAACTCATCTTGAAATTTAACCCCAAATGTGAAGTATTAAGAACAGTGACAGGTAGATAACTTTAAGAGATGATTCAGTCTGTGTTATCTATTAATTTGTAACGGGTTAATGAGTTGATGGTTTATCTTGAGAGTTGGTCTGATATAAAATTCAGTTCAATCTTTTCTCTCCTGTCTGTGTCCAACTCACCCAGCAATGTCCCCCACTTATGGGATTCTGTATTCCCCAATGTAAGGAGACTCTAACCAGATGTGAGCCCTAGATCATGTGCCTCCATTTTTTCAGAATCATGAGCTAAAATCAACCTTTATTCTTTACAAGACACCCATTTTGTGGTGTTTGATTATAGAAAAAATGTACACTAAGAAAAGTCACTGGTAGATATTTTATAAACATTCATGTCACCATCAATCAAAATAATTCTCCATGCATTCATCATCCATTCATGCTTTTTTCCAGTACTTTTGGAAATATCATCTTTGTCTCAACTTATGTCAAACCCATCATTGTCAGATTCATCCTCTACTATTCTTTTGAGTACTCAACTACTTCAAGTATCTCATAAGTCCGTTATTTGTTTAAACTTTCTCTTTCTATTCCCTCATTTTGAATTTTGCCTGAAGAATCAAAAATACACCCCACTTAAGGGAACAAACTAAACAAGAAAAAGATTTTAGAAAACATGCCCCATCTCGCTTTCCATTGTCATCTACACCTCTGAAAAGCTGCACTCTGGCTTTTACCTTATTGATTCATTGAACTATTTCCATCTACATCCAAATTTGACTAAACTCCTCTTTTTAAAATATTCCATCCATCCGTTCAACAAATGCTAGAAACACCCTCTATCCCTGCCACTGTTAGTATGCACTTTGGATAGATTCGTAAACACAATAGACAAGGGCCTTTACCCAAAAGGGAGCTAACATCTGAGAAGAAGAGACAGCAAGCATTGAGCATTCTAACTTATAGAGAATATAAAATTGTCAAGGCAGATGCCATAAAGACATTTGAACAAGAGATTGAAGGAGGTGAAGGAACTGGCTAAGTGGCTATGTGGCAGTGCAGGGTTCCATCATTTGAAACAGAACTACTAAGATCTAATGGGAACAACAATTCTGGGATAGATAACAAACAACAGGTATAGTGACAATGATGTACCCTCAGTTAATTGTATAAAAAAAAATACAGGTTTGAATCTGTAATCAGAATAGAATGCCCCTATCAGGAGTATGGATTCTACCCTCTGTGAAATAGATAAGTATTTGAGGTTTACAGACAAAGAAGAAATGTGACCTGATTTATATGAAAAGAATCTCACTCATCTGTTCAGAGTACTGTGGGGCTAGGAGGGACATCAGTTAAGAGGCTGTAATCTTGGGGATAGGTTATGGAGGCTCTGGAGAGAACAGAAGCATGAGAGTTGTGTGAGAGTACAGATGCTGGGTATATTTCAATGGAAGAGCCAAGGGAATTTTCCAATGGCTTTTTAGAGAAAAAAAATGAAACAAAGAACAGGGAGGTATGAACCATTTAACTTAGTTGGCCTCAGAAACTAATCAAAATGTTTCCTGTAACTGAAACGGGGGAAAGACTTAAACTAATTGTGTCTCCATGAGTGAGAAGATCAGAACTTTAGTTTAAATTTGCTAAATTTGAGCTATCAATTAAATAGATATTCCTCAGACTTTCCATGTATGTAATCATCCTGAAACATTCTTAAACACAAATGTTCAATTCTCTAGTTCTTAGATGGAACTTGAGAAATGGGTTTACAGTAAATTCTGAAGAGATGTTGACACTGCTCCTGTCCCAAATTCCAAATAACAATTAGACATCCAAAGGAGAGTTCAGAATGCACCTTGTTTTCAGATGAGTGGGCTGACCTATAAATAAGAAAGTTAAAAGTGAGCAAACTATAAACGATACTTGGAGTTACAAATTCTCAGATGGAAAGAACCTATAAAAAGAACAAAATAACTCTTAAGGCTGATATCTTGGGCTCTGGAGCATTAAGAGAAGCAGGAAAATAAATCATAGTGGAAATTGAAAAGGAATGAACAATAAGATTGAAAGGTAGGTAAGATCAATACAACATAATAGGATTTAAGTGAAAGTATATCAAAGAAGAAGTGACAAAATGTGTCAAATAGTATTACTAGGATGATTAAGGTGAGGACTGATATTTCCTTTCATATGTAATATTGTAGACATCAGTGAAGATCCTGTTATTAATTGTTGGCTAAATTTCATTAGTCCATTATGTGTACATTAGGTGTACATAATATTATACTGCACTCTGTAAATATATACAATTACTTATGTCAATTAAAAGTAAATAAGTAATTGAGAAAATACACACACACACAGAATTGTTGGCTGTAGAAGGGAAAACAACCGTCAGAATGTGTTATGATAGAATACTTGGGAAAAAATGGTAACATTATCCATAGACAAATCTGGGATATTATGCTATGTAGAGGATCAAAAAAGTACAGTAGTAGCTGGTTGGGAATTAGTATTTTGTTTGTGATTGTTTCTAGATAAAACATCTCATATTCACTTTTTTAAAAAAATATTTTCAGTTGTCAATGGACTTTATTTTGTTTATTCATATCCCTTGCAGAAAAGCAAACCCAGTGCCTCACACATGCTAGTCAAACACTCTACCACTGAGCCACAATCCCAGCCTTTATATTCACTTCTCTTCATGACTTTAAGGCATAAAAGTTTCCAGGTTCATCTTGTGCATGTTCCTTCCCAAACCTAGATTCATCTATTATTTTCATGGCTCCATTGCTCATTTTATTATTTTATAGAATAATATTACAAGCAAAGCCCTTGAAGCTGAACATATTTTGGATGGTTTAGAGAGTGATTATTTGATGATATTTGGGGAAGAAGAGGATCATTGAAACAGTGTGCTGAAATAGTTCAGAAAGTATGAAATCTATTGCTTGAGTAAATTAGGTTCGTCCACAGCTAGAAACATGGATAGTTAATTTATAATAGCAAAAGAGAAAGCAGAGTAAGTGGGTGCACGTGAATAGTCATGGGATATTATTGGAGATCATTTCACTTATTAATAGACTTATTTTTTTTACAAATTCACTTATTTTAGATTTGTAAAAAACTAAACATATAGTAGAGATATTTTTGATGCACCAACCTCCAGAAGTAGTTTTCCTCATTTTTATATCTTCCATTAATGTGATATGTTTGTTAACTAATCCATATGATACATTATTGTGTCTATAATTCATTATTTTTAAGTCTATTAAATCTAGACTTCCTAAGTATTTAACCTATTTTTTTCTGTTCCAGAATCATATCAACTTATGTTTAGATATACCTCTGTAGAGAGAAACAGAGAAAAAAATTGACCCTAGAATTTACGAAGATAGAGAAGAACAATCCCTGGGAAGCTTAAGGTATGATTTGAGTGTGGGCTCATGTCAAAGGGCAGAAGAAGATTGATTTCTCAACTAAACACATGCCGAGTTGAAGGGTTTTTTTTTTTTTTTCTTCCTCATTTCTTTTATCTCGTTCAGACTTTTTGTGATTGGGAATGGTCATCTTTTTTATATAGTTTATTGATTCAAATGCTACTGTCATCCAAATACACCTTCACAGTTAGGAGTAAAATAATGCTTAACCAAATTACTGGGCACCTATGGTCTGGATGATTTCACACATAACATTAATCATTAGTCATGGGTTGTGGATTTTAGAGAGGAAGGGTATGCAGTGTATTTCTCATCAGATCACGTCATAAGTGCACACCGTCTGCGTTATTTTTGATTTGATGTTGACACTGACCACCCAGTTGAACTAATATTTGTCAGGTTTTCTATTGTTAAATTCCTGTCATTCCCCCCTTCCACAGACTTTTTGTCACTATGTTAAACCCACACTTGACATGTCCCAATCAATGTATTCTAATTTTTAAAATTTGCTTCATTTTGTGTGTGTGTGTGTGTGTGTGTGTGTCTGTGTGGTGGTGTGCGGGTGTGGCTCTTTATTTATCTCCTTACTTTTTTTTTGAATAGAAGCTTCAAGGTTCACCTTGAACATTCTCTGTCCCTGTCCTAGAGTCAACCACTTTTCCGTTTTTATTGAAAATATGCTTTTCAAGTTTCCTTCACAGGTTTTCATGGCTCCATTGCTCATTTCCCTGGTTTATTTTTAGAAGGATAATAGAAGCAAAGACCAGGCTGCTACATGTGTTTGTTGCAACTTAAATGTCCTTTTTTTTTTTTCTTTTTGCCTTCTCAGCTGGCAGATTAAATATATATACGTGTCTAAATGCATATACTCATTTACATGCACTTATGTGCATACGTATTTCTGTATGTAATCATTCTATCTGAAAAGCAGGAGGATGGCACTTCTGAAGCCAGACTCAGCAATTTAGCAAGAACATGTCTAAAATCAAAATACAAAAAAGTGCTGGGTTGTGGCTCAGTGGTAGAGCGCTCACGTAGCATGTGTGGGGCACTGGGTTCAATACTCAATACCACATTTTAAAAACAAATAAACAAAATAAAGGTATTGTGTCCATCTACAACTGAAATAAAAAAGTTAAAAACCAAAATAAAGGGCTGGGGTTGCAGCTGAGTGGCAGAGGTCCTCTTGGTTGAATCCCTAGTTACACACACACACACACACACACACACACACACTCCATAATAATAAGGTAGACAATTTGTATTCAGCTCCATATTTATTCCATTGTCATATGGGCCATTCTAGCTTTCTAAATTTCCAGAACTGTAAATTTCTGCTCAAAAAGTGGGAAACTTGGTGGGGTATGGTAGCTTACATTATAATACCAGAGGCTCAGGAGGCTGAGGCAGGAGGAGCACAAGTTCAAAGCCAGCCTCAGGAAAACTGGGGTACCAAGCAACTCTTTGAGATCCAGTCTCTAAATCAAAATACAAAGTAGGGCTGGGGATGTGATCCAGTGATAGAGTGTCCCTGAGTTCAATCCCTGGTTACCTTCACCCCCAACAATAACAGAAAAGTGTTACGCCATTTTACGCCATGAACTTGTTTTGATTAATTTCAGTATACATGTATCACAATATCAGAATTGCTAAGTAGTATCAATGGGGAAATGACTGTATGAACAGTATATAGGGCTTAACATGCAGTTCCTTTTGAATTACACTTTTACAGACACCATTCATTCCAAAGTTACTTTGGTCCACCCCTTGCCTGCTACCACTTCAGTGAAAGGGGTTCCTACTCTTGTAAGATCATTAGATTATTCTATCATAATCTTTATTTTTATAGGCCTCTCAATTGCCTAAATGATCTTTTATTTGAATGTATTTAATTTCACTCTTGTAAAATTTTATGGGTTTTGACAACTGCAAAATGTCATGTGTCCACTATTACAATATAATACAGAATAATTTCACAGCTGTGAAATTACCTATTAATCCTTTGCTCCTTTTCCTCAGATCTATGACAACCACTAATTTTCTTACTGCTTTATATTTTAGCTCTTACTTATAGTAGGAAGTATACAATACGCAGTCTTTTCAGACAGTCTTCTTTTTATTGAAAATATGCTTTTTAAATTTCCTTCACACCTTTTTATGTCTCCATTGCTCATTTCTCTTTATCACTGAATAATATTACATTGTATGGATATACCCTGAATGGTTTTCCCATTCATCTATTGAGAGTTGTCTTACTTGCAATTTCAAGCAATTATGAGTAAAGCTGTTATAGATGTTCACCTGCAGGTTTATGTGGGGACATACATTTCCCAGTCATTGGGCTACTGGATCATATGGTAAGACTGTTTAGCTTTAAAACAAACTGCCAAACTGTCTTCCAAAATGGCAGTATTATTCTGCATCCCTACAGCAATGAAGCAATGGATGTAACTTCCTATTGCACTACATCCTTTCAAATATCTGCTATTATCAGCAGATCACTGGATTTTAGCCATTTAAATATGTGTACAGTAGTTTCCCGTTTTTATGATTGCTCCAGTTTTCTATAACATAGAAATCAACACTGTCAGCTGAGTGTGAAATGGTTGGAAAGCTGTCAGTAGGGAAACATAGAATAAAAATGTATCTTAAAAACGTGGAAAATTGAATGGTTAGAGAAACACAGTATGATAGCCAGACAGTGGTATAAGTCCCATTTGCAGTGTATTTTTTGAAAATTTTAAAGTTGGACCATTTAAACATGTGGGTACTGGGCAGGACTTCAGCATGTTCATGTGCTTTAGTGAAGATATCTCATAGTCAAGTAGTGCCCTGCCTGTGTTATGGGAGCACAAAGAAGTCAGAGAATTTCAGGGTACCTGAAAATATCAAAAGAGGTTGGTCATAATAATTGAATGCTTAATTTAATCTGGATATGGAGAGAAGATATTAAGAGATAGTAAATAAATGCTAATAGTGAATTTGAAGTCCAAGGGTGTAAAAGAATATGAGAGTTGGCAACTAGTATGCCTCCCTGTGGTGGCAGGAGATGTTCCTCAGAAAGTGAGGGTGAAGAAATGAAAACTATGACAATTCCCAGTGTGTCCAAGAAAGTGGTGGCTAAGGTAGGGTGCTGTGTAAAATGATTAGAAAATAGACATTCAAAGAGAACTAGAATGTTAAAATGATGATTACATGGAGAGACTCAGAAAAAAGCAAAATTAAGGTATTTTTAAAAGACTAAAGGTTAAAGGCCTATAGGTTGGTAGATGAAAGAAGTAACATGGTATAATAGTAAAAGAATTAGATAGCATGAGATTAAAATTTAAAAACTGAATATTTAAGAAAAATACTGGAAAAACAAGAATGAATGGAAAGGATAATTAATAATTTATGGTGGAAAAATAGTTTTATTTGAGGTGATGCAGAGAGTTTGTAGACCTTATGAAAAGTCAGATTTCTATTGGAACAAATAGGTGAAATGAACATTCAGAGCAGAGTTAGAAATTGTAGAAAATCAGGCTAATAAAGTTCTATGAATTACAGAGTGGATAGCTTTCAGAACTTGGCAGAATTTGGAGGAAGAAACGAGTTCGGAATTGATGCAAAGTCTTCTGTGTAGGACATGAGCAGTTGAATGAAAGTTAATGTCACAGAGATATAAGTGGTGCACAAAGTACAAGAATACTAACGTTGTGTATAACAAGGCAGATGATCATGCATGGTTATGAGTATTGGGGTTAAGACAGGAATTAATGTCTACAACTTTTCTTAACCTCTGATAATAAGAGAAGTCTCAGAAGATAGATCTGAGTGTCATGACCAAGAACACACCTCTTGCTTGCTCAGAATGTGGATAGAGAATATGAGCAGAAGCTTAGAAATGAGACAAACTCACACCATGTACATAAGACCTGCCTGGATAAATGATTCAATCTCTACTCATTGCTTGAACTTCTCTGCCTCTCTCGATTCTGACTTAGTTCTTTATGCTCTCCTTCTATCCTGACGAATGGCTCCATTTCAGTTTGTTTTTACTTGGGCATTTTGTTTACATTTTGGTGTTCTACCAGGTTGGGTTTCCCTCCCTTAATCCTATGTTATGATTTGAGTATGAGGTATCCCTCATAGCTCCCGTTAATGCAGGAATATTCAGAGGTAAAATGATTGGATTATGAGATTGTGACCTAATCAGTCTATCCTACTTTGAATGGACTGGCTGGGTGGTCTCTGTAGGCAGGTAAGGGGACTGGAAGAAGTGGGTCATTGGGGCATGCTTGATTCTCTGTCTCTCCTTCCAGACCCTACCTTTCCTCTACTGGCTCCTTCCCTGGACCACACTTTGGGCCCAGACCAAGGGAGTTATCTGTCTATGAACATCTGAAATTGTGGGCCCCAAATAAACTTTCACTCCTTTAAATTGTTTTGTCAGGTACTTTGATCACAGCAACATAAAAGTTATCTAAAACATCCTATTATTAACCATTCTTAATAGTCACTTGTTTTCATAAGTTGTTTCTTTGCTTATTTTCCATATACATTGGAAGCTGCCGTACATGAATTTTACTGTTTCTGTACCGATCTTCCAGATAACAATTTTGGCAGATGTCATAAGACAAAATTAAGTTCTGTTCTCCTCAACCAATTATTTATTTATTTGAAAATATTTTGAAGCAGCCATTCTACCAGCTGCTAATCTAATGTAAAGATGCATATTATATATGTATGCAATCAGGGTCTTATAAACATTCATCTTCACTTGGGCCTCCTGTATCCCATTCATCTGAATAACTGCTCTCTAACTTTCTTAAGTACACTTTAGGGGCTATGGAAATCTTTTCCAATCTAATTTCCAGAAACAGTGATGACAGAGCACAAGGCTTGATTTTTATAACCAAAAAGTCAATTAGGAATATTGAGTAAAGGTAGACATGGGAAGGAGATGTAATGCTAGCTCATTGGAAATGTTATAACCTAAAGGGCATTTTAATATATTGAGTGAGGTGCTTAAGAAGGGAATCATGAGCACTCAGATTTGGGAATGGCTTTCATTCTATCTTTTACATTTTACAAAGAAAAGTCAACAGAAGCCAAGAAATACTACAATTCAGAAAAGGTGGTACTATCCACGACAAAGAGAGAGGGTTGTGGGAACTGAACTTGTACCCTCCAGTTTAAAAATGTAAACCTTATAAAATAAGTTTCATATCAAAAAGCACATAAATCCTGAAAAATAATATCACAGTGGTTATTTATCTACTCAGACAACAGTTAAATCACCTTTTGATCTTTTTTCACTTAAAAAATTCATCAAATATTCTAATATATTAATTTATATTCCCAAGTAAAATTTTATAATCTTTAATGCCCATAATACAGTGAGATAGAGACCAAAAGAAATGTTTGTTTCCTGTAACATGTAAGTAAGCAATATCCTCACTAATATAAATCATTCTAGAAAATAACAATAGTTTGCATTTAACATCTCAATGACAGTAAGACCAACAAAGAGTAACTTTCATCAATATTCATACCATTGCTGATTTTAATTTCCCTCAATTATTACAACTACCACCACTGTTAAATATTTATATTTTAGTGAACAGAAATAGAGTTTTTCTTTTCTATGTAGATTTTAAGAAGTAAAAGTCACAATCACTTGAATTATAACCCTTATAAAATATTTAAATTTATGTTTGTATTAAACATTGTTATACATTTTAGAGAGACCTTATGAAATCCTGTAAGGATGAATGACACATATTCTACCATATATTCCTTAGAGTGGTTATTTGAGAAAGTCTTTGGCAAAGCTGTGTTATTTTACAAACATATTACTGATATTAATTTAAATATTAGATAGTATATTTAAAAATGTATATTCCCAATGTCGAAACATTACATGAGATGTTTTACAATAATGTGTTAAACTCAAAACACTAAGTGAAAATACTCAATATAGAGAAAAAGGTTCTCACTCCTATATCTATAAATATTTCAAAATAAATCACTTTTAGATTTAAAATGACACTTATATATTAAACACATCAATAATAAAAATAAATCTTTTAGATGATAATGAATGCATGCTTCAGTGGTTTTTAATAAGAAATCTAAGTTTTGAAAACACTGATTACAATACAAAAAATCCAAATGAAATTTTTAAATGATATAATTTTGATATTTGAGAAATCTTACAATATTTAAGAACTTTAAAAAATATTAAAAATAAATGAATTAGATTTTCTTTATTTTTTGCTTTTTTTACCTAGATGTTTATTTAAATTGTTTACATATTTCTGCTTAAGACCAGTAATTTTACTACAGTATACTTTGTTCTTCAATATATATTTCCATTTTCTCATATACTAGATTTTTCTTTCAAAAAATTCCTTCAAACATTTTTTCTTCAAAAATTTTATTAATTATACAATTTTTTAAAAATTTCAATTATTTTTCTTATATTACACTGATGTTATGTTTTCACTCATGGTAATCATTTCTATTCTTCAGAAAATTATATATATGATATTTACCTATTTGTATATATAATTTTGTTCAATATTTACCTCATCTTTGTCATGTTTTTCTTATTACATTGAATTGTTTCCTCATTCCTCTTTTCATTTATGGTAGGCTTTGGTTGTGGTTATTTATAATTGTTTCCTAGCTGTCTTTAAATGTTTTCCTTTTTTTTTCCCTGTGTATTTTCACCTCAATTCTCATTTTTTTCTCTTTTCTTTTTTTTCCTAATTTTTATATGTATTCTTTTTCATAGTTTTAATTTTTTTATCATTATAATAATTTGTAGGAGGGCTGGGGATGTGGCTCAAGTGGTAGCGCGCTTGCCTGACATGCGTGCCGCCCAGGTTCGATCCTCAGCACCACATACAAACAAAGATGTTGTGTCCGCCGAAAACTAAAACAAAATAAATATTAAAATTTTCTCTCTTTCTCTCTCTCTCTCTAAAAAATTTTAAAAAATTTAAAAAAAAAATAATAATAATAATAATTTGTTGTGATATTCTCGTTTGGGGAGATCATGATATCTGGTTTGATTCAATGCTTCTTGGGCCAGTTTTCTAATCATATTTCCATTTTTTTTCTGAAGTAAGTAGTATGGGATTAAGCTATGATTTTTTTTCTATTACTATTTAAAATGCACTGAGCTATGATTAGCTATGATTAAGCTATGATTTTTTTTCTATTACTATTTAAAATGCACTGAGCCCTATCTACACTGGAAGAGTAAAGTGGTTAGCTCATTCTAAGGCAGTTTTTCTCATCTCATAATTCTAGAAATATCTTTTGCTATCTTCATTTTGTGTTTATTGTATCTTGTACTCATTGAGATCTTGCTCAACCTTTAACACTTCCCCTTTTATTTCGACTCTCTCTTTCATTTTGTACCTCTCCTGATAATTATTCATGCTATATCAAGTCATTATTTAATAGTGCAGGACTTTGTCTAAGAGGGGTGATTTGCTTTTCATTTTCAGACAACCTCCCAGTCTTTCTTCTGTCCCCAAGTACCTAATAGCAAGATAAAGTTTACAGATCTCTCAGTCTCGGCTATTTTTGTCTGAATGGTCAATGATGACAGAAGAATTTTTTACCACTCTAATTAGTCATGCCTTCCTTGGTCTTTCTCCTGTTTCCTCATGTTTCTGTTATATATTAGTCATTTGATGGCCACTGGGTCCTCTGCTTATCTGCATAAATTGGCATGGGTTTCTGTTTCTCCCTTAGTAGAGACCATGCAAGGGTGTGTGTGAATATAGTTACTTTGGAACAATAGAAATGATGTGTGTTCCTGTGAATATACAGCATCCAATTATTACTGTTGTTCATCTGAGAAATAAATAAATAAGTTTAGAGTGCTATAGGAAGTAATTAATAACTCTGGATGTACTTTCTGGCTTATTAGCTCACCTACATAAGGTTTAAAATATCATGGAAAAAAAACAAATAATAAAGTTTGGTGAATCATAAAATATTTTAAATAACACTTTGGTATTATTTATGACAGTATAATTTCTACACCAATCACATCAGAGTAAACTGGTGTGATTATTTAAAACATATGTTTCTGTCCTTTGTTGCCTGGGTCAAACTCTCCATTTTTAATGTGCTTAGAAGGGAATCTCTGTAAAGATTAAAAATTAAGATCTATTTCCGTAATAAGGGAAAGATTCACAGTATTTTATAAATCCACCATGATTGCATTTTGGCATTTTACATCATTTTACTACTTCCATGTGCAAAGTGAATATATAAAAAATATGTGCTTGATTATGTACCAAAATTTGCCCCAGATCACAGGGACAATCAGAGAAAGTACAAGCAATAAAATGGCAAATATACTATTACACTAATATTCATAATCCAGTTAATTCACTAAAAAAAAATCACTATTTGTTTTCTTTTAGTTCCACAAGACAGGCAACAATGCATATTTTAGCAGAGGTTGGTTGGTTGCAAAATAGTTCCCATAGATCAGAATTTGATTTCTGGTGTGGGCAATTCAATGAATCATTTATTATATCATCACAGGTGTTCATTAGGAAAGCATCATACTCTAGTGGAAAGAGCAGCTATTCTCTCAAGATCATTCAAGTGCAAAATTGCATTAGGGACAATGATAAGGGATTAAATGACCATAAGTGCTATCTTTATACCTTATGTTATAAGCAATAGAATTGACCCTTATGGTCCCTATGTTCCCTGCAATAATGCATAGTCCTTTCAAAACTAATCCAAGATGCTCAGCATTTCCAGAGAGCATCATATAACTGGCAGATTTACAATGACTCTTCAAAATTGTTGCACAGTTTTTGTTTTTTTTCGCATTGTGATCTTCAGATTTCCAAGTTAATATTTCAAAACTCATCTACATCTCAAGTCTCTATTCCTCTAGGTCTGTCTTCACTCTTGGTATACTTCACATGAAAAAAATTAAAGTTCATATATATATATATATATATATATATATATATATATATATATATACATATGTATATACATATATATACATATATATATATATATATGTGTGTGTGTGTGTGTATCAAAATATCACATAATACCCCATTAATATTTGGAATTCTGTTTATATGCTTTCAGTTAAAACTAATACTTATTTAAATTTAAATTCTTCTGAAATTTAAAAGTTTCTAGGAAACATTAACAATTTTAATCCCAAATCTGTAAAACTATCTGGCCTTTCTTAAAATTGACATATTTGTTTATAGACATATCAACAAAATTCCCCATTCCAATATTACCCATTCATAGCATTGAAAACTTCATTCCCTTGACTCTTAATGCATCTTATATCTATAGCTCTCTTCTATTCAAATTATAATGTTCTTTTATGGTATGAAACCTCCTGATGTTTTCTTACCTTACTGAATATTCACTTTTGCTCTCCTATTTTTGCTTCTTAAAGGCTATTGTGGTCCATACCCTTGTCCTTGGCCCCTGCTTGATTAATTAATATGCAGGAGTCCTTTCAGTACCCCCTCTACTTCACTGGCTTTTGCATTATCTGGCATAAATTATGTTTGATAAAATATTAATGCCATGAAAGTCTGTTACCAACATGATAATAGTATTACATGATATGCACATAAACCTCAAATTGTTATTGAGTGCTTGCAATACAATAAGTGAATCTCAGCATGTGCATCTATTTGTGCAGTGTGAAAGTGGGGCATAAAGGGACAACAAATATTTCTGTGTGACTTGAAACCATCAAGAGATATCACTTAGAATGAAATCAGATGCTAACTATGTGGTTTATGCTTGTGTGTGTTATAAACGTATCTACTATGTATATATTTATATATATACATCTATACACACACACACATATATATATACATATATAAAACAAACCTTTTTTTAAAGAGATCATATTGTAAGAAAAGGTACACATTCTCTCTAAATTATGTATAACTCAGTGTGAAATATGCAATGAGTACAAGGTAATAAATGAAAGAGGAAGAGACCCTAATTATTCTATGAGAATTGAGGAATATTTTATATTCAATACTTATATATTTAACATCAAAAATATTAAAATATTATAACTTTTAATGAATTGCATCTTTCAAATAAGTAGAGTTAGTCTTGAGTTTTCAATCAAGTTATGAAAATTAAACAAATTTATAAAAATTTGGGAAATTTATTTATAAAACCTGCCAATTCAATAATCAGTAAATTAAAAAAAAATATTGGTTTCAGCTATTCTGTGGATAAGCTACAGGCCCTTGACCTTGTCTTCATCACTTTAGCATGATAGGTACCCTCTTCAAAGTCTGTTGCAATAAATGTATTATGCTTCTATCTAGTTCATAAGAATCATAATCCCAGAGTCATATTCAACTTCCCATTTCTTACTTTCTCGTTATTTTGTAACATTTATATAAATATAAAACAGACCTATTTTCTTAGTGCAGATCTCCAAAATATGCACTCTAAACTATCTCTCATTTCATTCCTCAGTTTTGTTGTTTTAATTCCTTTTCTATTTTGAGTAGGTCATTTCTCCTCAGAGTTTATTAAAAACGAGCAAATCACTGTCTGAAACCAGCTATATATATATATATACACACACACACACACACATACATATACATATATATACATATACATATATATGTATGTATATATGTGTGTGTGTGTATTTCAATGTATAACTTAAAATTCCTTCGCTTTCAAAGAAAAGTTGTCATTGACTTGCAAAACTTAAGAGTATGAGTTTTTAAGTCCAGAAACTTAAATTAGGCAGAGTTTAGAAGATCTGGTCATGTGGAAAGAAATTCATAGAGTTCCTAAGTGGGAAATTAATCCTACATGACATTTTATCATAAATATTTTGCCCTTACTTCTGTTACTCATTTCCTCCCAAATACCTGTTACATACCACCCCACTGACCTCCTCACTGTTCTGAAACTACAACACTTTCCCAATGTTCCTTTCTTCTTTCTGTCTCTGCCTGGAATATACTCCTATAATACTACGGTTATGTAGGTTCTCATTTCCCTGCACAGCAGGCCAATGGGGATCAGGGAACATATGCAAATCGAACCCCCTCCATCAGATCTTGACTCCTTTATAAATTTATTCTTCTTCACAAAAGTAGTGTGATCTGACTCAACATAAATATGTGTTTTATTTCCTTCTTTCTCTGCCTCACTTGTCATGCACAGGGAAACTCTGTGGATATGGAAGATTTATCTTCATTGTTCTCTCTTAGACCCCAACTCTTGCAACTATGCATGGTGCAAAGTGCATTAAAGTTAAGGGAGTCAGTAAAATAACCCTGAAACTTATGATAAAGGAGCATTTTACAATAAAAATTTAGCATCATCAGTAGCAGGAAATAATCTTCAGGGAAGGGATCAGGAATTTAGTGTTATCAAAGGTAAAGAAATTCTTGCAGGGCACTGTGGTGCATGTGTGTAATCCCAGTGACTTGGGAGGCTGAGGCAGGAGGATCATGGGTTCAAAGCTTGCTTCAGCAATTTAGTTAGGCTCTAAGCAACTCAAAATAAAATACAAAAAAAAAAAGGCTGGGCTGGGGATATGGCTTAGTGCTTAAGTGTCCTTGGGTTCAATCCCTGGTTTAAACAGAAAGAAAGAAAGAGAGAGAGAGAGAGAGAGAGAGAGAGAGAGAGAGAGAGAGAGAGGAAGGAATTCTTAATCTAGAAACCTATTAACAAAATGGACTTTGACTTTAAGAGATTTATTACATTTTTTAAAATTTTATTTTCCTATCTGTACATAAGTAGAGATAGGGGTTGTATCCATGCACCCCTTAGCTGTGACTGACTGGGTAAGTGAACTTACTTTCTGGAACAAGAGTGGGGACATAGTGTATAAATAAAAGCTTTTATCATTCCAGCATCAATGTTAGGGGCTTTGGCACTAAATCCTTCATCATTAATAATAAAATTTAAGAGAGCTAATCCCATGCTATTATTATCCAACTTAATCCTTAATCCTTCCTGGTTTTTGCTAGTAAATTCTAGGTAGTGCAGTTGATTTCAAAATAGAACAAATGTTTATATCTGATACTTCCTTATGGGCTATTTCTGTGGTCTATATCAATTTCTCTATGTACATATATATAAAGAACCAACCATGTAAAACATTTGTATACTCTTGCTCCTTCTTGGTAGGATAACAAATGGAAAATTGAACAAGATTTCAAAACTTCAGTTTAACCAGCTAAAGATTTGAGCCACCAGTCACCTGTTACTTATCTACAGACCCTCAGAGTTTTGAGTTCCACAAAACAAAAATGATGAAGTTAAGATTGACTGTACAATTAATTATAAGGGACTGAAAACAATGTACAATATGTTGAGTTTTACATAATTTACCCAATTCATTATGATTGATTTTCCTTTCAGACCTTTTCAAAATTATTAGGATTTAAGGATGTTGCACCAGATTTAAATACATCAACTTGGTCTTTTTCTTCCATTGTGGCTACCTTAGCCAAAGGGATAGACATTGCTAGGTATTTATTTTTCAACAGTTTTATTGGAAAAGATTGAAGAGTTGTTAGGAAGCCATGTCTAGCATTATGTACTAAGCATTAAATTTATGGCATAAAATTGAATGAAAAAAAATCTAAATTCAGGAAGCAGATGGTGACATTGGGAGACAAACACAAAATTGCAGTAAAGACATTCTAACAGTTGATGTAAATGTGGCATTGCCTCTGTCAGCCCATGCAGTTAGGCTGTAATTGCCATTTAAAAGCCCTCCTGATACTGAGCTCTACAAATCCCTGCCATTATTTCCTGGAAAGCAATTTTCTGTCATAAACACAACAGAGATAGAGGTAAGGCCTTTTTTAAAATTTTTATTTTACTGCTGACAATTCTAGGACTTTTTAGTCAGGGTCGGTGTTTTCAAACACCAAATGAAGGATTGATAAATGAAGATTAACAAAAATAGCTTTCCTGGCTCGTGCCTCTTAACTAGTTGCACACTCTAACTTGAGCCAGAGGAGAAATGACTCTCTCTTTCTCTTGTAAAGTGGAGACAGATCCTCAGAGCATCTCCTGACTGCACATTATGGTACACAGTTTTGTATATGAGCCCATGACCACATGACTTCGCACAGGTTTTGTGGCTGGAAAAGGAAGAAAATCACAAGTAGTCGTGCCCTTCACATATTTGCCATTTAGCAGTGATTCTCAGAGCTTGCATAGTGGAATTTGAGAAATATAGTGTGCATTTTCTTGTCCATAATTTAAGTTCAGAAATGTTTTTTTTCACTTTATGAGTTTTCTA
This sequence comes from Marmota monax, assembly GCF_021218885.2. Lineage (NCBI taxonomy): Eukaryota > Metazoa > Chordata > Mammalia > Rodentia > Sciuridae > Marmota > Marmota monax. The sequence goes on from NW_026695005.1 coordinate 395,019, forward strand.
TTCTTTTTAAATTTGTCTGTACCTATTCCACAGTGAGTTTAATTTAATGGAGAAAAGAAGTCATCTCCATTAGCATTTAAAAATAACAATTATGATTTCACCTACTAGAAAATATATTTGAGGCATTTATTCCTAATATTTAGTGTTCTTAACTCAAAATATATTCTTTATGTAACTATCACTACACTATATTGTTTGATAATAAGTGATACATTAGCTATATAACTACCTCTGCTTCCCTAGGGAAATAAATGCAGGAGGATAAAAACCTACATAAGGAATTATCAAGGGCATGTGGACATAAAAGGAGAACCAATAAAATTTTCAGGCACAAGTGAGTACTCAAAGAGAAAAACTGTGTTGGTTTTTCTTTAGTAGAACATGCTTTTTTTTTTCCTTAATAGTTTGTATTTTAATGAGAAGGAACATTATTACCACAGGTGTTAGACTGTGGTTGAACATATACTTTAAACACTCTCAATTGCCTTCTTTTTTTTTTTTTTTGACTTTTTAGAAGGCTTTTATTAGTACATTATAGTTGTATATAACAGTGGGGTTCTTTTGACATAATCTTATATGCTTGGAATATTATTTGCTCCGTTTCAGTTCCTAGTATTTCCTCTTTCCTTTCCTGCCTCCTGCTTTTCCTTTCCTACACTCTACTTCCTTCTATCTATTTATTGTTGTTTTAATTGGTGATTTATAGATATACATAAAGATATGTGGTGTATTCATATATGTCCATAGCACAATTCGATCAATTTCATTCTCTAGTTCCTCCCTTTTTCCATCCCTCCTCCCTCCCCCTCAATCCCCTTCCTTTCCTCCACTGATCTTCTTTTATCATGAGGCACCCTCCACCCTACCCTGCTTCCTTATTTTGCTCTTCTGGATACAAGAGAAAACAATCGCCTTCTTAATTTTGCCTATATTGTTTTATGTGGATATTTCTCCATTTTATTCCAATGTCTATAAATCTAATATATTCAGGTACTTTAATTCAACTATGTATGTTCTTTAATATTGCTTGTAAAGTTTTGCATTTTCAAGTAAATTTCAATGTTTAAAAAGAAAATATTATAGTAATCATTTAAAGATTATTTTAGCTGGGCATGGTGACACATACCTGTAATCCCAAATGCTCGGGAGGCTGAGGCAGAAGGATCCTGAGTTTGAAGGCAGGCTCAGCAGTTTAGTGAGGCTCTAAACAAAAAAGGACTGGGGATGTGGCTCAGTGGTTAAGTGCCCCTGGTTTCAATCCCCAGTACCAAAAAGTAAAAGAAAAAAAGAGATTATATTTAAAAATCTCTAACAATGTAATAATATGTTACTTGTTAGTGGTAAAGCAAAATAATTTATATATCTTTTGGATTTAATATCAGAATTTCTTTTTTAACTAAAGACCAATTATTTTTTACTGAATTATGTTTATCTGGATTTCAGAAAATAATCCTTCCTAATATGTGGATTCACTTACATTTTAAAGCATGCAAAGGCAAAGGACTTGGTACTACATTATTTAAATAGTATTTAGATGCCTGTGGTTCTGTTATACAACTAGTATATACTTGCTATAGATATAGGGATGCATGATCTTATATTATTTCTGAGAGCTTGATGGAGCAAATGATACTTTTCTATAAGACTAAACATTCTAATTTTTCAGATTTGGGTCATATCTGTTCTAGGTCAGGCAATGAGTATAGGAAGCAAAGGATTCTCACCTTTTTTTGAGAAGTATTTTGGTCCTAATTTATAACTCTTAAAATTCCCTTTACTGTTTATTTCTTGTTTATGTATGTCATAATACCTATTTTTTCTCTTAAATTTGTAAATATTTTGTATGCAATGCACCTTAAGACATATTATTTACTCGTGTATTGTATACATTGCATTTCTCAAATTTAATTATAAATTCGTTTTTTCTTTGCTTCTTGAGTATTCTCTTCATCCCCTCCATGTGGTCACTGCCAAGGGACAATTATTTTCTGGCTCTTATACTTGCTTTTAACAAAATCTTCACTTCTGTGTAAGGAATAGTATTTGCTGGCACTCAAAGGCTGGTGAAGTTCACATGATTTCCATTTACTCTTCTTTAAGAAATTAATCTAATTACTCAGATAGTGGGGTTTTTTTTATTAATGGCTGTTTCTAAAGGAAATAAATACTACTTTTTATTAGTAAGAGTGCACAAAAGTTTCTCCTCAAAGGTACCCTTATTTCAGTAAAACTTATAAATTTCTTTATAATTGACTAATGTTTTATTTTGAGAAAACTAAGAAATAATAAGTGAAATTATTTCCCCTCCATGGTGTAAGACACCCAACTTGTAAAATGCAAGGTCCTTAGAATCTGGATAAATTGTATTATGCTGAGAAATAAAAATCAGAAGATTGTTGCCTCTTCTAGGCCATTCCTTATACAGGGACATAAGAGCTTCCTCTTGGAGACCACACACTTGACCTTGGTATTCTTAAATAATATCTATACTTTCTTGATAAGCATTAAATTTATTCCTGCTCTGCAGTCTTTATTGGGCGAGCAGAGAGGTTATTTCTCTTACTTTTCAGAAGCTAATTTGCAGAAAAAGATATATGGACATTTGGTTGTGGGAACTTGACTAATTTCTGCAACTTTAAGATATACATTGAATGACTTTTTGATTCATTGACAAGTATTACATTCATCAAATTCTTGCTATGCTATCTGTGTAAAAATCTCTGGAAGTTCTCAAAATTATAATTTTAAAATATACAAATACATGATATACTGTTAATTTCTTGATGTCTGAGACCATGTCTTTTTTGTTCACTCCTTGAATTCAGTTCCTAACATAGAACTTAGGACTTAGTAGATAACTGAAAAATTACTTGCTGAATTTTAAAAAAGGAGAGGTTGATATTAATATATATGATACATACTGGAAGAAAATGCATCAACAATTTCATTTTGAAAATCAGTCAGTTAGAAAATATGCTTTATGTTTAAAAAGACAATATGATTTTTAAGTATCTATTAAAACTTTGTAGTATTTTATACATATAAAATAATATATTCAAAAAATTAATACAGTGGAGTCAGTATAAATTGTATTATGCTGAGAAATAAAAAACAAAACTTGTTCCCTCTTCTAGGCCTTTCCTTACTCAGGGACATAAGAGCTTCCTCTTGGAGACCATATACTTGACTTTGGTATTCTTAAATAATATCTATACTTTCTTGATAAGCATTAGATTTATTCCTGCTCTACTGTCTTTATTGGGCCGGCGGAGGGGTTGTTTCTCTTACTTCACAGAAGCTAAGTTGGAGAAAAAGATGCATGGACATTTGGTTGCAAGGGAACTTGACTACTTTCTGCAACTTTAAAGTATATATTGAATGATTTTTGATTCAGTGTCAGGATAAATTTTATTATGCTGAGAAATAAAAAATACAAGGCTTAAAATCTAAAATAATTATATAAAATGCAAATTATATATAGTCTAATATTGCCTTGAAAAAACTTTAAATGGCTATATATATTTTTTTAAAAAAATTTACATGCTGTATTCATACATATACTTTTATAATTGTGCTCTGGTGGGTGTTTCACTAGTATTAGAACAGATTGTTGTTTATTGTCTTAAAAATAAAATGCACATATATTTTTCTGTAGAGGGCATATTTTACAATAAATACATACAGTTTAATATAGAATCCTATTAAATGATAAGCACATAGGACATTAGTCCATCTGAAGAAAATGTCTAAACAAATTTCTCATCTATATTTACTCAGAGGCCAATGGTTATTGATACAATGTGTAGAAAATCTTGCATTATGTAAATCTCTGTTATAGGTGCAATGTCTTGTACAGCATAAAATCAACATTAGTTTTAAAATATTCATAACAATAAGACTAGATAAATGCACCACAACAGTGATTATCTCATTGAAGTAAAATATGGATGGCATTTTAACCCTCTGAATATCTAGATTTCTAAATTTTCCATAAGCAATACAGATTGCTTTAATAATGTTGAATTCTCAACTCTTTAATGATAAAATACCTTTAAAAATCCTCATTCTGTTTACAGCTTAATTTTTAAAGTATTCATGATGGCTTTGAATAGAGTTAAGGAACATTCAACCTCTATTAAATTTTATCATAGTTTAGGATAATTCTCCCTTGGTTTTTGAATGTTTGTTTTTCATGTTGACATTTCACAATTGGAGCCACTTCGGAAATGACAGAAATTAAAATTGACCCATGGAAAAAAAAAATGGTTTGCATTTGGATCACTGAAGTCCATGGGGTAAAAATGCTAGAGAAGACAAGAGAACCAAAGTCTAGAGCAGAACACATGTAAATATAGTGAGTGTAGGAAAAAGCCAAAATACTAATCTTATTTGATCAAAGCAATCCTGTAAACAAATAACATTTTGTAAATTAAAGATATGTCTGCTTAGCCAGGACTATTAAACATAGGCATGCTGATAATCAAGAGTTGCTAAATGTTGCTGAAAAGTTAATGATATGAAAGATGGTAGTGCTGGATATGTATTTAGTCTATGAGATGTAAATTATATTTTTATGTTTTTTACACTTGATCCTACTTAATAGGTTAAAACTATGCAATGTCACCATCATGTGTCTTACATAATAAAATTTATTTCTTGGTTTATAATCACAATTTAAGGTCATAATCTGAAATTTAAAGCAATAAAATCAACACAACATATGTGATTAACCATGTGTAAAAGAAGTTTCCTGACATTAAAGAAAGTAAGTAATTATGTTACTGGGTCTACTAAAGCAACCTCCAGATCTCATCCATAAGATTAATGTCAAATTACATTGAGCAGCAATACAAGATAAAAGTGCATTTCATTACTTGAAATGTAAAATATTGTTGCAAAAACAGCAAACTGCACAAAGACGAGAACAATGAAGTCCAACAAGGAATTTAATATTATTTTTGTCTACAACCTTGATCAGAAAAATGTTTTATGTTTAATTATGAATGATTTCACACTAACCAAACAAATAATCACAGTAATGAAGACTGATGGACAATCTATTAGTATTTGACAACAATGTTTCCTAAGGAAATAAGGTTTTCTTGGATCCCAAATTACTTTCACCTAGGTCTCTTTGGCATCTTTAGTGAGTTTGTCCATCAAGAAGAATTGTTCTATGAAAATTAATTGCTCCTTACCTTGTGTCATGCTTTGGTAAGGCAAGCATTGGTTACATCTTATCACATGTGAGACAATACTCATAACTTGAAATGAGTATTATAAAGATAAAAAGAACACAAGCTCACTTTATATTGAAGGAGATAAATACACAATAAAATGCCAGTTTTAACCTATTGTAATAAGGACTGTGATTGAAACAGGTATAAGCTTAAGGAATGATAGGTAAGCTGGGTAGTCAAGAAGTGTTGTAAGAGAAATAACTCACTATGGATTTGTAGAAACAAGAACAACAACAAAAAGATTTAGCAGACTAAGCATGTTGAAAATGGGATTCCAGCCGCCCCCACCCAAAAAAAAAAAAATTAGGAAAAATAGAAAACAGACAAACCAGAAAGTTTGGGAGAAGTGACAAATCAGTGTTAGTTACTCAATGCCTTTCGTTGAGTGACTCTGTAATTTTTTATACCTTTATGAAGTTGAAACTCTGTATTTACAATGAGTTCCTTTTCTTTGTAGCACCCACCTGCTTACTCAAATTTTATCTCACATTTTATGAAATCCTATCATTTTGTCACTTTTCAACCAACCGTTCACTCTATTGTGTTATACTTGCCTTTTCTACAACATTTCCTCTGCCAGTTTGCTGGAAAGTGAGGAATTTTCCTGTCCATCCTACACTTGGATCTCATATCACATATCACAAGGAAGATATCTTCACTGCATACCATGTGTGTTCTTGGTTTTCTTTTCCTGGAAATTGGACTCCAGCACTGTGTGACTATTTATCATAAGAATTTTGAGTGATTCTGCAACTATAGAGCAAAGCAGATTTGACAATCTCTGTATGTATGTGCAGTGTGTGTGTGTGTGTGTGTGTGTGTGTGTGTGTTTGAAACACTCTGGATTATAAAAAAATCAAAAAACAAATTGAAAGAGAATGTTTATTAAAATGAATGTATTTCAGTTTTTCTTATGTGTGTCATCTAGCCATCTATTTGCTCTTCATAAGGCTAGTGTTGGAAATAGTAATAAAAAATAACTGAGCAGCCAAAAACATACAAGAAAGGAGCTGGGAGGAAGAAAACTCCCTATTGTCTGGAAGAAAGATATAAGAAAGGAAAGGCAGCAGTATATTATTACAGGAAGTGGAAATTCTCCCAAAGCTAACAACACAAGTTTTACCTAGCGTACTATCAACTTTAACTCTGTGGGAAAGCAAAGTGTACCCAATTGTGCTGCATAATGTTAAAAAATCAGGAAAAGAAGCATGAATTTATTGCTTTTAAATTATTTTATATTATACCAACTGGAATATAAAATGGCTAAAAAAAAAAAAAACTGCTTAGGCTGTAAACAAAGTTCTCCACCACAGATAACATCTTCAGGAATCATCTACATATATGAGCTCAAGAGTCTTGGCTCCTTGCATATGTATATGTATAGTTACACTATTGCAAATATAATCACCAGCAAGTGTGAAAAAAGCTTAACTCTTCACTCATAACCAAATATCTTGTGAGTTTTACTTGTTCTCTCATATACTTATTTAGTATTTTGCTTCCCTGATGTTTTCATGGACAATATTTTTATGATCACCCCCATTCTAATGTCCTAAAGCAAGATCTTTCAAGTATAATGTCACAGCCCTGTATGTAGCTCAATTTCAACAAATTGGTAAAGGAATGTGTAGAAAGCTCATAAGGGACTAGAAATCAAAACATCAATTTTGGGTAATTCTGGAGATTTCTGAAAGTATAGCTGTCAAGAAATATCTTTATTAAAACCTTTCATTGACATCTCTTTATATTTTGCATAGCACTATAAAATATTATCAAATTTAAATAATCACAAATAAGGAATTAAAACAAGGAGTGCAATGGAATATCCCATAGAGTTATTAAGAAAATAAAAGTAAAAAAAGGAAAAAGAGTTTTGCATAATAAAACAAATTGAAAGAGAATGTTTATGTACAATCCAATTACCCAGCACTGTTCATTATTATTACTAATATGAGAAAAAAAAAACAGACACAGATAAGTGCTTCCTGATCTCGATTACAAGTGGAATCTAAAACAGTTAAATTTATAGTAGCATAAAATAAAGTGGTGGTGGTCAGAGACGAGTAGAGGGAAAAAGAAGAGATATAACACAAGTATACAGTTTTAGGCACAAGGTATAAATACACTCTGGAGTCCTAATGTACAGCAGTATGAGTAAAAATGTAATACCACATTCTTGAAGTTTATAATATGGCATATCTCAAGTTCTCAGCATAATAAGAAAAGAAGAAAAACATGAATGTAAGGTAAAGCTATATGAAAATTTTTGGTGATTATTTCACAATATATATGCATTTTGAAATTTCAGGTCATATATGCTAAAAGCTATATATTATTTATTGTCAATTATACCTTAATAAAATTATAAAAAAGAAAAAAAAGTGGGAGAAAGATTTGGAGGATATTTCACCAAATATGTGTAAATGCATATAAGAGCGTGAAAAAGATGTTGGCCATCTCTTCCACAGGAGCAATCATAGTGTTATCAAAGGACAGAGTCATCTCAAGGGTGAATAAAAAGAAAGTATTTAGTTCTAAGCAAATTTTGGTAGCTGGTGCCAGGATTCAGTTCCTTGTAAACAGTTTGGCTGAGGGAATCAGTTTATTGTTGATGGTTGGGTGGAGGGCACCCTGCGTTCCTTCCTTGCCAGCTTGGTGTTTACTAAGAATATTAAGAAAGAGTTATCCAAAAGGAATAACCTTCTTTCAAACTGTTGAAGTGAGTTAAAAACAGCATGCATATATCTATGCTTCAAGCTGTGTACTTTGATATATATATATATATATATATATATATATATATATATACACTAAATCTGTGTGTATGTGTGTGTGTGTGTGTATATATATATATATATATATATATACATATATATATAATGTATAAATATATAAAACTTTAGACAAATCCAATTTAACAGGGATTGTTGGAGCAAAGAACAATTAGTGGATTCCATAGCATTCAGATCCAGAAAAGCTTCAGAGAACTCAACCTGTTTCCAACAACTCAGATGAGTTTTTAGCAATAAAAAAATATTAAATTAAGGTATGTATATTTTTAATGCAATACTATCGGGCATTTAAAAAGCTAGGGGATAGTGTAAATGTGATTTTTATATAAACTGGAAAAAATAAACAAATGATTTATTTTGTTATAATATTCTGTTTACTTCAGTGACCTGAAAATGACCCCACATTATCTGAGGCTGGCTAGTAAACAGAGAAATCTCCTGGTTGACTACAAGTAGATATTTACCTACTTTGAGCAAGTTGTGATAAGGCATTTCCCTTTTGTGTGTGGTTTGATCAGTTAACTACCTGTGATTCACTGAAGTCCCCCTGTTTGTGATTGACTGAAATCTGGCTGTTTGTTATAAAAAAAAAAAGACTAACAAATTAGTTGTAGTTTGTTATGAAGGAACTACAAATACAGAGACAATCTTAAGATAGTGGCCTCCTCCTGATTATTTAATTTTACAGAATAAACTTTATTGTAAGTCATGTGCTTTGATAAAGACACTTAAAATGTGTCATATGAATGACTAGACAATTTTTAAATTTCTCTTTTGCATTATTTTAATATATTTAGTTAATGAATTGCTATCCTGCTGCTCAAGAAGATTGTACATACTGATTCTCATTATTCTATATCACTTGTGGTTGAGAAATAATGATTTATTCTATATTTGTATAATGAAAATATTCAAAATTATTTTGACTGCACCATTTCTTAGTACAAGAACAAATGCTGACCTGTGATCCATTTCATTTTTACTGTCAATTTGGCATCTGTAATGAGTGGGATCAATAATTTACTTTCATTTTATTTGACTATTTTTGATAGAAATATGACAAATTTAACACATTTTTAATTCTCTGAATTAAAATTTCCTCTATAACATAATGTTTGAAAGCAAATTAAAAAAAAAAAACATGTAACTTAATTTTATAAGACACCATATTTTAATTGGTTGGTGTATATAGAAGACATTTAGAAAATACCAATATTGCCGCAGTCCGGCTGGGCAAATAACTGGGAGGTGACAAGCAACTTGAAGGTTCAAGTGGGAACTACTTTATTGTGAGTGAACTCAGCGGGAACTGAGCGAGAACTCAAAGTAGGGGGACCGGAGGTAGCAGGAGCCGCTTCTCTGCTAGACAGCAGAGGTATATATACTTAACTAATTACACACAGCTTAACTTAATTAACATCATCTAGATACAGCAGTCAGCTAATAAGGAATCATCATCATCTTAATGTCTCCCTGGTGTTGCTTCACAAACCACTCCTTCTGGCAAAGTGCCAGGCACCATCTTGACTTGATTTGCATCCCCAACACCTAATACTCTATTTTTCACCATTGGGAGAACATATAATTTGTGAATTGAACAATACCAATAAGGAATTCATTGCTAGAGCTCTAGGAATAAAAAAAAAATAAGGATTGTACCCAAATTATTAATTCTACAAAATTTCCTTGCTACTTCTTTCAGGTTGAAAACTTAGTTTTATAAAATAAATAACTGATGATAAACTTGGCTTATGTCAGAGATTTGAGTAAACTATGTCTTCATTTCACCTTTCCTATTTTTGGAGTAAGTGTGAATGAGCATATAAATTTTAATTAGGGATTATTTTGATTTTCACTTTGGTCACACAAATAACTTTGTTTAGATTGATGATTAAATTTTAATTAAATTATTGAAATAGTCTACAAATAAATCCAAGTCAATATTTTGTGATGCAATTAAAATACCTTATACATATTGTCATTCATATGTTCACTTAGGTAATAATCATCTCTGTTCTACCCACAATAGTGAGAGAATCTGGTGGTCCTGAGTCTACCTTGGCATCATGCCCAGGCTGCCAGGAGCCATCTTTCTTGTTTCCCTCTTCTCTGATTAATCTTTCTGTTTAATCCTCCTCTGCCTGAATCCTGTGCTATTAATGGTGATTCTTGGTTTAACCTTCACAGTTGAGCCACTTGTTTCATCAAAGAACAATAACAACAACAAAAAAAATTGATTCATTCCAATTCTTTCCTTCTTTTTTTGTCCACATTGGATTTAGACAAGAAATAGGAGAAATGGATATATTTAAATTCTTCTTGCACTGATTTTCTTCCAGAAAAGGAGGTATCATTCCTTGACTTAGGTCAAAGTTACAGTAGCTTTGCTCTGGATAATGCAATGTGAAGTTTAGGTGAAGAGATGGTGCGATGATGGTAAAGGGCATCTTGCTTCTGGCAATACGCCTGTTTCTGTATTAAACAAGTATACACAGAATTTATCTTATTAAAAAATCTAATAAGAATTAAGTAAAATTCACATTTATATTCGTAAGGAGACCACATTCACCTCAGGCAACAAGACCAAATGGTTTAAATAAACAAAAACATATATCAACTGCAAATACAGTTTTTATATAAACACAATGATATGAAAGTTTATATATGACGAGTAATTTGTCCAAATTTATTTTCAACTGATACTGGTATAACTTTGTACATAAAAATATCATTGTTGTTGGGAGCCATGAATGAATTGTGAGTGTGTCTGAGCCCTTTCTAAAAGGAGGTGTGTAATCTCACTGATCTGAAACTGCTTCCTTGCCTTAGCAATGTCCTGTTCAAAGAGAATTTGTGATTATGCAGAATTTATTGTTTCAGACAGCCCTAGGTTCAAATGCAACTCCTCCGCAGAGGTGGAAGGAGATACCAGTGCACCCAACAGCCCTGTGGTGCCAGCTGCCCAAAGGAGGAAGAATTACTGTTCAGGTGGTAAGTCCCCAGTCAGGCTAACTTCCCCACAGCCTCTTGCTTCTTGTTTACTTGAAGAACCCTTCCTCACAATAAATCCCCCTTTGATGTGTTTCACTATAAATAAAACATTTGGGGGCCTTTTTACTTTGTTAGGATCAGACCCATTAGGTCTTTTCCACTCGTAAAGCCCTCGCTTCAGATATATTTCTTGTGACTTTTGTTTTTGTTTCTTAATACTACTTTTTCCATCTTTTATTTCCAGCTGGGCTGCACCTCTGACAGTTACTTATTCCCTCACCGCACAGGAGGTGGTGAGAATTGTAATCCAAAATAAGTTCTTGTTTGTGTGCATGGAGGCTATAAATAACTTATTTTAAGCTATTTATTATTTTTTCAACAAATATTTATTCGAAACCTGCAAAACACTGAATTTTCTTCCAGGTACTGTATGTAGAACTTATATAAAATAGAACCTCGGCTCTGAGAGAGGGGTATACTAAAAAATAAATTTAAAATTTAAATATAGCATATGATGGTTCTATTGCTGAAAATAGAGATTGGATTTCTAGGACTTAAAAAAATGGAGGAAGTGAGTATGGTTATTTTATGTAGTATGATTGAGAAAGGCCTTTCTTACAAGGTGACATTTGAATTGATGGAAGTTGGGGAACAAGCATGGATATTTGAGGGAAGAGATTTTTTTTGGCAGAGGAAATGGCAAGTTTAAATGCCTTGAGAATAACAGGTTCTTAGTACGCTCAGTGAACAGCCAGCTCAGTCACTGTGGCTGGAATATAGTGAGCAGGGAATTTGGAGGTGAAAAGGGATCAGAGAGATTGAAAAACATGAGCAGAGAGGTCAAGCTGGGAGCCAGATTATGAAAAGATTAGATACCACTCTAAAGTACAGTTTTAAGCACAGAAGTAGCAGTCTATACTGGTTTTATAGAAACACTATGACATTTTTACTGAAATTAGATTATAGGAAGGTAAAAGTATGAGAGAATAAGTAGGAAGGCTACTGTAATCATCTAAGACACACTTCCAGTAACAAAGAATATTTGCTAATGGATTTAATTTGAAACATGGAAGAACCAGTAGAGACAAGGGCAATTTCAAGACTGTGTGAACTGCAAAATTTTCATAAGTGTTGAAGGCTTGTGCCCTCCAAAATTCATGATAAAATTCTAATCAATGATGTGATGGTATTTAGAGGTAGGGCCTTTGAAAGGTGCTCAGGTGGAGCCCTCATGAATGAAATTATTGCCTTCATTTAAGAGACAGGAGAAAATTGTCTCCTGCCATGTGAGGACACAGGGAGAAGAGGACATCCGTGAACCAGGAAGTAGTTTCTCACTAGATACCAGATTTGCAAGTGTCTTGATCTTAGGTTTCCTGGTCTCCAGCACTGAGACAAATAAACTCTGCTGTTTGTAAACTGCCCAGTCCATGGTACTGGGTTACAGAAGCTCCAACTCACTAAGGCAAGGTTTTTGGACATAGTGATCAGAAGATTTGATGTCTTAGGTTCCAGTGAACAGGAATGCATGTGAAAATCCTGCATTCTATTTTGTGGGTGATAACTTTGTGGGCACAGGACATCAAAACAGATACAAAGAGTAAAAAATATCTGCATTTTAAGTTATTTACATTGTTGGAAATGTTACTCAACTTACAAACTGGCAGCATTCTCTTGTTTTGTGATACTATCTCTTGGTTAAAAGCTAAGAAATTACTTCCATAACAAAATTTAAAACATTGGTAATAACTTGTATGTAGACATTTGTGCCCCTACCATCGTAATGGATAAACTCTCCACACTATTCTTATGCTCACCATTCTTCTTCATGTAATTTATTCTATTTGTATTGAATTCTAAACCTATGTGTTATTTTTGTATTTTTTATAAAGTCTGAATGCATGCTATTTGTTTTATATACAAGAGTAATTTTGTCTAATGAAAACATTACACTATGTGTAATCCTCTGAAGATAATCTATTTGTGTAATGTCATGTCATTAAGATTTATGAAATTTTTTCTTACTATTCTTCATTATTTTAAATGATATGTGAAACTCTTTTGGTGCATACAATAGATTACTTATTCACTCTTTTGGCTATGCATATTTGGAATTATTATTTGCAACTTTAATATGCTGTGGATATATTAACATCAGCTCTGAAATTTAATGTGTATAAACTGCATTACTGATACTTCCTAAATCTACTTTATTCTATTGTGTTTAATTGACAACCACCATTTGTTAGTTTCTAGGCTCAATATTCTTGGTATGATCTTTTCATTCTCTCTCTCTCTCCTCTCTCTCTCTCTCTCTCTCTCTCTCTCTCTCACACACACACACACACACACACACACACACACACACACTTCCACATCTGCCATGTATATATCTTCTGCCACCTTTAACTTTGGAATGCAGTAATTTTAACTGGTATTTTTAAATTCATCATCACACCCTCACTACTTAGTAACTACATTACTTTGCTCATAAGACCAAAGCTCTGATGCATTAATGCCTTAGAAAAATTTTATGGATTATCAAAAACATTTATTTCAAGGAACCTAACAATTACAGAGTAACCATCTTCTACCTTGGTCAAGTTTCTTTCATTTATTTTATCTAGTCTCCTCACAGAAAATACAGTGTACAATTAAAAATCCCAGCCATGTCATGCCAGTCCTATTTTAAAATCCCTACTTTTAATGGTTCTTTCCTCCCACATTATAAGTTAAACATAACAAAGATGGGCAACTTTCATGCACTGACTTGTCTCCAAGAGCTGGTATTCACCTGGCATAAGGTAGGTACTCAGTAAATGTTTTCAAAACAATGGAATTAATTAATAACACTTGTTCTTTCTTGGAATATACATTTAGGATTCTCAAAATAATATATTTTGTTTGAAGAAATAAATAAGCAAGAAGAAAAAAATTTATTTTGTAATTGCTTAATTAGTACTGGTAGTATAAATTTTAATGTGGAAAGTCTTGTGTATTTCCTAAACTTTAAAATAAAATGCCTGGGATTTAAATATCTGCTCCTTCCCTTCAAAGAACAGGGAGAATAAATTTATCTGTGTATAAAATCCAATTTTATCTTTCTTTATTTACCTGTGAATATTTTTTAAAGTCATTCTGCATGTCTTAATATTTTGTATGAATCTGTTTAATTATAACATTTTAAAATTGATTATCTTTATGTATAACTGTAAAGCACCAGTTTAAAAATAGATTAAAAAATAAATAAAAGGAAGCCCAGTAGAATATAGGATTGGGAACAAGGAGAGGGAAAGAGAAAGTACTAGGAACTGAAATGGAGCAAATTATACTCCATGTACGTATGATTATATCAAAATGAATGCTACCATTATGCATCAATATAATGTTGTAATAAAAACATTAAAAACATGCAACTACTCTTGGAATGCTTTTGAGTTCTATTGAATAGATTTCCACATAAATCAATATTAGCAATACACTATTCTTATAAACATTTTTAATTAAATTTGTTATACATGTAAATTTCCTACTTTCAACTCATAATTTTAAACAAATATAATGAAACCCACTTGATCTTTGTGGGATTTTCATATCATATATTATTTAATTTTGTTTTTGATATTTGAGCCAAGAGCTTCTACTTGTATTACTCATTAAATCTGTCTGTCCAATCTTTGTTTTGTTTTGATTCAATTGCTGTTTATTCACTACTGATTTAGCTATGCTACTATAAACTTTTCTCGTGGCATCATGAAACATTTTTTAAAGTTTTTAAACAAAATTCCTAGTATTTTATACCTATTATTTGAAATTTGGAAGATACATTAACACCATATAAACACAAAGTCTGTATTTTCAAAGTAAGACCATGATGATATTTTTAATATCTTCTAACTTTGGAAAAATTAAACTCTTTTTTTCATTCAGATAGTTATTAACAGATGGAAAATGCTTAATATTTTCACTTAAAAGAAATGTAATACGTTAAAAATAAATTTGGTTAATATAAGCTGGATAAACTTCTAATTAAATATTTGGGCATGGAATATAAAGGTGCTTGCTTTGCATTGGTGGGGTTCTGGGTTCTCTTCCCAGCCCCGAAATGATAATGATAATCATAGTCGTCGTCATCATCATCATCATCATAATTACATTGTTATTATTATTATTAGTAGTAGTAGTATTGGTTGTTGTAGTATTGAAGAATAGTGGTCTTGGATTACAGTTCAGAAAGGGGAAGTTTTTCCCATTCTGCCTATAACAACAAAGATATATGAACTATATTCTATAGTGTGTACATAAAATGATATAAAATGATAACATAAAATTATATTTTGAAAAATAAAATAACCTTTTGATACTAATGTGTGAGAACCAAAGAACAGCATAAAAATTGAATTTGTGCACTCACTTAGTGGGGATATTATGGGGCATGGTAAACAAGCATAAAACAAGTAGTCCGGGGAATAAAGTCCTCACCCTGCATTCAGTGGGCAGGGCCAGTGCACAGAAACTCCTCAGCAGGAGCACAGAAGCAATTCTTCTTTAATGAGAATTGACACTTCAGTAGGAGAATATGATATGATGAATCTCAAACAGAATGACTGATTGAATGTTGGAGTTTCTCTGTGACTATGTATTCTGTTTAATTGTATTTTCACTTCATAAGTTTTAAAATATGTTTAAGATCAAAATAATTTAAAAGTTTGAAAGAAATAAGTTTCAGGCAATAAATTTTAGGATAAACACCACCACTGATAGATAAGTGGATAGATAAATATGCATATACATATTTGTACATGTATTCATATTTATATCTAATTTTGATTATATGTAGGTGATTACATGTATGTGTGTGTTTTAAATGCTTCATTTGGACAACCTAACATTCATTTGTAATTAAATTTAGAGCTTTTTGCCTTTGACAGATTTACAGATAAAAAGAACATAAAAAATTAAAATATTTTGTGACATTAAAGTTTATTTAAATTTTTTCAGGAAAAAAATTGTCTCATGCAAAAACCTTGATTTTAAATTAAAGATTAAAAGGTTGATAATTTCTCATAACATTACAAACTTTGCTTTCCTTTATTATCGGTATATTTTATCTGCCACAATATTTTATTGAAATCATAAAGTCTCTGACACAAACGTTTCATTGGAATGTAAATAGTGAAATTCCATTGATGCCACCAGCTTCAAATGAGCCTATTAAAGTGAGGAGCAACTGCAAAATCATCCTTTGGGGCCTTCTAAATTTTAACATTGCACAAAGGATAACACAATTGTATTAGGCACAGATGTTAATATTACATTGAAAACAGCTTTCATTTACCCTGTTATAATAAGCTATTAAGATATCCTTGGTTTTAGTTATTTTTCCTACTGGGATCACATCTTTGCATGAGATAAAAAGAGAAAAAAGAGTGAAGAGAAAGCACTGCTATTTTTCAGAGTATTTAGCTAGACAAATACGAAGAAAATTAAAGAATGATAGATAGTATACATGTCACTTTTTCTTTGAGGAGGAAAACTCATTATCTCTTTTATATTTCTGTTCTAATTAATTACACATTTTTGGATTAAAGCCAGATATGTTTGTTAAATACAATTTAATATTTTTAACAATGTGATATAAACTGTCTCCACTAAGTGATTTTTCCTGTTTTGTTTCTCACTTTTATTGCACTAATAAGAATTTGCTTTTTTCAAATGTAAGAACTTCATTATAGAAATTTAGAGGTATTCGGGCATATCTGAACTAGCAACATACGCACAAAATCAGAAGAAAGGAAATGTGCAATCAATGTCATGCATCAAGGATACCAATAAGGGTCACATTGACTTATTTTACGTCCAGTTTGAGAGCAAAGATGCCAGTAAATTCTGATAGGAAGCAGCAGTCCTTTTGCTAAATTGCTATAATAAATTGTTATGCTCTTTTAAAATCTGGGAGGTGTCATGGGTGGGGGGATGTGTAATCCAGGACTTTATAACTCGTGAAAATTAGCTATAAATTTAGGGTATAAAGGGAGCAGCAAGATGTGTTTTTTTTTCAAACTGTACTTGAAAAACATTTAATACTCATTTTATATCCTATAAAACAATATTTAATTAGCATATTAATAAGCAATATTACTGTATTGGTTATTTTAAGCAGTAGAAGAGTAAAGATTGTTTTCATGCCAGATAATATATTTTTGCAAGTATGGTCTGTTTTTCAAATTTATATATATATATGAAGTAAAATGATATAAGAAATTATAGTTAAAACTTGGAAATAATGCCTACTTAAAAGGACATAACCTTCATTTTGTCTTTCTCTATGTTATAGAAATCTTTTTTAAAAATAATAGATTCATATGTAATTTAATTTTAGTTTGAAATGTAGAGACTAATATGTCTAAATATATATTTTATTAACCATTTATGTTGTGCCAGAATGAAGGGATGCATTCAGTTAATTGACTATGGGTGAGTCATTAATTTACCCCATGCAATGTGTACTAAGATTAAAGGATATGGTATTTGTAGGTAAGGAAAGTAGTATTAAGAAAATTAATTGACTTCCCTAATATCAAACTACCTATCTTAAAGCAGGACAGAGAACTTAAGACATCATACTCATTTTTCAACTCAATATCTCATTTTCAAAACTCAAATTACAATATGAGTAAAGAATATTTTTTTAATTCTACAATTTTAATATAATTCTTTAATAATTTCCACAGTAATGACATATACATTTTAAATAGTTATTTTTTAAATTTCTTCCAAACATAATTCATTTGCCTAGTTTCACTGTAAAAAAATATAGATAATTCTAAAGTTCAATTTTATCCTCTATCCCTCATATTTTTCCTTCACCCATAGTAACTTTTACTAGTTATTATGGATACATAATATGCAAATTTGTAATTTAGAGGTTTTTAAGAATAGCAATATTTATTTTTTTCCACAAGTCTGTGGGTTTGCAGGTTTAAAATCTTGGGCTCAAATAACACTAAGGCTGACTGACTTGCAGTTGATCATGGTGAGTGGCAGGAATGTTAGGTGTGATTATGAGCTGCAACACCTGAACTTAGACTTTGCTTGTGGACTGGCCTTCCTCACTACATTGAGGATCATTTACAAAGCTGTCTTTTAAAAAGAAGAGAGCCAGACAGAAACTTTTATCTTCTTTTACAACTTAATCTAAGGAATCACACAGTACCACTTGTGCCATATTCTTTTCATTAAGGCAGTCACAAAGTCACTCCAGCTTCATGGGAAGGAAATATGGACTCCACATTTTATTAGAGAGGGAAAAATTCTGAAAATTCATAGGAGACCTAACTTGAGCATATTTGGAAAAGACATTTTGGCATGGTAAATCCTCTGGCCACAGCAATTTGTATTTTATCACATGAAAAATACAATCATTCTTCTCACAAGAACCACCAAATGCCTACTGACTTATGGCATTAGGCCCAGATTTGAGGACCAAGGCCCGATCAGGTCTGAATTTATATAAGGCTCCTTGTGTGTACTTTCTTGAGTATAGTTCCCCTCAATCTGGGTTCAAGAGGCATGTTAAATACACTATAGTAACCCAAGGGAGATGCATAGGGTAGTCACTATATTGGTTCTATTTTTAAGAAGAGGAAATGAGAGATAGATTTAAGACTGGTCCACATGAAATCTAGTCAGGTATATGTCGGCACAATGACTCATTCTCTTTTTTGTTCTTGGTTTCTCTTTCCAAGTGTCCTTTCCTTTCCATAACATGTATCTCTTGTTTTTAGCTAAGTAGTTCTCTCATTTGGAGTTATGTGAGTCATTTGAGAATAATGTTGAGACTAGTACAAAGAAAATTTAAAATATACAACTAAGTTTAATGAAATAAAATAACATGTATGCAATAAATAAAAAATATGTAAAACGTTAAACAAAATAAATTACAAAAGAGAAGCATAATAGTGAAAAATACATTAAATAACAAATTCACTAAGATACTTAAAAATGAATGAAGTTTAAAAAATAATCAGAAACTTTATAAATAAATCAATGGGAATAATAAAATTTGAAGAAAAACAGTATGGAGAAAAATTATAAGCAGAGAATAGAATCTAATATATATGTATTTGGAGTCACAGACGCTAAGAGAATAGAACAAATAATATGTACATTCCCAATATTTCAACTAGTATATATAATCATGTATCATTTTGTATTTGTCAGATTTCCATTACTGTAAAAAGTCAGTTTAAAAAGCAGAACTGATTACTTTGGCTCACAGTTTTGGAGGTTCCAGTCTATCACTGATTGACCTTGGTTTTTTTTGGCCTATGGCAAGACAGAACATGATAGAAGGGAAGGCATTGATTTAGGAAGTTGCTCTCTTTGTGGTAGCAAAGAAACAGAGAGGAAGAAGAAGTATTGAGGATTCTAGTATAACTTCAAGGCTCTGAGCCCATGACCTAAATTTCTTTTACTAGGTCCCATTTTCTAAAAGTAGCACCACCTCCCAATAGTGCCATATGCTGGGGTTCATGTCTTCAACTTAAGGCCTTTGGGGGATGTTCAAGATGTAACTAGAGCATGTGTATACACTATTATGTATGTAATATATGCATTAGTATTTCCAATTATTCCTCATATATTATGAATATAATGTATATATTATAATGAAAAGTTTAAGATTTCCAAAACAGAATGATAGATATCATTCCTTGTGTACATAAATGATAAATTTAAGAAGCTGTTTTTCACACAGTACCAGAGATTACAGAAGACACATAACTTTTATGTAATACTTTGTCAAAAGTGATTCATGTAATCAACTCTTCCTCATTTGAGTGTCTCAACTGGAACTATGTCTAGTACCAATTCATTTTTTTTAAATCAAATTAGAAAAACTACTATTTCCCAATATTTCTTCATATAATATGTATATGCACATAATGTATATATAATTATATTACAACATATAATGTACAATATACATAATTCTGCCAATTTACCTAGTAGCAGAATGGAGTTACCGTAATGAATCAGAATGATTTACAATAGACCAATAGAAAAAATAGGAGATAGATCAAGAATACAACACTACTAGGAAAGACTACTTCTTACAAACTTAAAGAGAGGAAAACTAAGCCCAGAATTTTAAGTTCTTCTATAGTTCGGAATTTGAATGATCCTTAAAGTCACATGTTCAAACTTTATTCTGCAGATGGTGCACTGTTGGCAGGATAAGACCTTTAGGAAGTGGGGCCTACTGGAAGGAATCGTCCCTGGGGGCATGCCTTTGACTGAGTAGCAAGGGGTGAACTGCTTGGTTCTAACACTTGCTCAGCTTCAGGATACTTTTCCTTGTCATGAGTCCAAAAGCAACAGAGCCAGCTGACCATGTGAAACCTCCAAAAACATGAGGCAAAGTAAATGTTTCCTCTTTCTGAGTTATCTACTTTGGGTGCATAACTTAAAGGAGAAAAGTTGACTAACACAAGTATTAACATCATTCACTCAGAGCATTAGGGGTCTTGAATGATTTCCTAGTAAAACATATTCTCTTTTTTAATCCTCAGTCAATGTGTAATCCTGGCAATTGCTAAGTTAAAACTTGGTTTTTAAAATGCAGATCAACATTGATTTTTATATTTAATTAATAATTAGAAATTGCATGTATTTGTATTTATAGGACACAGTATGATATTTTTTATCTATTAAATACATTGTAGAAGGATTCTGTCCACATAAAATATCCATCACTTCATCAAATTATCATTGATTTGTAGTGAAAATATTGACACTATTTATTTTTGAGTAATAATTATTGGGCGTCTTTTATATGCAAGGCAGTATGCCAGATCATGGAAATAAAATAGAATTCTTAGTGTGAAGGAGTTAAGTAGGAATGAACAAAATAAAGGGGGAAAATTCTGTTATTTCAAATGTTAAAAAGCACTATGAAGAAAAATAAAACTTAGGAGTGTCCATGGTTTGTACTTAATTTAAGTTTATCCCACATTTCCATCCGTTGGTATCTTTGTTCTCAATATGATAATGCTGAGAGTTGGTGAGATCCTTTAGAAGTGGGACCCAGGACAGGTCATAAAAGGCCTCATCTACAGAGTGTGTAGTAATGTAGTTCTTGTAAAGAGATTTGATTCTCAAGGGAGTGGGTTGTTATAAAGTAGCAAGACAGGATCCTTCCCACCCTGTGACATCCTGTCTTGCCATGTGATCCACCCCTCTTGCATGTATTCCACCATGGTGCCATCTACCATGATGAGAGAGAGCTTCGGGCCCTACCAGAAGATAAAATGGATGGGTGCATCTGATCTAGGACTTCTGAGCTTCCAAAATTGTAAGACAAATAAACTATTCTAATAAAACACCCAACTTCAGACATTTTGTTACAGTATTGGAAAACTGGATAATGCAGTTGATGTATAGTTATCAGGTAGGTATACATTATTCTCTTAATGTAAAAATTAAATACATTTTATGATTTATAATCCTGTTTTCCTAGTTAAAGTTTTATTAATTCAGATTAATTAATGGCATTCAATTGTGGAAACATTATATTACTTGTTAGAAACTTAGGGAGGATATTTTCTATTTTGATATTTGAAGACTAGGTGAATGATTTTATTTAATAGTATTATACTAAAATTCCCTGCCACTATAATTAGTTGCATCATAGTATCAGTGAAATAGATATTATCAAAGAAAATTTTTGTTCAATTATTTCTATTTTTTTATTAGTTACACATGACAGTACAATGATCTTGACAATTCATACATTTGAATCAAATGGGGTATAATTTCTCATTTTTCTGAATGCACAGGTTGCAGAATCACATTGGTCATACAGTCACCTATATACATACAACAATAATAATGTCTATTTTATTCTGCTGCCTTCCTATTATAAAGATATAGTTCATGTATCATAATACACTTGTTTAGTCAAGACTAAAAACTAAACCATCTTTCATCTACCCAATCTTATCTGCAATGGATATATTTGGTATAAGTTAAATAAAATATATAAAGTCAAAAAGTCATATTATTTAGTATAATCTTTGTGCCTTCCTTAAAATAAGAAATATTAATATATTGAAATTTAAAAGTATGTTTAATGTAATTATAGGTATTATTTGACATGTCATTAATATATGCACAGATGTCTATATGAACTAAAAATGTTCATAAGTTTTTCACTATAAGAAAAATATTTGGTGGAGATACTAAACTAACTATATATAATTTGCTAAATTTTATCTTTTTGAAGAGAGGACCAAAAAAAAGTTATTTAGAACTTATAGGTCAAAACTAAAGATTCTTTACAGTATTACACTGGAGGTCTCCATATTTATAAATCACTGTTTTTTTGTGGTGCTGGGGATTGGACCCAGGGCCTTCATGTGAGGCAAGCACTCTACCAACTGAGCCATGTCTCCAGCCCTAAATCACTGTTCTTTGTATCAAGTACCCTGTCACTCTAACCATAGCTGAGTGAGCAGATAGGGGTGGTGGTATTCCAAAGGAGCTGATCTGTAACTACAAGAGGCCTAATCATTTTCATGTATAGATTTGATTATAAAAGGATTCTGAAGTACAGAGCATCTATAAAAATTTAGGTTATAAAGGTTTTTACATTTTTAAAAAATTAGTTGTTGATGGACCTTTATTTATTTATATGTGGTGCTGAGAATCAAACTCAGTGCCTCACACATGGTAGGCAAGCACTCTACCACTGAGCCACAACTCCAGCCCCATAAGAGATTTTAATTCTCAAATAGGAAACAAAGTAGATGATTTGATGATATAGGAGTGGAGAAAAGAAAATGAGTTGAAGCCATGATATGTCAGAGTCCAAGATAAAAACAGAAGTGTGAAGAAACTTAATTGTGGGAGATAGCTATGTACTTCTGCTGTGGAGGTTTTCTAGAGATATTTCTTTTTTTACAATAACTTTCAAGATTTTGAAAAATACCACTGTTTGATGCCTGGCAGAATACTGATTAAGATTATCTCTCATGAGAAAATTTTCTGTTATTTTGTTTTACTATATGTTTGTACAGAAACTAAAAATTAAAATGTATGTGGATTTTTCTGTACACTATAGTCTAAAAATTATCCCAAGTGTCTTAGTCAGCCACTTAGTTAATTATCATTAGAAAGTTCACAAAAGTTTGTTATTTCAGATCTGAGCCAAACCAAATTTGGACAAAATATAGTCTTTAAAAATCACTGTGATGCCAGGTTACTAATCATAATTTTAGGATCATCACATAATGTTTCTTACTCATATTGCCCAAGGGAGACTGAACATGCAGATTGCTGCAAACTGTACTACATGACTGCCTAAATGCAGCCAGAAGGCATCCAATTCTGATACCCTACTGCTTTTGTGTTTTGTAGTTAAGTAATTAAAGCAAAGTACATTCAAATTAAATTGCTTTTAATTCATTTGTCCTTTATCTTGAAAAAAGGAATTTTAACAACATCTTTGGAGAAACTACTTGAATTTATAATGCCTTAATAAAAACAGCAACAATAAGATGAACACAGCTAGTCCTCTAAGCTATTACCTTCTGCCAACCTCTCTGCACTCTGTGCCAAGGGCTTTATCAACATTGTCTTACTTAATCTGCACAAACATCTTTGAAGCTAAGCATTATTAACTGAATTTTGTTTTGTTTTGTTTTTACAGATGATGAATCTGAAACTTAGAGCAGTGGAATAGTGTGCTCAGTGTAACACAATTATGAAATGGCAGGGCTATCAATGAACCCAGACTGGTTTGACCTCCACGCTCACGCACTGAACCACCTCATTATCCTGACTTCATGCTTTGTAAAGCATGATATGGTATGATATATGCATTGCTTCAGTTGGCTAATTCAAAATAATATGAAGTAGGTCTTACTAGTGTTATCACCATCCTACAGATAATAAAATCAAGATAGAGTGATTACACTAAAAACAAAAAATTATTTATGGAACCATACCAAACTATTTCAAAAAAATTTTCATATTACTGTAATTTTTCCATTAGCTATGTGTACTTTTTTGGCATGTTTTCTACTTTGATTAATTTTAGAATAAAAATTCAGTGATAATACAAAAGTTTAGAGCCATGAAATAGCAGGTCCTATGTTTTCACATTGATGAAGAATAATGGAGGTAATTTCGAGCTTCTGCCAATTGTTTTGTCTGTCTAGCTACCAAAGACATTGATGTAGATAATGTTGTCCACTGCAGTAGACATCAGCCACATGTGGCTATTTCATTTCAATTTAAATTAATTATAGTGACAAAAAAATTAAAAATTCAATTACTTATATTGGATATATTTCAAGTTTTGAAAGCCATTTGTGGGCAGTGGTGAGTATACTTCATAGCATTGACAAAGAACATTTCCATCATCAGAAAAATTTGTATTCAAAAGCACAAGCCTTGACACTTAAGCACATGCTGAAATGTTAAATTGGGTTAAGATGCTTCTCAGGCTTCTGTAATCAAATATGAATGATATCAATGTCCTGCTGATGTGAGAATTGAAAAGAAACTATACATTCCTAATGTATGGAAGATACACAATTCAGTTTGATTTCAAACTTGTAAGTCTAATTTACATTACTTAGTAATTTGGCAATGAAATGTAGTCTTACTTTTGGTTGAACCTTGGAAAGATTTTCATATTTCTCACTTCCTCATTAAAGATTATTTAATGAGAGTACTGTATATATATATATATATATATATATATATATATATATATATATATATATGTGTGTGTGTGTGTGTGTGTGTGTGTGTGTGTGTGTGTGTGTGTTACAAAATAAGTGATTTGGAAATTTTCTAGTACAGATTTCTTTGTAGTAAAAATATAAAATGACCATGGTGCATGTTTTTAATCCCAGAGGCTCACAATTGAAAAATAATTATGAAAAACTAACTTTATATTAAAAATAATTAGTTGAAAAATTAACATTACTAGTGGACAAAAATATATTTAGTGTATCTCTCCCAAATATTAGAATTAAACAACAAAATTTAACAAAAATCTCTGGAGATGGATACAAAAAGGTAGCAACAATATACTATGAAGTGAATATTTGTGTAACCCCCAACTCCATGTTGAAGTCCTAACCCCAAATGTGATGGTTTTTGGAAGTGAGGCTTTTGGAGGTGGTTAGAAGATCCTGGATCTTCTCTACTACTTTCAAAGGTGCTAGGATATGATTGAAGTAGTGCCTGATAACAACAGACCAGTGAGCTGGTTGTCTTCCTTTCTCTCTCCCTCTCTCCTCCTTGTGAGGATGCAGAGAGAGAAACAATAGTCTGCAAGACAGGGAAAGGCCTCTCAACAGGAAGAAAATTAGCTAGCATCCTGACCTTGGACCTGCTAGCTTCCACTACTATGAGAGAGAAAAAAAGAAAGTCTATTGTTTAAAGTACCAGTTTATAATATTTGGCAATAACAGCCTGAGCAGACCAATACAGTTTGTAAGTAATATATAATAATAAATAATGTGATAAATAATGTAACTAAAAAGCAGTTAAAAATAGGAGCCATTAAGTTCTAAAGTCTATTATAAAAACAATGCCAATTTGTATTAGGTCAAAAGGTAGACAGAAAAATATAACAAGTTTTTTAAAAAATCAAGCTTAGGAAAAATTCCAAGCATTCCACTGAATAATTAATAGGCCTAAAATTAGGGAATTAAACTCAATCTAAATATAATGAGAGCCACAATACATAAAAACTAAAAGAAAAATGTTTAAAAAAAACTAAAGAAAAATGTTTCTTAGTAAATTAGCAACTCAGCAACAACCAAATTAATGTATAAATATTTCCAGTATAAATTATTAATTTTGACAAATTAATAATTAAAAATATGAAAGGAAAATAATCCCTAATAAATAAATATTAAAATTGGCTTTTGGGGAATATTTAATGAATTCCTCAGTAAACAAATGAAACCAAATAATGGAAACTACTCAAGCTACAGAAATGATAATGAACACACAAAGACAAAAAATTTTAGTCATCATAATTAGCTATGTTTGTAAACTCTGAATTAATTAGCAAACACACATCAATAGATGATTTTGAAAATTAAGGATAATTAATGATAACAGATACATTAACACTGAAACCATTCCAAAAACATAAATGTTTCCCAACTTCTGCACAAAATTTGTTAAATAGCAAGATATAAAGTATAATTTTTATCCCAATAAAGATAATTTAAAAATTATTTTTACTGTCCTAAGAATGTTTCCAAACTCTGTAACAAATCAACAAATGCCAAACTCTGTCACAGAAAGCATAACAAAAAGAAACTGCTTCAAAATGCAGTTCAGCCTCGCCTATATCTATCTATATTTTAAGTACACTATGTGTGGTTATAATTCAGCAAGACAGAAAAAATTAAAAGGACACAGAACATAAGTCAATAAAGTATAAGAATGCAAATGATTTAATATTAGATAATAAAGAAATACAGTTTCTTTTAGTAATGAAACAGATCACATGAAATGAAATAAATAAATAATATCACCAGATTTTGAAAAGAAGGTAAACACTCCAATTCCTAGATTAGAAAAGTGAAAACTCTTCAAAAAATAACAGAGTATTCTCTCACGTACATATGTGCAAATGTATTTCTATATTTACATCTATATCTTAACTTATATTTTACTTCATCTACATAAATAGATAATATGTGTATCTGAGTGGATGTAGATGCAGCTAGAAACAATTCTCACCATTATTGTTGAAATGCAGGGGTTTTTTTTGAGAAATCATGAAAAATTAGGTTTCTTTTGCTAGTCACACTTTTTTCAGAATGTGTCAGCAGAGTGGAAGAAAGCTTCTGATAGCAGAGCTTAGGAAGTTTTCTTTCTTGTGGAATAAAATGGCTAGCAAGCTGTACAATTCCACAAAAAGTCCAATATGATTTGTGAGCATAGTTTCCAGGATTTTACATTTGCTTCACATTTGCCTGAAAAGCTTCAGTTAAATTTAAATCTCTACCTGTACAATGTTTTGTTTCTCAATATTTACTGTTGCTAATAAAGAGAGAGAGAGATGAGAGAGAGAGAGAGAGAGAGAGAGAGAGAGAGAGAGAGAGAGAGATGAACTTGTCTATTGAACCATGTCAAACAAAGTGACATAAGATTATAAGATATCCACAGTGCCAATCCTCTCTGCTCCAGCTGAGATAAATCAACCGCTTTTTTACAGGTAAAATCACCTATGCCACTCTCTACCAAAAGTGGGAAGTTTCAAAACTCACAGAGGTATGGAGAAAAAACAAAAGCATAAAGAAAAGAATGCATCACCCTAGGTGGTTTGAATTCACAGGAGTAGAATGTCAAAGATAGTATGGGGAATCACTGAATTTTGCTTACATTGTTTAGAGAGAAATTATACCAGGAAATGTGCTAATTCTACTATTAGACTTTTTGTGCACCTGAGAACTTTTCTACTTTAAAAACACTTAATTAAGTAATAGTTGTGCCCACCCCCTAAATTCATATGTTGAAACACAATTTCCAACGTGTTGATATTTGTACTGATTATGTCCTGAAGGCAGAGCCCCCATTAATGTAGTTTTTGAACTTATAACTATTAGCTACATGGAGCTCCCTGACCTCCTTCTACCATGAGAGGTTATAGAGAGAAGACAGCTTTGTACAAAGAAGAATGTGGGCCCCTACTAGATTCCAAATCTGCCAGTGCTTTTGCAGTGAACTTCCCCTCTTGAGAAGTGAGAAATAAATCTCTGTTGTTTATAATCTTCCCCGACTCTGGTTTTCTATTATTTCATCTAAACAGATAAAATGACTTGCTTTTCCACATTTTTACTATAGTGTTTCTAGCTAATTTTATTTTTATATAACCTCATTGATTCCTTGATTATATTCTTTTGTGTTTTATTTCAATTGCTTTGTTAATATGCTTAACCATCTTCTGTCCAAATATTTCTTTAACTCCATTTACTTTTTCTTTTCCTCCTGGGACTTTATTTCAAGTATATTGACATCATTTGTTATTGATCCATAAATACTTCCCCACCATCTAGTGGATGCTTTATTCTAATTTTCTTTTTAATTCTATTAATATTTATGTTTTATTTGTGATGATTATTATTATTCTATTTTCAAGTTCTATATTTTTTTCTGTTTATTTGTTTGTTTGTTTGTTTGTTTGTTTTTGCTTTCGGTCACATATACCAAAGATTCTGTTAAAGATCTTCTTAATTTCTATGTTTCTGAAGTCTTTGTCTTAATATTGACATTTTGTTCTTTGTACAGTGTTCATCTCTCCAAAGATTCCCTATAAATTCATGTGTGTGGTATACTTTCTACTAAATAATTTAACATTTTAATCAGTTACTGAGAAGTTTTTTATTAGCTTTTATGCCATATTGCTGCATAAATTATTATCACACACTAAGCTGTTTAAAAACATAGACATTTATTCCAAATTTTCTGGTAGGTCGAAAGTCCTGGCATAACGTAACAATTCTCTGCATAGGGTCTCACAAGGCTAAAATCAGTTATCAGCCCAGAATATCATTTTGTCTGAAATTGAAATTGCTCAGAGTCTTGCAATTGCCCTGGTAGTTGCTACAATTAAGTCCATAGCAATTGTACATAGAATTGAAAATTCTAGTTTCTGGCTGCTGTTTGAACTTCAGGTTAATCTCAGTTCCTCTGTTCCCTTAGGGCCCTCTGTTCCCTTAGGGCCCATATACTATGTAACCTTTTGCCATTTGATACTGTTCTCCTTCAAGGTCTGGATGAGAATCATGTTTAATTAAATCTCTCTCATTCATTTTAAAGGCTCTTCTGATTAGGCCTGGTCCAGCCAGGATATTTTGTGTATATTTAAGTCAATTAATTATAACATAATCATACTAATGATAGACTATCGAATTCAGAGTTTCCATCTACACTCAAGGCGTGGGAGGGGAGTATATGGTGTGTGTCCACAAGGGAGCAGGAATTATAGGGACCATCATAGAATCTTGCTGGCCATAAGATGACTATCCTCACAACCTCAGGGTTTGCATTGTTGCCATATGCAAAAGTATTTGCAATTTGCAGACTTTGCTCACTCTCTTTTTTTCTCTCACTCTGCCTGATTCAAAACTTCTCTTGATTTTTATTATTGATTCAAAAAGATAATCAGTGGCATATGCTGTATTCTTCTTACAGCTTTAACTCCATGTCTCCAATTTTGTTATCTGGTCAAACATAAAATTTCCCTTCATCCATTTCCATGAACAACCTTCTGACCTGCAGGCCTGTAAAGGAGCCAACTTTGGCATCTCTATGACTTAGGGTAACTGAGGGAGAATAGTCTTTAATCTCTTCTATGACAGCCTAACCATTCCTTTTCCTGCATTCCTCTTTTCCTCTGCCTTGGTTTTAAAGATGTGATTCCTAAATTCTGCTTTTAAAGCAGAAGACAAAGAAAATGGCCCACAGAGCATCTACCACAATCTTCCCAAATATATTCTTTACTCCTACCATCTCTTTATATACTGTCGGGATCCTGATCCTGAAAATGTGCTCTGTTGGTAGATGATTTCTTGAATTTTATTCTTAGAGAAAGCTCTGAAGAAGGAATGCTAACCATAATTTTACCTCCTCTCTGAATTTAGAACATGGTTCATTCAGCCCATTTCCCCCTTGAGTGGCAAAACCTCACTCCACATCCCTCTCCACTTACATATAGTGTAACAGATTATTTTAAGAATCACTTTAAATGGATACTCTATGATTTAGAACTGGAAACCACACAAAAAGTGAAATTCACTTTTTTACTCTGCATCCATATCATATTAAATTTTTCAGTGAAAGAATATATTTCTGATTATTTCCTTTGTTTTGTAAGACTGAATTCTTTTTAATAATCATATGCTTCAGGAATGGATTTAAACGTGATTGTGGTTGTTTTGTTAACTGTAGCATGGTAAGAAATTATAATTTGGAGGCTATAATTGACTATAAACAAATGGTAATCTGGGAAACTTTGATTAAATATGAAACAGTTAAAGACATTATATTATATAAATTTGCTCACATGTTGAAGAACAGAGTTTTCAATAGGAACTCTCAATCTCCATTCAGTATAACTCAGAAGT
Source organism: Marmota monax (assembly GCF_021218885.2). Lineage (NCBI taxonomy): Eukaryota > Metazoa > Chordata > Mammalia > Rodentia > Sciuridae > Marmota > Marmota monax. The sequence goes on from NW_026695005.1 coordinate 425,205, forward strand.
ATTGAAGAAATATTTGCAGTACATATTTGGGGTAAAATTTAAAAATCGTTACTAATTTCTATTTACTTTCTTTCAGATTGTCAAAGTTAATTTATTTGTGGTCTATCCTAAGCAGCATCATTTTTAAATTGGCTTTTAAAAGACGTTGTAAAGAGATTTTCCATAGTTAATAACTTCTATCAACATAACCAAAGCAATGGGAAAAGATGTTACAGTGTAGTAACTAAAATAGATAAGATTTTTTTTTTCTTAAAAATTCAGGGAAATTTGTATTTCTTAGCCACTGGTGTTTCCTACATTTTTATATGCCTTAGGTTTTTCAAATGAGGAATTTTCAAAAGAAAAACAATTAAATGCATTAATATAAAGTAAAAAGGTCATTTATAATAATAATTCAAATTCTTCAATTAGTCATAAGTATAAATATAAGGGATTAAAATATAGTCAAAATATGATTGTATTAAAATTGAATTTAAATTATTTTAAATCTAACTGAACTATATATTTCTTGGGGTTAAGTTATTAAATAATATTAGAAAGAGAGTACTCAACTTAAAGAGAAATATAATTTTTCTTTTGAAAGGTATGTTACATTGCAATAACCTTAACTTGAATGCAAATTCATAACTAGAAAGTGGCATAAATATTTGGAATAAAGGTTTTTAAGTTTCAATAATTTTATAGTCAATGCATGAGAGGAAGCAAGTAAACATTCTCCAAAATATTATCAACATAAAGTAACTAACAAATATACAAAATAGGTAAATATGCATGTAGCTATACACGTTAGTATGCCAAAATGTCCAAGATTTTCTCCCATTTCTGTATGAATGCTATGGTTTTATCTAACTTTGTAACTCCTCCAATCAAAATGCAATTTATCTGTACAAACTGATGTCATGTGCTGCTGGCCAGGTTGAAGAGCATTTAGCATTTTCAAACAATGCCAATTAAAATTCCAAAAAATAACGAGTTTGAAAACTTTTTTTTTGAAAAAAGAAAAAAACATATATCATAAAATTGAACAGGTAGCCTCCTAGGTATATGTATAAAAGAATTGCAAACTTAAGTACATGAAAATTTATGTAGATGTTTTTAGAAACTTTATTCATAAGTGCATAAAAAATGGGTATAATCTTCAATTTTTCAAGCTGCAAATGCATAAGCAAACTGGTAAATCCATTTATGGGAATACAGCTGAACAATAAAAGGAGAAAAACAAAGGAAAACTATTGCTATATTCACAGTGTAGATGAATTATAGAAAACCAGGATCATTCTCAAACTAATAATGGATGCAATAATACAATAATATAGTGATTGCACAAACACACAAACACACACACCTGAATTAACATACACAAACATACATACCTTCATTTAACCTAATATTTAATGCTAAGGAAATGGAACATTTTTCTCTGCAGTAAAGAACAGGTAGAAGATGGATATTGTATCCACTTCACAACATTCTTTCAAAGTGCTGTTAGAGGTATTGCCACTGGAAAAACATAAAGTGTAAACTATAAGAAAGAAAATGCATAATGACAGCAAAGAGAGAAGTAAATGTCTTAAAACATAGACATTAATACAATATAACTAAAAATCCTATGTAGAATACAAAAAAGTTACTGCCATTAAGATCAATTTAGCAAGACCCCAGAATACAAAACAGTTCAGTACATGATATTTAATATCAATACAGTAAAAACACATACTTGAACAACAAAATTTAAAGAATGTTATTTAGACTGTAATAAAAATAAACAAAAATTTAACCAACTATGTCTCAGACCTGTCATTCTGTCATCGAGAGGACTAAGTATATAGAATGATACAGAGTCTGCAAGGACTCTGCAAATACATGCAATACGTGTAATTGACATATTTTCTTCAGCTACATGTATATACTCAATACAATGTCAATGAAAATTCCTGCAGGATATTTTTGTGAAAATCAGTGTATTGATCTAAACTTCAAATGAAAATACCAATCCATACAGATTAAATATAGTTTGCAAAATAAGAACTAGCTGGAGGACTTCTGCCATGTGATTTCAAGAGTAGAGATACATCTATAGTAATCAAGATGGTATGCTGTGTCATAAAGGTAGATACAGACAAAATAGAAAAAATAGAAACTCTAAAATTACTTACTAGTATAAGCTCAGCTGATTTCTATAAGGTAGACAGGCATTTCAACAGTAGAAAGCATTTATTTCAATAAGTGTTACCAGAACAACCTTGGAGGGGTAAACCTCAGTCCATACTATATTTAAAACAACTTGAAACAGGTAATAGAACTAATGTGTAAAAACTAATAGCAATATCACAGCACACACGTGTGTATATGGTATATATATATATATATATATATATATATATATATATATATATATATATATGATACATAAATTATATTATACATATATATATATATATATTATTTTTTTGCAGACGACATAGGAGAAATCTTGAACTTAAAGTAGGCAAAGGTGTTTTATGACACAGCAAACAAAACCTTGAAAGGAAAAAAAATTAAAAGTTTGAAGATGCCTGGGTTCAAACTCTAGTGCAACAGGGAAAAAAATAGCTCAGAGAATTCCCACATATCAAGCACATAGTTTTTGTTTATAGAATCCTATATAAGTATGGTATATTTCTTAAAATTAATAAACTCATGCAGACATGTTAGTTTTAACTAAAATCTATGCTTCAATCAAGTTTACTTAATTTTGACCTAACACCAACTTTTTGTTCCAGGCATCCAGCCAAGTGCCATCTTATATTTAGTAATCATGTTCATTCAGCTGTTCTTGGCTGGGATAGTTTCTCATATTTTCTTTGTTATGGGAAACCTCGGTAGTTTTCAGAAGTACTTATCAATTATTTGGGGAAATGTCCCTGAATGGAAATTTGTCTGATGTTTTTCACATGGTCAGACTAGGATTTTTTTGCATTCAGGAGAAGACTGCCCCAGTAAAGTTCCTTTTTCATCACATCATATCAAGGATGCGTATTAGTCACATAACTTTTCTCCATTTTGCTAACATTGATTATGATGCTGAAATAATTTTGGTAAAATTTCTCCAAAGTAAATATACTCATGTAGCCCCCTGCACATCCTATATTATTTGGCAGAAATTACATAAGTGAATTGATACCCAACCAGTGAGGATTTATGCTTTTCCTTCACGAAGGTGATGCATTTACAAAAAGAAAAAGCATTGGAAATTTTTCTGCACAGTGAGTTTTCTTCACTCCATTTGTTTATTCATTCAATAATTTATTTTATCAGTATTAACTCACAGATATTTATTTTAGACTTGGATATATGACCCAATGCTATTTATTTATTTTGTTGCTAAAATTGTTCTTGCTCTCATTAAGAGCTCTTTCAGATTATTTTTATAACCTTCTAATATATCCATACCATCTTTTTTGAGCACTTCCACTTCCCTACTCTTTGGTAACATGCAAGAATGAAGGAAAATTTGTATATTTCCTGCTCAGACCCACTTATTTCTCTGAGGAGCTCTTGTTACATTCTTTAGAGAATGGCACTAGAAACCAAGATCTGTGTACTAAGTACATTTTTTTCCCAACAGTATACAGTTGCTTCTAGGCCTTCTAAGCAGATAGAACAAAGAAACATACATTTGTTTACAAAATAAGAACACATACCACATATATATATATATATATATATATATATATATATATACACACACACACACACACACACACACAGACAGAGAGAGAGAGAGAGAGAGATACAAATACATCTATATATCACCATCTGTATCTATACAAAACAATTGGACAAATAGCTAGACCCATGATTGCTGAAGAAAAATCTATGTTCAGCTTTATAAGAAACTGTTAAATTACCTGCAAGGGAGTTATATTATTTTGTGTTCCCACCAGCAATAAATGAAGTTGACTGTAGCTCTATACTCACACTTTGGGGTTTTGACACTTTCAGTAAATCTGTACTAGTATGATCACTGTTGTGTTAATTTACAGTTGCATGAGGACAACTAATGTTGAACACCTTTGCAATTTGTGATGTTTTCATCTCCTCTGGTGAATTTTCTTTTTAAATCCTTCAAGTGTTTTGCATTATATATTGTTTTTTCAGTGTTAGATTTAAAATTTTTCTGTATATTTCGAATCCAACTCTTTTTCACCTATATATTTTGCAAGTTTTACATTCACTGACTTGGATTTCTCCTCTTTCAACACCATCTATCACAGCCAGAATTGTGTAATTTTAATGAACTTCAACTTACCTGTTATTTTCCTTATTCATCTTGCTCTGTTGTCATATTTTAAAATGGATCCCCAAGTGAGAATATTACTTGGACCTTAATCTTTACAGCCTAGTGTGGTTCCCAGTGGTTAAATTCATGGAAGTATGGTAACCTCCAAATATTGCAGCAAATAAGTTAATAACTACCTTCCTACCTCAGAATTCACACTGGGCCTTCATAAATTTGTCAAAATCACCATTATTTTACCAATTCATGGTTCTAGCATCTTTGGCCCCACAAGGAGAGAACTTAGCTCTGACTCTCTAGATTCACCTATCTTAAGTTTTCATGTTGGCGCTTTGCCTTGCAAGTTAAGAAAAAAATAACTGATTTTCATTTATTGAGCTTTTTGTTTCTGAATTATACCTTCCCAATTCCTCATATGTTGGAGTTAAAACCAGAAGACTGCAACATTTTTGCGGGTGTATAATTTATAACTTAAAAAGAAAAAGATATTTTTATACAAATTATCAGTGAGCAGCATAATATACATCATTGTGGAAATACCTGACACAAAAAGGCAATGTGTATGGAATCTTTAATGAGCATGAATTCTGCCTCAGCATGTGACTCTCTCCATAAAACACTTGGTCCATTCAGGAAATGCATCATGATATCCATGCATGTCATGTTTAATTTATTTCTTTTGTCAGACAATTGCATTTGATGGATTCTCTTTAAAATAACCTTAAAATACCACTGCTCCATAAATATTTAATAAATAAACAAACACACACTACATATAAATTTATTATAAACACAGTTAATGAGATTTTTCAAAATTTATCTGCCAATAATGTCAACATTGGTAAATAAAACAAAATTTAAAAATAAAAAGATTTCAACTTTAAAAGCCCTGAAGCTTTATACCAACTTTGGCTGTTAATGTGCATACTTTCAGAACTTTTCATTTTTTTTCATTCAGAAATACTCAACTGTTTATTTATGCATTAAGAGGAAAATAATTTTGAGTGATTATATTCATATATTTTATGTTTGTTGTGTAGAGTTCACAAACACATACCACAAGCATTAGACAATAAACATAAACAGATTTGCAGAAAAATAAAAACTCAAAACTTAAAGAGGAGAAATAACACATCTACTCTTTCTTATACTCTCATGTTTAACAAGATTCCAGCAAGGATGGGACCTGCTGGGCTTGCAGGCTTGATTCAACATTGCCCTAAGAATATTATGAGAGTGAAGATCCCACCTCTATCTTAAATGTATATCTATAGGTTTACCTAGAAGGAGCTAGGGAACACTTTGTTTACTGAACAAGGAATTTATCAATTGATTTTGCATCTTAAATTCCCTGGAAGATCGTGTTTGCACCAACAATAGTTATATCAGATTTCCCAACTCGACTGCCTAGGTTCCCTTGGGCCAGTTCTCTAAGCCCCACAGGGAAAAGAAAACAAACAAACAAACAATAACAAACTAATAAAACTCCAGGTCTGCTCAAATTTGTTTCTCATCATTGTGACTTTAAACATTTGAATATTTTTCTAAAAAATTTCAGTCAAGACTGAAATATGTTGGTGTATTTACATTTTATTTTGTTTAAATGGAATATGCTAGGAGATATACAATTGAGGTAATCATTTTAATATTTCAAGGATTATCAGAGAAAAAAATAATATTCATGAAAAGGCCATAAATGTCAACATGTTTCTTTTCATTTCTATGAATTAGGAGATGTGATAGTTGTAGGTAGATATTCCAATTGCTCCATGAACTCTATCAACATGAATTTATTAAGAGAGAAAATACACATTCCCATTGAGTGTTGACTAAAACTGTTCTACGCAAAATAGCTTTCTTCATTTAGTTATTTCCATCGCTCTCTCCACTCATCTGTCCTCTTACTAATATATCTAATTTGAATCAATTTAAGTTTCATCCAAAGTAAGAATGAGGCTAAAATATTTTTGATTCTTGTTTACACATTTTAACTTCTTCTATATTTTATAGTTGGAAAAGAAGTCAAATAGTAAATACCTGACAAGAATAACTTAGAGGAGGAAATATTTATATTGGGCTCCTGATATCTAAGGTCTTCATATGTGGTTGGCCATCTACATTGCTTTGGGCCTAAGGTAAGATAGAACATTATGGCAAAATGGCTTGGTAGAGAAAATTTCTCAATTCATGGCTGCCAGGAAGCATGAAGAGACAGAGACAGACAGAGAGAGAGAGAGAGAGAGAGAGAGAGAAAGGGCCATGGACAGATACAGGGTAGGCCACACTATCAATGACTAACTTCCTCTAGTCACAACCACCTGCTGAAAGTTACCACCCACTGAGTCAATTCATATTATTATTCCATTAAAAGGATTATTCCACTAATGAGGTTATAGTTTGCATAATATAATCACTGCTCCTCTAAGCATTCTTACATTGCCTAACACATACAAATTTTTAGGGACCATATAGACTAAAACCATAACAATAAGAATCTACTCTGATTCTATATCCTAGTTATTATAAATAGTGCAAAAATAAATATGAGTGTGCAGATATTTCTTTATTGTGAAATATCTGCACACTCATATTTACTGTTTTGGATTTACTGCTTTGGATATATTTATTTAGAAATAGCAGGATAAATTAAAAGTCATACTACAAAAATAGTTTGAAGTAAGATATATGGATCTTTTGGAGGAGTTTTTCAATGAGGACAAGGAAAATATGGGCTAAGAATTATGGTTTGGTGGTAGAATGCTTGCCTAGCATGCTCAAGGCCCTGAGTTGGATCTCCACCACCACAAAACAATGAAAAAAAATAGATTGGGAAGGGCTATTTATTCTGATAATTTTACCAAATGAAGGCAGGAAGCTTCATTTTAGAAATTCAGAAGAGGAAATTTGTTGATGTTGTCACTGCTGCATTTGGTAGTAATAAGAACAACAACAAAAAAAAATAGAGTGCACCCTCAAACATATTGATAAGAATTTTAAGGGAAATCTATCTCTATCCTTTCATAGATTTAAAAATAACAAAGCTAAAAAGAGAAAGCTCTATCAGAAAAAATTAATCATTTATAAACATATAAGCTTTTACCTTTTGTAGCTGAAGGCACTGCCTTAATTTTTTGTCTAGATTCTGCTCATCATCTATAAGTTTCAAAACAGCCTTCTGGAATATCTGCAGCTTGATTAAAAGCCCTAGCTAATTCCAGCAAGTCATTAGTCTTTTCTTACGAAATTTGCTCAAAGTTCACATTAAGAAATAAATCATTATCAATAGTTTCTATAAAAAGCTTTGCCTCATTCCAATAATTTCTGCAAAAGACTAGCTGCCTGGTTTATATGTTAAATGAGAATTTCTCTGTGATGTTGCAACTCTACCTTATTCTAGCATAAAAGCTTCAATCTAACCTGTGTTCTCCATGCCTGATGTTTTATCTCTGCCTCTATCTTTGACAATCACAGTCAATTCTTGATCAGTGTCCATGATCAAAAATCATTATTCCTCAAATGCTAATACATTTTTAGAATAACAGTATTTCATATCATGCACTACAAGATCAAAGGATCATTATCAAACTTCTTAACATCCAAAGTCTAACAAAACTCATGGTATACTTAAAGTAAAAATGAATAACTGAAGAAAAATGAAAAACATACAATTTATTAGTAAAACCTAAAGAAGCTATAAAGGATACAGTACAAATTCTTCCATATTAACCAATTTAACTGTGGCATTCCTATTAGTTAGTAAGTTATTATTCTCATGTGGCTGATCAAAAAACCAAGATCCAAAGTGAATAATCTAGATTTCTTAACTTTCTTCCTATGTGGTATATTTGGCATCTAAATCTAGTGGAACTCCATGATCTCATTTATCTTCTGGGTACAAGCCATCACTATTTTTAATTCTTATACAAATAGATTTTCATGATTCTCTCATTTTATAGCACAAATTAATTGTGCACCTACAATGTGCTCAATAATGGATGGTGATAATTTTCTAGCACATAAAGGCAGCTACTACTTTCAAAATGTTTGAGGTAAGAGGAAGTGAAAAAATATGGCGAACATCTAAGACTGGTTTTAAAAACTTTGGGAAGTAAAGCTAGTATACATTCCACACATAATAATTTTTATTAATAAAATTAAAGTAGAAGAGTCTTAAATATTGATGACCAAAATTTACTTATATTGCCTCAAGTACATTAAACCCATCCAGACTTGACATTAAGGAAGACTCTAATAGTCACAACTAAACTTAGTAGTGCTATGCCATACATTTATTCCCTGCCACCAAATTTCAAGTCAGTCATTTGACATAAATAGGCAAACTTCCTGACTTAAAGAGCATTATATTTTGATCTTACAAATGTAATTATCTAAAAGAATATATAAAAATAAAAAACAACAGACATGACATTATTTTATTAAAGATATTGTTCTTAATTGGAAATAAAATCTGAGTTATTCTTAAACTTTAATTGCTACCCATTTTTTTTATGATAATGTTCATACATATATGGGTCTATGCCCTCTGTGTTAAAAGATTCATTTTATGGAAAGAAATGGCTACACAGCAGTAGTAGTCATGAAATTCCAAAAACTTAATCTTACAATCCAACATAATCTGCCTAATAAGGTAGATAATTAATAGTACAATTATACTATATTTTAATGATAACTGATGGTTTCCAATGCTTTCCATTCAACATGTAAAAATTAAATATTACTATTAAAAATATTTATGCATGGGCATTTCTAATGGTTGTTTTTACTTGAAAGTTTTGCATACTCAAATTTAAATGCCAATTTATTGATCATTCTTTAAACACTTACTTCTTAAAGTTGATCTCCAGTAGCACTAAAATTAATGCTTTTAAAGAGTTGTTTTATCTGAGGGGCAGCAGATTTCAGTTTTTTAGGTAAAGAGCTGAAAGCCATTTTAATGCAGAAGAGTATCTTAATTAAAATTAAGGAACTATTTTGATTTTAATTTTCATAAAATTCATTTCCACTGTATTGATCATTTTACTGTTAATGACTTAAGTAATTTACTTTTAACTGTATGTGTGTATTTACTAGTTTTAATATTTTCATTAAAATATGACTTTTTTGAGTTTCTTCCATTTATAATGTGACATATGGCTCAAATAAATTTCTCATGTGTCATTTATGGAAAATATTTCTATTTAGTAAAAAAAATAAATCCTAACATTCATTAAACATCTGACAAACAGTGCTCTCATCTAGATTGTATGTCTCTAATTATCAATGGACCTAAAATAAATGTGTGTTTTAATCTGTGTATTTTTCTTAAAAATATTTTTATGGAGATTTTTTGTCATCTCATCAAAATATGTTTCTATAATCTACAAAGTACAAAAATAGATCAAATTAACTTTTCTCAGTTAAAAGTCCTTTAATTCATATAAATATAAAATTTGTCCTGAAATTTAAGGGTCCTTTATTTCGAAACAATAACTTATTATTGTTTAATAAAATAGGAAATGTACTGTGATCCATATGAAGACTATGGCTGGTATAGCTGTTATGATAATGTTATCTTAAAACATCCTAAGTGATTTTCTATGTTCTATTCATGCAATATTCATAACTTGCCTTACATTTTCATTTTTGTTTCAGAATTTGTTACATTATATCTTCACATCTAATTCACAGATATGAATTCTGCTTTTCTTTTATGAAATGTTCTTAATTTTCTCTTGACTCAGTTATTTCATTTTTATTTGTAGATTTAACTTCAAACCCATTACCAGTTATCAACTAGACATTGTTTGCATTTAGTTGTAGTAAATATTTCTTATATGTGTATGATATACATTTGGTTTTGTCTTTATCCTTGATCGAAATCATACTTTGTACTTTATAGAAATAAATAATACCTGACTTAAGGAAATAAATTGTTGTAATGTGCTTGCATTTATTTCACCCTATTTTTGAGTTTTGTCAGATGTTTAATGAATGTTAGGATGTATTTATATTACTAATTTACTAATAGGTAAGCATCATTTTTATTAAAGTCAATGATTTCACATCTAAATCAAAGAAAATTGATTAAAAAGGCTTTTTTGATAAATAGTAAAAATAATACATAGCATCATATGCAAAAATGTACAAAAAAGGTCACTCAGCTAAAATTCTAAAAATTGTTTGATTAATTTTCTAATGCATTACTACATCACAGTTAAATATTCACTCTTTTATAAATATTTTGTTTTATGATAAGTGGTAAATTTTAAGTTAGTATGATTCCATGATTGTCATATCCCTTAAGAAATTGGATTTTTTTTTCACTACTAGTGATTGAACCCAGGGGTACTCTATCACTGAGCTACATCCCCAGCCCTTTTTGTTTTTATTTTTAAGATAGTGCCTTGCTATGTTGATGCCTCAAACTTGTGATCCTCCTACATCAGCCTTCAAGGTCTCTGAGATTACAATCGTGTGCCACTGTGCCCAGCAAGAAATTGATTTTGTTTTAATTTTTACATTTTTTCCCCAAAATAATCTTTTAAATGTCTACTATTTACTAGATATTTCATTAGGTCTTAGTAATAAAAAGGTAGCATGCATGTCTTCAAATGCCCCAAGTCTTACAGAGTCTCTGGAAATGATTCTCTGCAATTTTCTATGCTGCAAATTATATGTTAACTTCAAATATTTGTTAGAAAATAGTATCCAAAATGGAAAAACTCCAATTTTGAGAGCATGAATTACTGTGGCTGAGTGAGCTATCGGTTTGGACCAGAAAATAATTCTGTATATTTTAGAGCATAACAAACTTTCCCATATAACAATCACAAATCCTTTTAGGCTGATTGGTAGCTTTATGACTGCCACATATCTTGGGATGAATGGGCTCCTCTCAAATTCTGTAGATGTCTACTGGTTTGAAAGCATTTTAAGTAGCAGAGTGTCAGAGAACACCTGACAAGCAAAGTCTAGAATAGTTACTCATTTATTCAATAGATAGGTATGTGTGTGTGTGTGTGTGTTTGTGTTGTTTGTGTGTGAAGATTTTAAGCAATAATATGATACAATATTCTAGATGCTGGAAGACAACATTAAAATAACAAAACAAAAACAAAAATCTTTCCTTGCAGAATCTCATGTTCTTATATGGGAATATAGAAAGTCAGCAAATATATGAACAAATGAAATAAAGGATACATATAAATAAAATGCATAGCAAGTCCAATGATACTAAAAGCTGAGATGATACGGGAGGCTACCAATATTGACAAGATGTGGAGCTATTTCTCTTTCACTTTAAAGTAAAATTGAACTAAGAATATCCCAAAGTGTAAACAACCCATGAGAAACAAAGTGTGTTGAGGAAATTCTAGAGCAGATATCAGAGATATGGGCAGAGCCACAGTCTCTACAAGGAGCCAGAGGTAGAATAATGTTCACTGTGTCTGTGGAATAAGGATGACAGTGAGAGTGAAGCAGAGTGGATACAAAAGAACAGAACATGAAACTCAATCAGAGTTTTGAAAGTGAGAGTCTCAATAAAGTAGAAATTTAAAGAGTATTTACTTCCTCATCAAATTCATTAAAAGGAAGTCTATAATTCTTACAAAAATCACTTTGCCATTTGTTCAAGGATATTGGAATTAATAATAAATGTAAACACAGTAGCATAAATTTTAACTATGGAGAAACATGTTTAATAAACTTTTAAAATTATCTTTTCACTATTTTTTACAATTCCTAGGAAGGCATATTTATTTATAAAATCACTGTATCTTTTAAAAAGTGCTATGCTTATGGGAGTCATTGTAATTTGAAGTGCTGGAATTTTGTAATTATAATGGTAAACAAATGTTTTACATGAGTTGATACCTTAATTAACCCTAACTGGCTGTATTTAAAAGAAGTACTTTTTAAGTAGTATGTAGTGATTATGTACTTTCACTAACATAAATATGCCTGATATTATTCAGATACTTCTTTTTCCTTCAGAATCCTTTCTTTTAGCAATAATATTCCATATGCATGACGTTTTAATGGTTGCTTTTCATGGAAATTGATGAAGTGTGTATTTGAAGAGGATAAGTGTCTTAGAATCAAGTAGCTTAGAATTATTGTGTTTAGAAAGGAAAATGAGCAATGATCCTTACTCCTTTTTTCAAGCACAATATGAAAAGCCCTAAAATTTGAGTTCAGTTTATATAAATATACTTAACAGCACATACAAGAGGATTCATTATCGTAAGAATGCATTTTGAAGCATGACTTTTCAGAAATAATGATGAAGAAAAGAAAGAGTGGCAGGTGGGTAACACAACTGTCTGGCTCCATGGCGCTATATTTATAAGCAGTATAAACAAAAAAATCAGTCAACATTTGCTTATTTTTTTGACATTTTGCCAACAGCAGATTAGACTGAGTTTCTTGTAAATGGAATGGAGTTTCTTGAGTAAATGGAATGGAGAGTTTTGTCAGTTTGCCTCGGAAAGCACAGACCATCTTTGTCGTGATTTTTGCAGACTGAAAAAGAAAGAGAAAATTATAGTCTAAATTGTTTTTTGTTTGTGAGTTTTATATTCAAATGAGGTTCATTGTTATATTTCAACCCCATGTATCACCTCTAGTCTCTAAACAGCTTCAAATAGCCATTGTTTGCACTGCCACCAGCAGATATGGACAGCCATGTGTTGTATGTTTTAGGATCCTCAGATGCAAAGTGGCAGAAAAAGGCCACAATTGAGAGATTTACTTTCCATGTCTAGATACTATAAAAAGAGTAGATCTTTAGGAAACAGAGGTTGTTCACACAGAATCTGAATATTCACTCAAATGTTAGTAAACCTAATTGCATTCCAACAACTGAATATTTACATGTAGAAGAATGAAGTTGGGAAATTAGCCCCTACCAGATACAAAAAGCTACTTCATTATGGATTAAAAATTTAACTGTAAGTCATGACACTGGTTGTGCCAATGATTTTTGAATAATTGCTCCAAAAATACATGCAAAAGTGTTAAGACAGGCAAGAGAAATTATGTTAACCTAAAAAGTGTAAGCCATCATTCCTAATAGTAAAATTGTGGAAACAGCCTATTTATCCATCAACAGATGAATGGATATAAGAAATGGAATGTGTGTGTAGATATTTTCTCTCTCTCTCTCTCCCTCCCCCTCCCTCCCTCCCTCTCTCTCTCTCTCTCTCCCCCAGAGTTTTATTTAGACAAAAAGAAGAAAGAAATTGTGTCATTTTCAGGAAAACGAATGGAACTTGAGAGCAAAAATAGCCAGACACAAAAAGTCACTGTCTCCCCGTTCGTCCATGTGTTTAGGGACAGGTGTATCAGGGTTTGTGTGAATGGTTAGAGATATAGCAGATATTTTTCCTACCACATTTATGAAGAATTACCTAAGGCCTTTTGTCAATAATAGCAACAATGTGATCATTCTTGAGCAGATTAGAAAAATAAGTAGTTAATAGATGATGAATTTTTAAAAGTATTATTTCACTCAAATCATTTTAAAACACCTATAGAAATATCAAATCATCACATTCAGTTGTGCACTTTCTTTCTTTGATTTTCCTCATTTTAAAATGTAAACACTCGTATGAATATAATTCAATGCTGTTTATAAACACCACAGCAATTTCATTTCAATAATATCTAAAATAGAATCTTATTGATGACAATGTAGGTGTTTGCCAGGTTCAGTAGTAAATCTCCCATTCCATCCACAGTACAGTGCACATTGCAGCATTTTGTTCTGGTTTATTTTTAAACATTTTAAAATCTAAATGGTAAATGGATGAGGCACAAAGAAGAGAAATCTGCATCCTATATTATTTATAACACCAAACAGAAATTTTTGAACACACTTTATGTTGAAGATTATCCCTTTAGAGCCTATATAAATGAGAAATTTAAATAGGTATTGGTTTAAAATGGGGAAGCTGTTGTGAAGATATCAGTAGGCATTTTTTGGCATGTAATTAATGTAAAGAAGTTTACATTTAAGAAACAATTTACATTAAAACATAAATAACAAAATGTGTGTTGTTGTAAATTTGAACAAGTGAAAAACAAAACATTATCTGTATAGAGGAAAATTTAAGAAACTTAGTATTCAATAAATAATAAATATCAACTAATAAGAGTTAAATATGTTAACAGTCACAAGGCTCATGACCTCATTCCTAAAGTTCTGTAAAGGAAACCTTGACTCATTTAGTAAATTCATATTAAGATTTTACTGATCATATAATATAGTACATACCATGGAACTACGTATGTCCTGATCTGCATATGTGTTCTGCACATAAACCTAAGAAGTATATTCATTTATTGTCAAAGTAGTATTTTAAAGATAAAATAACATTTTATTTGCAATTTTCTTTTTTTCTCCTATCATGTTTTATTAGTTTTCAAATAACAAATGAGCACAATCTTGGTGGCTTATATATAATAGTTATCCTATCACACAGTTCAGGAGGTCAGAAGCCCAAAAGCAAAGCATTGTTGTGATTGATTTCTTCTGGAGGTTCTCAGGGAAAACAAAAACCAAAAAAAAAATAAATAAAACCTTCTTTAACTTCTGATATTTTCCAGCAGTCTTTGACATTTCCTGACTTTAGGCAGCATAACTCTAAGTTCTATCTCCCTTGCCACGTGGCCTGCTTCCCAGGGTTTCTGTGTTCACATGGCCTTCTTATAAGGACAACAGTCATTGGATTTAGAATCCGCCTCCAGACAACATGACCTCATCTTAACTAAGTACATCTTCATAGAATTGGTTCAAAATAAGTTAGCATTCTTTGGATGCAGGAAGACATTACTTTCTGTGGCTCTTTATTCAACCCAGGATATGTGCATTCCTGTGTGTGTGTGTGTGTGTGTGTGTGTGTTTCAGGAAATAATGAATTCTGTTTCTGCTATAATGTCCCATATTCTTTTTGTCTTAATTGTTATAAAAGAGCATGATAATTGCATAGAGCTCTAAATAGTTCTGAGTGAGTATAGTGTAAGAAATTTATGGGGAACAGGAAGAAGAAAGATTTGACATATAGACCGTCTCAAGATAACAGAAGAGAATATATGTTCTGGCAAAAAGAAAAGCAATTGCTATTTCAAAGAAAAGATTAATGAAATTTTCGTTAGAAGTATTTTTTAAGCATGTGTTCTCTGTCAACCCTAAACAAGAAAGTTTTGAATGTAAGTTGCCAAAGCTGATACAGTCAGATCTCTGTATCTCTGGTTCTATATTCTCAGATTCAATCAACCACAGATTTAAAATATTCCCCAGAAAAGTTTTTACTGAGCATTTGCATAAGCATTTAATGTCATTATTTCCTAAACAGCTAAGTGTAACAAGTATTTACATAGCATTTACATGGCATTAGTTATAAGTAATCTACAGATTCATTGAAATATACAGGCAACTGTGTATAAATCGTATGCAAATCCTCTGCCACTTTACATTAGGGACTTGAATGCATGCATGTTTTGGTATCTAAGGAGAGTCCTGGAATCAATCCACCATAGATATTGAAGGACAACTGCATATGGCTTTTTATATATCATAGTGCAACAAGAAACCATCTCCTGAGAAGGAAAGCATTGGCAAAACGAGCACATTTTGCTTTTGTTACGCTTAAAATTGAAAGAAAAAAAAATCAACTAGAAAACAAACCTAACCAAGTTGAAATTGCTATAGTGTGAATAAAATAATAGGATAAAAATCCCATGATATCTCAGTGCAAAAGCATAAAGTAGATGACAGGAAACAGAACTCAGAGTTTGGTGATGATGGAAAGTATATTATCAGAATGTTGAGAAATTTCTTGCAGGAAAGGAAAATCAGGGACAGATAAGAAAAGGAAAAGTAGTTAGTGAAATACGTAGGTGTTGAAAAAAAAAAAACAAAAAAGGAGAGGAAGGAAAAATAAACCAATTAGAAGGGCAGAAGTTGAAAATCTTTAATCATAATTTAACTTTAACATTGGTTTCTTTAAAAATCAGTAGCAAAAGAGCCTCTTTGGTTAGTAAATTCCCATTTCCAAGAATTCTTTGTGTTTGCAAGCTGGCTCATTGTTAGTACTTAAGTCCCTCAGTCACAGTCTCTGATTGTTAGTGCCTGTGCTGTCAAATTGCTTGTTTCTCAACAACTATTGATTAAAATGTCACATTTCTCTCAAGTGCAGTTTACTATGTAATGCAGAGACTTTTCCAGAAGGTTCATTCTTGGAGGAGAAAAAAACAGATTGTATATTTGGCATTAAGCAGAGGATCCCTGATTTTAGAATGAATTTGTTTTTCCCTGATTTTAGAATGAATTTGTTTAAGATTTTTGGCTCAAACATAATCATGAATAGAAGAGTGTGTGTATTTTAATAAAGATGATAAGTGGGTAGGCTTAAAAAGTAGATTTGGTTCATCCAATTTAATTAATTCTATTTGATTTAATTAACTCACCTAAATTTAGGATTTACTAATAAAAATAAAAACATCATATTTGCCTTTATCATTTAGTCTTTAATGTAACTTCATTCTTAAGTGAGAAGAATTTGTAGATTATGCAATTCTGTAAATTCAGTGTTACATTTTTTATTTATAAAAGTATATGTTAAATCTTAAAGTTTTCTTAGTTTGGTGTTGTACATTCTCTACTGTGATAATTTAACAGTTTTCCTCTCTTTTCTTGTTTTGTATCCTATTTTCAAATCCTTGAATATTAATTGATATGTTACTTACTTCCTGATCAGAAGGCTGCAGATAATTATATTGTGTTTCCAAGCTAATGCCTGTACCAGAACATAAGATAAATGTGGAAATTAAGCAAAAATTGTATTTTGCTCAAATTGAAAACTTTGTTTGCATTTTGCATTTTGCAAGCAAAATGAGGATTTGATGTCCTCATATAGAAAATAATTTGCTTCATGCCTGAGAGGGATTTGCTTACAGCACACATTCATTCATTCTGTCAGATAGTTGGTTAAATATGTTTGAGAACCTCCTAGAAGTCAGGCATACAAATTGGTATACTCACAACATATTGCCAAGGCTTTCCACATCTGTTAGACAGAGTGGTACAGTAATTTCATGCTCCACATTGTTTGAATTTGTTGGTAAATACCGTCATGACATCCTCATATATAATTGTCAATACTTTTCTTCAATATATTTAATGGATTGGACTTTTACTAGATTTAATCATCATGTCTTTTGGTATCCATATCTAAGGCATATTATATTAAATTTGCCCCTGTATCTGACTGTTTATAAGTAATTCTTAATATTAAATATCACATAGTTTTATTGGTTTCAAACAAAACTCTCTTGGAGATTATATGTTTTTTGTCTTTTTTTTTTGCAGTAAAATGAAGTGGATAAAGGTTTCAGAAGCACAAATGTATGTACATCACTATACAGTGAAAAAGTAAATGAAATTCTAATTTCTATCTCCCAACTGAAAGCTTTGCTTATTTAACACACATCATCAGGTATGAGTTACTTCTGCAGCGTTTAAAACAGGAAATTGTGATTCAAGTCATTTCTAATCACTCATGGTCCGTATGTGCAGTTTAACAGTGAATAACTCCTATATAAGCAGAGTAACAATGTTTGGATTGATGTTTGAAACCAAATTATATCCTTTTGCCCTCCTCTGGGGATAAAAATAGAGTATTTATGATGATAGCATCAAGCTAAATTATTTTCTTTATAAAATAAAAATGAAGAAGAAAGTATCCAAATACATACATGGAAACAAACAAACAAAACTGTGTTTTGCCTTTTGAAAACATGGTATGTTTTTGTGAAAGTAATGTCATAGAAAAATACCTAGATAATATTTGAATCAGCATGAAATAAGATATTGTGAGGGTTATTGAACACTATTCATTTTCGTGAAAATAGGACAGGGTTATTTAGCACAGGTGTTTCTGTAATTGTGATGCATTAGCAAAATTAGCTGCGTTCAATGGTCCTCAAACTTGCTCTGCCACCTGTATGTGAAATGGCCCACCATTAATACACAGACATTGGATGTGAAATATGTACTGTAGAATTAAGTTCAAAACCTAGCTGTGGTTAAATTGCCTTATTTTGTGAAATAAAACTCTGTCTCAAGAATTTTTTTCCTGAGGGGTGAAAAAAACAGAAAAATAAGCACAATATGTTAAACTCTTAACAAAGTGAGAAAGAAAAAAAATCAGGAAAAAAGTAAAAAGCAATTGTGCATATCACTGTACAGTTCAAAAGAGTATTCTAATATTGAAACCTTGTCCAAAATTTGAAACTGCTATTTTACTGAAACACTGTTTGTATATTATCACTGGGATAAAAATCCACAGGTCTTGAACTCAGCTAATTAAATGTGCCTTTCTGGGAATGTTCCAATCATACTTTCTCATGTTCAAGTGCTCTAGTAAATGAGCAGATAGCTAATGATGCTTGGAACTTACATGATTTTTGAAACAAGATAATCTTATTTATTTAAAATACAAATATTCATTATTTGCATCTGCAAAAATACTTAAGTATTAGACGATGTTTCTGAAAATATTCAACAATAACCAACAAAGTTAAAATGTATTATTGTTTTTCTAATTCTGGAAAAAAATGGAGTGGTTGCCATGAAATTATTACTATTTCACTTAAATTTGGTTCCAAATCACTGAATCAAAAGAAGAATGGCGGGGCTGGGGATGTGGCTCAAGCGGTAGCGCGCTCGCCTGGCATGCGTGCGGACCGGGTTCGATCCTCAGCACCACATACAAACAAAGATGTTGTGTCCTCTGAAAACTAAAAAATAAATATTAAAAATTCTCTCTCTCTCTCTCTCTCTCAAAAAATATAAAAAAAAAAAAAAAAAAAAAAAGAAGAATGGCTAAAAATTTCTGGAGTTTGATGTTGGAGTATTGAAAGTTTTGATTAAATTTTAAATAGAATAAATCTATGACTACATAGTATAAACTGTTATATTCATTTATTTCAATAAAAATCAAATATTATCCACATAATATTTATAGGTCAAATAGTCGATTGGATGGCTAGAATCATTATTTCACAAGACTTGCTTTATCAATAAATCTTCCAAGAATTTGAATTTTTTTTAATTAAGATTCTACTTGCAAGTTGCATAAGTAATAACTTTTGTCATAAACAAAGACTAAATGATTATAGGACATTATTTTAATGTATCCAGTTAGGCCAATGGTACCAGCAGATATATAAGTGTTATATTGGAACATTATATGCGGCTGGTCTGCTTTTCTTTTTCTCTTTTCTTCTTTACTTCCCTTACTTTCCCTTTACTTTCTTTCTTTCCTTTTCTCTTTTTTGTCAAGTTCATGAACAATTAGCTATAGTTGACATGTTTGACACTGAGAGGACACTGCATTTGCTTCATTTAAAAAAAAAAAAAGATGATGAAATTCTCCCAGAATAAAAAAGAAATACACATGTGTGTCAGTAATCAAACACCAGCTGTTTCGTAAAAGAAACTCTGGACAAACACAAGCTGCCTATTCAGAGCACCATAAAACACCTAAGAAGTTTATAAATTGTATTTCTCCAGTTCTATCTGATTTTTCCAGTTCACCATAAATTCTCAACACTAATTTTATAAGAAAAGGACATAATTTTAAGCCATTTTGTTTGATCTTTTTTTTAAAAAAAAACTTTAATTGCTTTTACTTTTTTAAATACATGACAGCAGAATGCATGACAATTTTTATTTCACATATAGAACATAGTTTTTCATATCACTGTTTGTATATAAATTATATTGACACCAATTCATGTCTTCATACATGTACTTCGGATCATGATGTCAATCACATTCCACCATCATTGCTAACCCCTTGCCACTCCCTTCCCCTCCCCACCTCTCTGCCCTATCTAGAGGTCATCTATTCCTCTCATGCTCCCTCTTCCTACTCCACTATGAGGCAGTCACCTTATATCAGAGAAAACATTCAGCATTTGTTTTTTGGGGGGTATTGGCTAACTTCACTTAACATTATTTTCTCCAACTGCATCCATTTACCTGCAAATGCCATGATTTTATTCTCTTTTATTGCTAAGTAATATTCCATTGTGTATATATGCCACATTTTTTTAATCCATTCATCTACTGAAGGGCATCTAAGTTGGTTGCACAGTTTAGCTATTGTGAATTGTGTTGCTATAAACAATGATGTGGCTGTGTCCCTGTAGTATGCTGTTTTTAAGTCCTTTGGGTATAGTCCAAGGAGAGGGATAGCTGGGTCAAATGATGGTTCCATTCCAAGTTTTCCAAGCATTCTCCATACTGTTTTCCAAATTGGCTGCATCAATTTGCAGTCCCATCAGCAATGTATGAGTGTATCTTTTTCCCCACATCCTCGCCAACACTTATTGTTGTTTGTCTGCATAATAGCTGCCATTCTCACTGCAGTGAGATGAAATCTTAGAGAAGTTTTGATTTGCATTTCTCTAAAATTTCTAGAGATGTTGAGCATTTTTTCAGATATTTGTTGACTGATTGAATATCCTCTTCTGAGAAGTGTCTATTCAGGTCCTTGACCCATTTATTGATTGAGTTATTTGTTTTTTGGTGTTTAGCTTTTTGAGTTCTTTATATACCCTAGAGATTAGTGCTCTAATCGAAGTGGACTTCATATTATTATTAATAAGATGATTAATATCTTATTTAATAACTTATTTAAGTCAATATCTTAATTGACATCTTATTTCATGCTGTTTCAAATATTATCTAGGCATTTTTCTATGACATTGCTTTCACAAAAACATACCATGTTTTCAAAAGGCAAAACACAGGTTTTTTGTTTGTTTGTTTGTTTCCATGTATGTATTTGGATACTTTCTTCACTTTTATTTTATAAAATTTGCTCCCAAGATGTAGGCTGTCTATTCGCATCACAGATTTTTTTCTTTTGCTGAGAAGAAATGTTTTAGTTTGAGTCTATCCCATATATTGATTCTTGATTTTAATTCTTGCACCAAAAGAATCTCATTAAGGAAGTTGGGGCCTAATCCCACATGATGGAGATTAGGGCCTACTTTTTCTTCTATTAGACGCAGGGTATCTGATTTATTCCTAAATCCTTGATCCATTTTGAGTTGAGTTTTGTGCATGGTGAGAAATAGGGGTTTAATTTTATTTTGTTGCATATGGATTTCCAGTTTTCCAAGCACCATTTGTTGAAGAGGCTATCTTTTCTTCAATGCATGTTTTTGGCTCCTTTGCCTAATATAAGGTAATTGTAATTGTGTGGGTTAGTCTCTGTGTCCTCTGTTCTGTACCATTGGTCAACCAGTCTATTTTGGTGCCAATACCATGCTGTTTTTGTTACTATTGCTCTGTAGTATAGTTTAAAGTCTAGTATAGGGATGCTACCTGTTTTACTCTTCCTGCTATCGCACAAGAATTAAAATCAAGAAACACTAAATTGGAAGGATCCAAACTAAAAAGTTTTTTTCTCAACAAAAGAAAAAATCTGAGGTGAATAAAGGGCCTACATCTTGAGAGCAAATTTTCCCCCCTCACACATCAGATAGAGCACTAATCTCTAGGGCATATAAAGAACTCGAAAAGTGAAACACCAGGGATTGAACCCAGGGGCACTTAACCACTGAGCTACATCCCCAGCCCTATTTTGTATTTTCTTTAGAGACAGCGTCTCACTGAGTTGCTTAGTGCCTTGCTTCTGCTGAGCCTGGCTTTGAACTTGTAATTGCCAATCACTTCCCTTGCCAATCATCTCCTGCCTCAGCCTCTGGAGCCACTGTGATTATAGACATGTGCCACCTTGTCCAACTTAATTTTGTTATTAATATCAGCTATAATTAGTTTTCTCTGAAGTACTATATATATATATATATATATATATATATATATATATATGAGATATATAATAATATATAATTATATGTACGTTATTTTTCTTCATATTTAACTGTCTAGTAAATGCCACTTCCATTCTTCTAAAAATTCACAGTAAGAAATTTAGAATAATGGTGGCTAGTTCTCTATCTTATGTTCTGAACCAATTTATCAGTGATACTATTTATGATTCTTTTAAAATATTTTGAATACAAGCAACCTGTTACATCTGCCATATTACTACCCTTTCCAAATCATCAGTTTTTTTCAGGTCTTGATTATTAACCTCTTCTGGTTGCTTTTTACTTCCTCTCTTATTTATTTATTTATTTAGTAAGTTAGTAAGTTAGTTATATTTGTCTTTCCATGAATTCAACTAGCTACCTTTTCAAAAATATACTGTAAATTATGTCATTCCTTTGCTCAAATTTTTAAGTGAGAGCAAAACCCAGATTTCTTACTAAATCTGTTATCTACCATCAGTTCACACCTACCTGTTTTTGCCTTACTGTGATACAGAAACAGTTTTGCTTTGCTTGATCAGTGACACTTTCTTCAGCTTCCTCAGTGGAGTCTGTTACATTGACATAAGAAAGGGATGGGGCTCTTCCAGGTCTCTGTGTGCTCCTTTCATCTTGATCTTATGGTGTAACTTGGCTTAAGATTCTCCAGACAAACAGTATTAATAGAATATGCATTTATATAAAAGAGATTCTCTGTACTGGCTCATATAATCAAAGAGGCCCAAAATGTTCTACATGCTCTTTGGGAGCTGTAGATCCAGGGAAGCCAGAAGCCTCAGAGCAATGATTGACTCTTAGTCTGTGGGCTTTAGAGCCCAAGAAGGGTCATACATGCAAGTTTCAGAGTCCAAGAGCTCAAAAGCATGGACTGTGACCTCTGAGGGTGGCAACAGCAGTAAATATGTCCACTCTAGAAGGAAGAGCCAGAGAGATAAGGACATCTCCCCTCTTCCTTCTTTCTGTTGCATCCAGTTTCTAAGCTGATTGGGTGGCACCAATCCTATTGGTGGAACCAATCATATTTTTTAACCCCACTAAGTTGATGAGTCACAGATCAACTGGAAACACCCTTACAGACGCACCCAGAAGTGATGATTGCCTAATTCTCTAAGGCATACTTCAATGCCTAAAGTTGATAACCAAAATTTACCATCACAGTGGCCGATAGTGTACATCACATATGTGATGTCAGCTTCCCATAGGGTTCTAGGGAGCTTCTCACTGATCTATGACATAGCTTTCAAAAAAACATACCATGTTGTTTTGGAAGCTATGTCATGTTTTTTGCTAAAATTTTTAGCAAAATTCTCTTTTATTGAGAAGGCCACATCGGCCACGCGACCAGCACGCTAGCTTCATAATAGAGGTTCGAAACATAGAAATTAACAAGTGAGTTCAAATTAAAGAGACATGACTCTCAATTTACCTTTTATGCCCAGCTCAGAGACGGCTCCTCCCAGCTCCTGCCTCTAGCCACCTGATACATTAGTGGGGTTTACACAAGAGGCCAGCAAGAGAGAGAGAAACACGCCAGGGAGTGAGCTTTTATTGGGAAACAAAAAAATTCAGGGGAAAATTCCATCCAATGAAGATCAAGGGGAGGCAGCATTCCAAGGTCAGGGTCAGGCACACCCCCACAGGGACAAGCCCTCGCCCCTGGGGAAGGGTGGGGAAGGCTCTGACCCTGTGTGTCTAAGCACCTCACACCCAGCCAGGGAGGTAACTCAAATCACGTGCGAGAATGGCTTCCCACAGGCACAGCCACATCCTCTTCAAACATATCTGGATCTCAGCTCTAGAAGGTGTGGTTCCTCTAGATTTATTCCTGCCTCAATTACTTGCTGGTGTCCTAGGGAAGCACTGAGAGTTCCCTCTGTCTGATGTCATTACTTAGTGATCTCTTCACCCTTTAGTAGATAATCCCCAATAATTGTTAACAACTATTTACATTAAACTTACTCTATTCAGGGGCTGGGGATATAGCTCAGTTGGTAGAGTGCTTGCCTTGCATGCACAAGGCCCTGGATTGAATCCCTAGCATCAAAAACAAACAAAAGCTTACTCTTGTTATGGGCCAGGCTATATGGGCCAAAACAGACTCCATTTTTACCCTGAGACTTCATATCATGTTAAGAAATGCATCTGTACCCACTAACAGTTACCTAGCATAGCATACATGGCAACACAAAGTAGCAATTCTTATATAATGTAAAATTGTTCGCTTTGGTTTTTCATTTTTTTGGGGCAATGTACCTTGTCAGACATTGCTTGTCTAGACATTATTAACCATTCTCTAACTTGTGCTGAACCAGGGTCATTTTGACCCCCTTCTCTTCTGCTTGCTTGATGCTATGCCAACCTGGAAAGTTCCATGGGGAATACCAATGTACCCATTGTATTGTCTCACTAACTGCCCAATTCAGCTTCTGTGCCTGCTTGCTTGCACCTATGTAAACCCGGATGTGGTTTTTGCCTTTAAATATCATAAAATGCTCAGGCTCCAGCTGTTCCTTGTGGAGACAGTTATAGGTCCTGCGGGGAGCAGTAGCTGCCAGCCGGCTAAAGACTCTTCAATTTGGACAAAACTGGAATTTGATGTGTTTTCTGAGTGAACTGCCCCACAACACTCTATTCAAATTAATGTATGGTTTCAGACTCCTGGTTTGACAATAGCTGACAATGTCTCCCATGGACCTACAGTATTTAGTCCTTGGCTTTGCTCTAGGATTATCTAACATTCTCCTACTTGCTCATTTCATTATGGACACATTGATGAACATATTATTCTGAGAACATCATTCTGATCTTATTATATTTTTAGGGCCAGGTGTGGTAGTGCACACCTGTAATCCCAGCAGTTTGGGAGTCTGAGGTAGGAGGATCACGAGTTCGAGGCTAGCCTTGGAAATTTAGCCAAGCCCTAAGCAACTTAGTGAGACACTTTCTCAAAATAAAAACTAAAAGTGCTGGGGGTGTGGTGCAGTGTTAAAGTGCTTCTGGGTTCAAGCCCCAGTATTAAAAAAAAAAAAAATTCTTCTGCCTAGGATGCTACTAATACTCAAATGTCTCCTTATCGAAGAGTTTTCCCCATGTTTTATAAAAATATTTCAATTATGATACTTTGTTCCTTATCCTACTTTATTTTTCATAAAAGCTCATTCATTTCTGTTTACTCCATTACTCTTCTACCTGAAAGTAATGACTATAAAGGCAGATAGTCAGTTGGGTTACTAGTTAATACTATGCCTACACTCAAATATAATCTAGCACACAGTAGACAGAAATTACATGAATGAATGCATTTATTTACTTTCTAGCTGAGAAAACTAAGACTCAGGCATATTAAATAACAAAGAAGTACAGCAGAACTCTTTGTATCCTAAACTCTGTAGAGAGAAAATGTGTGTTGAAGTTAAGGTTTCATTACCACTTACTAGTGTAATTTAGATGTATTTTGTGAATACTCAGCATTTTAATTTCTTTTTCTGTAAAATGGGGATTACAATAGTAACATATATAATGTAAATAAAATTATTTACATAATATGCCTAGTACAGTACTTGACACACTTTAACAATTTCACAGATTCTGTTAGTTTTATAATTACCTATGATGACAAAACTATAAATATAGGATTGTCAGATTTCTATAGCGACAATAATAAGAGAGATTATTTTTTAATGCCGAAACAAGATTTTTTAATACAAATGTATTAATAGCTGCTTAATATAAAAACTGGTTCTAAAATCAAGCATGATTTGAAAATGGTTGAAGAGACTGACTAAATAATAGCTACTGTATAATTGGGAAACCATGTAACTGCAATGATACCACATTGCTCTCCTTGGGATCAGGGCATCACAGGTGAGAACATAGGTACTGGGTAGATATTTAAGTAGACACATGCATGATAAGTCTATACATGAACAGATTAAAAAAAATTAAAATGAAAATCAGGAAATCTAAGAAAATAAAGGAATAATGTGATTATATAAAGTCTTCCAAGGATTTTCAAGAAATGTCTATCTTTTTATTATTGAGGCAGAGTAAAATACAGACTTGTGATTGACTCAAGGTTTTATTCAAAAAGAATAAATATCTTCATTTTTATAAAGTTTGTAGAAATTTGTAAAACATCAAAGTTTCTTTTATAATTTTGCAATTGAAAATAGTTTTGCATGCTTTTTCAATGTGTACTTTTTTGGTTAAATACTTATTAGTAAACTATTGAATGATGTGGCTTTGACAATTTTAAATATTAGAATAAGAATCAGCTGTTTGATAGTACTAGAGAAATTTTATCAAAGTGACAGTGTTTGAAAATAGAAATACATGGCTAGTGTCCACCACTACACAGGGGAATTGAAATAAAGATTTTATATAATTATCTCATTAACTCAGATTACACTTCAGCTAATTGAAAACACTTCTAAGTACTAAATTATAGAGTTACAAAGCAGATTAATTAAAGGGTGATTGTTTTCAATGTGAAATAATTCCTCTGAACAAAAAGTGATTTATTTAATTAAAGTCCTCCTACTGTTTTAGTTTTGTTTTGTTTTTTTAATTTACTAACAGGTAAGTACTAACAAGATTGAAGTTAAAATAGTAAAAATCAGGTTTCCTAGAACTTGCAAAAATAAACATAAATTAAATTATGCTACCAATTAATAGTAAAATGTACTTTAATTTATAAATCTCAGTATTAACTTTGTTATCTCTAAATATGGAGTTCATAATTCTGGCTCTGTTTTGTTTATGTATTTTCTAGTATTTGTTTCTTTTCTTCTGTTATATGTGGAATCTTCCCTTAATCCCACCCACTTACTAAAATGTCCTTTAATCACAAAGAGGTCTTGTTTTTTTTTAATTTTACAGCCAACTTTACTTAATATTGCAGTGTTAGTTCTTGACAAATATTCAGTTCGATTTATATTAAAACTAACTCTGAAATTCTATCTGAAGCTTAATAGGTTTGTACTGCTGTAGGCTTGGAGTGTTCTGTTTCACAAGCTCTCCTGTTTCTTCACCTCAGATCCTACTCTTACTCTGATATTGGGGTAGAAAAGAATTAGAGAGAGCAGAGCTCTTTCAGTGGTCTCCACTGAGCTCTTCAGTGGTCTCCTATGCCTGCTCTGACCACTTGTAAATGAGAAGCCCTCTGCTGATTTCATGATGCTGGGCCAGGTGGGTTACTTTGAAGTGTTCCTTCCTAGGCCTTTGCTACTGCTCTTCTCTGGTATGGGCAATAGAGATTTATTTTGAGTTCTTATTCTCATTTTCTTTTAGATTCTCACCAGATAAAGTACATCATCCATAAGGATATAATGAAATACTCTGACCTAGTAAATGCATTCCCCCCACCATCCCCAGCTTGGGCAACTTTGTAAGACTCTGTCTTAAAATAAAAGGAGCAGCGGGTATAGCTCAGTGGAAGAGCAGTTACTTAGTGAGCACAAGACTCTGGGTTTGATGCTCAGAAGTGAGGAAGAAAAAAAAATCTAGCTCTCATGTTAAGTTTTCTAACCAAAATAAAAACAAAATAAAAAAAAAGAAAGATCCCAATGAAATAGATGGAGGTGATAAACATGTTTACTACCAACTGTGGTGATAGTATGACACATGTATGCATGTGCTCAAATTCATTGAATAGTATGAAATAAATGTTTGTGGGTTTTGTATTTCAATTATAACTGAATAATGTTGTTTAAAAATAAGTCTATAATCCCAGTGGTTTGGGAGACTATGGCAGGAGGATCGCAAGGTCAAATCCAGCCTCAGCAATGGCAAGATGCTAAGCACCTCAGTGAGACTCTGTCTCTAAAGAAAATACAAAATAGGGAAGGGCATGTTGCTCAGTGGTTGAGTGTCCCTGAGTTCAATCCCCAGTACCCAAAAACAAAATAAAATAAAAATTCTAATGAAAGAAAAAATCATTCTAATCCCCCTTCTCTTTGGACAACAAAAATAGATGGTAGCTCTTCTTCCACTAAGAACATTTGAATGGTATGGTCTTCCAGCTCATCAATCAACTTCATGATTTTGAAAATGTTCCCTGTAGTAGATTCTTATAATAGTGTAATTCCTCAGCATCCATTCTAAATATAAGTTGGACTCTCTTATCAGATGCCAGGATCAGCCACTGTTGACAAAATTCCATTTCTACATCTTTCTTTGTTTATCAATATGGTTTATTCAGATAGCTGCCTTAACGCACCTTTCTTCTGGTGATCACTCCCTATGGGACAGACATATGCCACCTACTGCTGCAGTCTGGCTGGGCACAAATAACCAGGAGGTCACAAGCCACTTGTAGGTTCAAACAGGAACTACTTTATTCCCCCAGCCCAGGGGAACTACAGCAGAACTCAACGGAAACTCCGCGAGAACCAATGGGAACTCAAGGGACCTTCGCGAGAACTCAACAGTAGTGGGCACCCGAGGTAGCAGGAGCCGCCTTATTGCTGAACAGCAGAGGTTTATATACACAACTGAATACACAGCTTGTTTCAATTTAACATCATCCAGTTACAGCAATCAGTCATTATCTTAATAATTATACACAGCTTAACTTAATTATCATCGTCTTAATGGCTCCATGGCATTACCTCTCAACCACTCCTTCTGGCAAAATGCCAGCACCATCTTGATTTGGTTGTTGCTCTCAACAACCTACCTGTCTGGCTACACTTGCCTTTCACGATCTACAGCAATTTCTTCTCAGTTACTGTGCAACCTCCTAGAACTTGCTTTCTTTAACATGCTTTCTTTAAGCCAACCAATCAAAATTCCCTTCAGAAAACCCTACTTGGATAATACAATGGACCCAATAAAATAATTAGGCCATGAATCATTTTTGTTCTGCCTGACTTTGCTTCCTAATCTCCAATTGTGACTCAAGAGCATGCTGTGTACTGAAGATAAGTACTAAACTACTAAAATCTCTTGAACTTTCTCATGGTGGTTGGGTCATTGAACCCTTGCCATAATCTGAGCCCTGAAGGTCAGGCTATCCTGAAAAGAGTCATGCAAGCAAATTCCTTTCTGTATATGTGCTTTTGTCCTGGCCTCTAGTGGCTTCTAGGGATAGTTGCTACCAGCTGAATCAGTAGAGAAATGCAATTTCATTCCCTGTTGTTGCTGTTTCCTAATGGCAAGTCTCAGTTTCAAGTCATATTTTTTTTTTCAAAATTGCTGTTAGAGAAAGATTCCCTTTTCAGAAGCTCAGTTTTTATACATATCATTCCACAACTTCCAGAAGCAACAATTTAGCAATTTCCAGGACAATGAAGTTAGTAATTCCTATAGTGACAATCATACCACCTTCTATATTTGAGTCAGAGACTTATCATTCTTATCAGCAATTAAAACTTTCACTAAACATCTGTGAAACCACTTTGCCTTAGTTGGTCCATTCCTTTAGTAAGTATATAATTTTCACATCTTCTTTCTTTGTACAAATTCTAACTGCTGTCCCTTAGAACCTTTTAGTATATCCTTAATATTTTCCTGTCCTTGAAGCAAACTTTGCTATGTTTTCACCAGACATTTCTGATGTAATGACTTTCCAAATCAAAGTTTATTTTACACACTTCTGTTTTCTGGGCCCACATGGACATCACTCATCCAGACAATTAATATTTCACCTCTCACCACCTAGAGTGTGGTTACACGCTTCCTTTGCCAGGGTGACCATCTATCCCTGTCTGGTAAACTCCCTCTGCATCTACATAAATTTCTTCAGATTCTAATACCACACACCACTCCAAAGCATGATTTTGTTTTCCCTTTTGAATTAATTCATCTTTACTGCTCCTGACAAGAATTATTGCTGTAGTCCCTTCTTTAAAAATGTACAATATCTACTGTCTCCATCCTCCCAAGTGAGCGAACTTCTGAAATGCTGCAAGACTGTTACTGCCACAATGCATAGCTGATCATATAAGTCACCTGCTTCAAGATCATCATTCTTCAAAGAAAGAAATTTTAAGTTAGATTCATTTTCCTTAACTTATTACACTAAACCCAAAACAAACTTTACTTTTTATGTTGATTGAGGATATTAAGCAAATAGTTTTCAAGATATTAACTTATTAATATATATTTATTGAATGCATCTTAACCAAGAGTAATATCATACATTTCATTCATTTACTTGAGATACTGAACATTTACAAAATAAATGAATCTAATATTGTAAATATAAAATATGTGAATATTAAATATCACCAGAGTCATGAATTAGGGAATCTTGCTGTAGATACACATATACTTGATTTAATTTCTAAAACTGTAATACATTTGTGTTACTATTTATGTAATATAATTTTTTTCTGTATAAATCTATAAAATTTAAAACATTTTGAACCAGAGAAATTGTTTTGAAAATACCTGCTAAGTATTATAGTGACAATAAATCCTGCTGTTATTAATATGTGTTCAACTGCTTGTATAGAATTTTTTAGGTGGGAAATCTATTGAGAAAAAATTATGATGTGTGAGACACCTCCTGAACTGCACAATTTTAAAGTTCAAAATGCAAAGTACTGTATATCCATTAATTTACATCATATATATGAAGTGCTTGCCTTTATTTAAAAACCAAGGTCCAATCTTTGGTTCAAAGAACAAGGTACATTAGACACACAAACACACAGTACCACACACACACACACACATGCCACTCCTAAAAAGATTCTGATTACCTGTAAAAATAGCATAGTGATATTTCTGTCTATAAAAATGTAAAAAAAAAAAAATCCCAAAATCCAAACCATAATTATTTTGATTGTTTTAAATAGATTTTTCTCTGAATAAACCCTTAAGTTCTCTTACTACAATAATATTTGTATATATATTTTTTTTTCCACACTTGAGAATAGTACTGGAGTATACTTATTCTATTTAATTTCTTAAAGTCTGATAAAATCTAGGTATTTGGTAGATATTAAAACACCAGAGAGTGTAGTTTTTGACCTTATAGAGTCAAAAAGTGCAAACCTTCAAACCTAGAAATATTAGGCAACCATTTCCTCAGGTTGAGCTTCAAAATACAAGCAGAAACAAGATTGCTGCATACAAGTAATCAGCCAGGAAATCTGAAAATTCTTGCCTTTGAGATTTAAAAAGGCCTGAAGGGAAGGAGGAAAAATATAATAGGAAAACATAAGGATAATCCAGAAATTGATTATGGAGTTGTTTTTAGGAGATATGTTTTTCTGCATTTGAAAATAATATTGAAGAACATTTATTCTATAACTGTCACTCTAATATTAGTAAGGGTCCAATATCAATAAAAATATAGAGAGATGGAAATGTGCAGTAAATTTGCAGAAAATAATTTCAATGTGTATTTCATGATCTCATGCCTACTTTGCAGTAGCCAAAGTCTACTTTGGACTTAAGAATTTCTAAGTAATTTCCCATGCTATCTTATTTACTGAGATTACTTCTTGGTATAGCAAGGATAGGATAAAAGTTCGAGATATTCATTTAGCTTGGTGGCTTTTTCCAATGAAAGTCAATTAGAGAAACACTTGAAGTTAGGTACTTTGGGTCAGTACCCTGAAAAAATGAGAAAGATACCACCTCAATTCAAGATAAGCTTTGATTTTGCTATTTCACATTGTACTTAAGTATTTCAATTCATTCAAAATAATTTTATATAAATTTAAAATAACCTCAAGCATTCAATACACTCTTTTATTCTACTAATCGTCTCCATATATTTTTAAAAATAATTTTGAATATAAATCATTAAACACTGAAATTTATATGATAGTCTATTATATGAAGACTTAAAGTAGAAGAAATACTTAATGAGGTTCTTCAAACTGAATGAAAATGTCTCCAGTTTCAATTTGGGTCCACAGTGTGCCATTCTCAAAGGAAAGTAAGACTTCATGTCCCTGGAATGACTCTTTTAGTTCCTAGGAACCTGGGCAAGTCAAGAAAATCTGAATCTAAGAGCAGACCTGAGCCAGAATGCTTAGAGAGTGGCATCTTGAAGGGCCTCGACTGTGTCTCATTTATGCTGGGAACTAGGAAAACTTAGCATTATCTATAGAACAACAAGTACATGAAAAAATGCTCACCATCTCTAGCAGTCAGAGAAATGCAAATCAAAACCACCCTAAGATACCATCTCACTCCAGTAAGATTGACAGCCATTATGAAGTCAAACAACAACAAGTGCTGGTGAGGATGTGGGGAAAAGGGTACTCTTGTACATTGCTGATGGGACTGCAAATTGGTGCGGCCAATTTGGAAAGCAGTATGGAGATTCCTCTGAAAGCTGGGAATGGAACCACCATTTGATCCAGCTATTGCCCTTCTCGGACTATTCCCTGAAGACCTTAAAAGAGCATAGTACAGGGATACTGCCACATCAATGTTCATAGCAGCACAATTCACAATAGCTAGACTGTGGAACCAACCCAGATGCCCTTCAATAGATGAATGGATAAAAAAAATGTGGCATTTATACACAATGGAGTATTATGCAGCACTAAAAAATGACAAAATCATGGAATTTGCAGGGAAATGGATGGCACTAGAGCAGATTATGCTAAGTGAAGCTAGCCAATCCCTAAAAAACAAATTCCAAATGTCTTCTTTGATATAATGAGAGCAACTAAGAACAGAGCAGGGAGGAAGAGCAGGAGGAAAAGATTAACATTAAACAGAGACATGAGGTGGGAGGGAAAGGGAGAGAAAAGGGAAATTGCATGGAAATGGAAGGAGACCCTCATTGTTATACAAAATTACATATAAGAGGTTGTGAGGGGAATGGGAAAAAAAAAAAAACAAGGAGATAAATGAATTACAGTAGATGGGGTAGAGAGAGAAGATGTGAGGGGAGGGGAGGGGGGATAGTAGAGGATAGGAAAGGTAGCAGAATACAACAGTTACTGATATGGCATTATGTAAAAATGTGGATGTGTAACCGATGTGATTCTGCAATCTGTATTTGGGGTAAAAATGGGAATTCATAACCCACTTGAATCTAATGTATGAAATATGATATGTCAAGAGCTTTGTTAATGTTTTGAACAACCAAGAAAGGAAGGAAGGAAGGAAGGAAGGAAGGAAGGAAGGAAGGAAGAAAGAAAGAAAGAAAGAAAGAAAGACTCTTTTCTTGCACATATGACAAGAGAGCTGCTCCTTGGAATACTGGTCACACAGGGAACAAAGCAAGTTGAACAATATAATGCTGATGATGTCACTGTTTTTGTAGCCTGACTTATAAAACCCCTCTGGCTTCTGGACTGGTGAAAAATTGAGGGAATGGTGCAAAGAATGTGTGTCACTTATCTAGCCAGCCATAACTGGGCAAAATGCTGTGATTTCCTCAGGGACAGTAGTTAACACTTGGCAAAGCACCATGAGGGACGGAGGTGCTCATGTCTAGCTGTCATGGCCATTGCCACTGGACCTTCCCCTTAAAATTTTCCCTGTACACATTGTCTCCCCCCACCCATTTTGGGGGTATCTTTGCTGGTCTTGGTGCATTCTTCCCACTGCCCTAGCACTACTGGACTATGGACATCATAAGCAGAAATGAATAAAAATTAAATTTGTGGGTAAACGTGAAAAATAGTGTCATATAAGGACAACTGACTCTAGCATAAATTATAACATTGCATCATTGGGAAATGATAGATGTAAATATAAACATAGGAAAACAGCAGTCCAAAGCTCAGGGATTAAGGGAACATCATCAGTTTTCATTTGTCTGAAAATGATTTAGTGATTTAAGAATGATCTCTGTGATTATAGAATTGCAGTTGACAGTTGTGTATGTATCTGTGCTCTAGTGAGTGTGTCTGTATGTTTCCCTGGCACTTTATATATATGTAATTCCATTGTTTTCTCCTCCTCCATTACTTTTCTGGGTAGGTAGTCAACATTAATATAATATTTTATTTACATGAAATATGTATTTGCCATCTGCCTGCTTTCAAGATTTTATTTTTTTAATTTGACTCAGATGTGTCATGTTGTAATCCTGTTTGCTTTTGCCTAGCTTAAGGTCAATTGATGTTTTAGATGTGAAGTTAAGATATATTTATTTTTTTAAAATTTAGGCATATTCCAATCATTATCTCTTCTACTATGTATTTATTTATTTATTTATTTATTGTCTCATCCTCATTTTTTTTTCTGTTACTGGTACTATAATTGCAGCTATATGAGTTACTTCATGTTGTCTTACATGTTAAAAAAAGTTTTATTTCTTATTTTAAAACATCTTTTATCTCTGTAAAAAACTGTACTTGCTAATTCCAAAATATTAGCTCTTCCATGTTTGGTTCATATTGATTGTTGTTGTTCTAAGTATGATTTTGCTTTTCATTCTTAATGTGTTCATGTTTAAAATCACCTTTAAAAATCAGATATCTTAGTAGTCATAGCCAACTTGGCAAATTATTTAGGTCCTTAGAACAATCTTGAAAAATCATGTTTCTTTAGATGTACTACAACAGAATATGGGGAAACCATTAATAGACTTTTCTTTTTCATTTAGTGTCTATAAATGAAAAGGTTTTGTAAAATTAAGACATATTTATAATTGGATTTTGTAATATTGCATATAAACCTCACCAACCCCAATTATTGAGATGGATAAAGATACTCACTGTTCTGAAACAGAGATTAAGTGGACAACATAATTATTCTGTGATGCTATCTTAGTGATTTCTCCAGGTGTTAGGAGAATTAACCCAGCTCCTACACTCCACTCCATCTCAGCCTGCCGCTCCTACATGCAGCTATTTCATGTTTCTGCTTTTCATATTCTGAAAATATATACTCTGAAAAATGCCTATTTACTTTTGCATGAATTGCAATAAAAGCAAGAGAACAAGGAAATTATTAAGACAAGGAAAGTATCCCGTAGCTTCTTATGAACTGCCACCAAAACATTTTGTTAGACATGAAGTTCCAAAACAAAACTAATCAAGGAAAAAATTATATAGTGTATTGTCGAAAATTAATCTCAGTTTGTAATTTTTAAATGACAATTTAAATATCTGGAAATTATACTAGATATTAACATTATTGAATATGAAACATTCAAACAAATATACTGCTTGAACAGTTAATGATTATGTCATTATTGTGGTTTAAATACCAGTTAAAACATTGTAATGTCTCACATTATTATCAGGAAATTTAAAAAGGTAGCATTTCCTTTTATTATCAAAATGAATATAATGGAGTTATATGATGTAAAATTTATATTGGGACTTACAAAATTTTTGATAGCTCAATAAGAACTATTTTGTTAAAATCGTGAATCTCCTTCATTTTTTGGATGACAAAATAAAAATGGAGTGGTTCTTAGAATGGATCTATATTAATATAAAAATTCAACTTATCCTTCTGTGTATCTACCTGACTTCTGTAATGTAGCATTCCATTTATTTTAATAAGCAAAACATAATACTAAAATTTTCAAAATTTAGAGTCAGTTAATCCCTTAAGTTAAGATGGAAAATTAATTGAACAATTGAGTTTTCTTCAGGACTAAAATTCCAAAAGTTGTTTGCTTTATTCATGGGAAAAAAAAAGTATTTTACCTTCCAGTTTAATTCATCAGCATAAAAAATAAAACACGGAGCTGGGGTTGTGGCTCAGTGATAGAGTGCCCACCTGGCATGTGTGAGGCCCTAAAAATAAAGGTATAAAAAATTAAAACACAAATTTTTAGTAATCATAATGTCTATACTGAGTCACAGTCCATACATATAATCATAGATGGTTATTTCATTATCCTATCACTTTTGAGAATTATGTGATGTTTTGAAGAGGCTTTTATAATATCTTAAAATTATAGTAATTTTAAGTAAATATCTCAAATTCTGAGAAATACTTAATTTAAGTAATTCAGTATAGCAACTTGTTGCATGTACAAGTATAACAGGAAATCAACAGAATTTCAGTAGTAAAAGTTAAATAATATATATGTATATATTGTCTTAAGTGTGGTGTTTTACTGTCCCAGAGTTCTTTTATTCTGCTCATAATTTTTATTTTTTTCTTCGTTAATCTCTAAATGACCTAAGTCACCCATCTTGTCTTTGTGCCCTGATATTATATCTTCTCCTTGATCTGGTCTTTTGGTGAGTATCTCCACTAAACTTTGTATTTTATTTCCTAATTTTTTTCACTTTGAAGTTTTTTCAAAGTCTTTATTAAAATAATAATTAAATAGGTAAAATACATTAAAATAATTTTAATATCCTGTATTTTCTCTTAGTGAATTTCTTAATGTTTCTTTTATTGCTTATTTTACCAATGTTTGATTGATCATTTTAACAATTAACATTTTTAATTTTTTCCTGCATTTCATCCACTTTAGTATCTATGGATTCGTTTGTGGGGGAGTTATGAACTTTTGGAGGCATCTTGTTGGCTTGTGTCTTCGTCATGATTCCTGTGATTCTCTCATCTTCCTTGTATATCTGTTGTGGTGGGTTTCTCTCCATTTATTAGGTGAAGGCCTTGTTAGAGAGGAGTTATCTCCTTTCAGTGTGACCTGGGCTGGGGGTAAATCTCAGCATCAAGGCACACAGTTGGCTTCATCAGAATGCGAGGTTTACCACCAGCATCAGGGTACCACTGAAAGGTGCTAAGTACATTGAAGCTTTTAAGAAATTGAGGTAGTGCAAGGAGAAGAAATCTACTTTGAGTCTTGTTCAATGGCTTGCCTGAGCTGCTGTCCAGTTCCCAGGATCCTGCTTACACAAAGCCCACATCCATGATGATACATTAGTCCCCAACTCCCCAGCTCTCCCCCAAGAAAGAGATTCTCACAGATCTATTTCAAGGCAAATAAGCATCAGTTTATGATTTAAATGAAAATAAGATTGAATGCAATCATTTCAATTTTATCTCTTTGATTCTTCTTTAGGAAAAAAATATCTTCTGTAACAAATATAAAAAATGGAATTGTTTTAAAATAAACTGTATTTTGATATGATTTGTTTTCAGGAATATATTGTTGGTTTACTAAGGCATGCTAAACAATGACTCAAAATTACATTCAAAATTAATTTAAGTGATAGACTCATTAATTTCACAACTTGGGGTTTTAAGTGGACATAAACTTATCCAATATTTTTAATTAATGCATTATATGTAGCCACTCCAAGTGCAATTTGGACTAAATAATCTACCCTATATTTGGCATAGACTTAAATATAATTCATTAAAGAAAAAAAGGCTACTTTTAAATATGCTTTATCTTGTGCAATAACCCAAATCAATATTATGAATAATTGGCTAAGTGTGACATTTTAGATTTTATATCAATATGGCAAATGAAAATTAGAATTAAACTATTTATAGAGAATTTATAATTAGAATTGAACACTGAAAAGTAATCTTAAGACTCCTACTTATAATTGATTGCCAAAATTAATATGTCTGTTATGATTCATGATAGCATATATGAAATATTTTTCTCACATTAGGTTAACTTCTTCACAAAGAATATTTTGATATTTTAAGTGAAATTTTGTTTCCAAAAATACTGTAATTTGCACAACATCAATAGCATTGGAAAGCATTAAGTGAAATTATTCAGGCACAGAAAATGATATGTGGCAAGATCTTACTCATATTTAGAATATAAAAAAATTATCACATAGAATTTGAGAGTGAAATAATGATTAATACAAGATGGGGATAATAAAGAGGAAAATGATGAAGAATGGTGAGTAAACATTACTAAGTTATAGTTGTAGGAGAAAAAAAGTTCTTGTACTCTGTTGAACAGTAGGTGGGTATAGATATACTCTGTACATTTCTAAGAAGCAAAAAGAAAGGATATTGAATACTTTTTCCCAAAGATATGATAAATATTTAAGAATTGGATGAACAATGCCCAATTTATACATGTATCAATGTGTCATGTGGATGGGACCCCATCAATGTTCTTGCAAATGATAGGATTTCATCATTTTCATGACAGAACATTGTATATATGGACCATGTTTGCTTTACCTACTCATCAATTGATAACCATTTAGATTGTTTCACTTTCTTTGCTTTTGTTTGTAGTGCCACAATAAACTTGGGAGTGCAGGTATGTCTTTGATAAGCTCATTTTATTTTCTTGGGATATATGCCAAGTTGTGGGATGGCTGGTTTCTATAGTAAATGTATTTTTAGGCTCTTTTGAGGAACTTTCATACTGTTTTTCATATCTATAATTATTTACATTCTCTCAAACAATGAGCAGATGTTCTGTTTTCTCCACACGCTCACCAGCACTTATTATCTTTGGCAGTGTTGATAATAGCTATTCTACCTGGAGCGAGGCAAGATGTAATTAGGACTTTGTGTTAGAATTCTCTGGTAATTAGTGAGGTCAAACTTTTTTTTTTCTTATTGTTTTTTTTGGTCATATGTATATCTTCTTTTAAGAAACGTCAATTTAGGTTTACTGCCCGCTTTTGAATTAGATTGTGTTTTCACGCTATTGAGTTCAGTCCTTTATGTATTCTGCATATTAACCCATTTTCAAATGAATAATTTGCAATATTTTCCCTCATTTTGTAGATTGTTTCTTTAGTCTTTTGATATTTTGCTGTGCAGAGGAGTTTTAATTTGACTTAGCTCCATTTTTCTATTTGTTTTTGTTTCTGTGCTTTGGGGACATACCCCCCCCAAAAAAATATTTGCCCATACTAATGTCTTGAAATATTTTTGTTGTGTTTTTATCTACTACTTCCATTGTTTCTGTTCTTACCTTTATATTTTTTAATTATTCTCCAGTTGGTTTTTATATATGAAGAAAGATAAGGCTTAGTTGCATTATTAATGTGAATATTCAATTTAGACAGCACCATTTAATGAAGAAACTGTCTTTCCTCCAAATGCATGCTCTTAGCATCTCTGTTGAAAATGTGTTGTCTGTAGATTTGTGGGTTTCCTTCTAGGCTCTAAATTTTGCTTCATTGGTTGATGGATCTGTTTTAAGCCAATACCTCCATCCTCTATATTAGTATTTGAGTCACCAAACATTTTGATGTTTCATTTTAAAATACCTATTTTACTCTCTATATCAATGTAATTATAATTTTAATTGTTTTTCCTTTTAATCTTCATACTAAAATATGAATGGTTTATCCAGTATATTTACAAAACTCAAGCATTCTAAATTTCTCTTGTTATCTTACCAAGGAATTCCATATCTTCTCATGTTCTCTCTTTGTTAGTATCATGTTCTTACAATTTGAGAAACTGCCTTTAGAATACTTCTTAGAATAGGTCTGGTGGTGATTAATTCAATTAGTTTTTTTTGGGGGGGGATATTTATAATTTGTTTCTAAAGAAATACTTTGCCAGATAGATCAAAATTCCAACATCAAATATCATATCTGGCAAAGTATTTCTTTTGATCTATGAGTATGGATCAATCACACCTTGCCAACAGAGTGGGTTCAGAGACTGTCTGTGAGCAGTGGCCTTGGGATAAGGATTTCTTGAATGTGCAAAGAATTCAGTTTCACCAGCCCAGTTTTGAGTTCCAAGATTATTCCTAGCAAGTTTATTCCTAGCAGTTTCACCAGCCCAGTTTTGAGTTCCAAGATTATTCCTTTCTCTAAGCTGTGACGTTCCACTACTAAAACACTCAGGGTCACTCCAGGTGAACTGGGCTTCACAAAATAATCACACAGAGACAGAGAAATACCTTTTTTTGGGTCCTGTGATGGCTCTTCTGACCTCAGGAGTCCATGGGAAAAGAGAGAGAGAGAGTACATGCTGAGCCCTTTTATTGGGGAGAAGCCATTCAAATGAAGTAAAGGGTTAGGTTTCAGGGAGTTGAGTTTAGCTTCCTGATGTTTACTGTTAGCAGATTGACTGACATCTAGGAAGAAAGACCATGGTCAAAGGCAGAGCAAGAAAAGGGACACACAAAGAGAGTTTCCATGGAACATTCTATCACAAACAGGGCAAAGGAGTAGGATTACAGAGGAATAGGTGAGTGTAGCTCAGCCTCTTTGGGTGCTGCCTACTCCTAGAGCCACACCTTGTTATCCAAGCCAGGGAAAGTGCATCACTAGCCATGGCACTACTGTGCCAGTCTACAGTGATCTTTCAGATCCCCATGGTGCATTTGAAGTGGCTCCCCACACCAAGCTATGCTGCTCAGGCTGTGAGAGATAATGGAAACAGGCTTTGTCAGCATGCTACAGCAAACAAGAGGCTCCATCCAACAGCAGGGGCTTAGAGGCAGGGTTCAAGGGGGCTCTGTCTAGTACTGGGTTTTATGTGGTGGGTCTTGTACTAGATTTCAAGTCTAAAGCCTACATTCAAATCCCTCTGTCCTTTCCCAAACAGGTGCCATCTCACTCAGTGCTGCATGTACAAAAGTCCATGAAGACTGACACAAGCAATTAGTTTTTCTTCCTTTGTCAATACAATCTTTTCTTATTTTTATTGTACAGTCATCTGTTTTCCTAAGCTTTTGTGAAAGTGGTTCCTTGTGTGAATAGCTGTTCAGTTTAAAGTATCTGTGGGGATATGATTGATGGAAGGTCTTACCATCTTGCTCTGCTTCTGTAACTACTAGTCCTTTTTAAACCCTTGAAAAGACAACCTTTCTTACAAATTTGTTTTTGGTCAACCTAATCTACTGAACGCATTCATTTAGAGTTTCAACAAATCAATGATTTTGTGTGACTCATGTTGTGTTGACATTTTATTCATTTATTCATTTAATTCTCTGGTCTTGGGGATCAAGCTCAGGCCCTTGCACATCCTAGGCTCTGCCACTAAGCTGCACCCCAACTTCCATGCTGATATTTTAGGTGTTATTTATTTTTGTTTGTAATTCTGTATAAATGTCACCAGAAAACAATTGCCCAAGGCAACAAGAGTAGGTTTAAATAATTTATATTAAATGAGCCTTGAAATAATAAAAGCTTAACAAGAAAAAAAAAATATTGCTAGATTTTTTTGTAAAACTTTTTCTTTTAGGTTTTGGTTACACTTACATCTTAAATATACAAAATGTTCTCACTACATCATATTTATTAACAAATATGTGTTTGTAGAACTTACGTGATCATCTGTAAATGGTTTTATGTCTAAACATTTCTAATATTATCTTAGGTTATAACAAAAATGGAAACTAATGAATTTCCAATTAGATTGAGTGAAGTATCACAAGTTAAATATTATTTATGAACCTCAAATAATTTATAATCATAATTTTCACTGCTGTTATTATTTTATGATTAATTTGTCTGGATGATAAATGTGCTTGAATAAAAGATAAAAATGTACATGAGTAAATAAGTAATATACATGCACCATAATAAAGTATATGTATAAGCATATATGCATATATGTGAATATATATGTGTGAATTCAACTACATATTTGTGCACATGAGGCTTATTATGATTTGATTAACACAATTATAAAGGGTAAGATATTTTATAATATATATTTTACATTCTGTGGGCAGGATCCCCAAGTATAGGTCACGATGGCCCAGTTGCCACAGTTAATCCAGCCTGGGGGAGGCTGCATGCAAAGGCACGTACCAGTTATCAGTTGAGGCCTTGGGTTTAGACATCAACTCCTAGGAATAGAGAATTCAGAGTAAAGCAAGATGACTCTATTGTCTTGCCAATTCTGCATCCTTCAGATTGTTGACTTCACTGAAACTTTCTCACAAATCACCTTTGGATGAAACCTATATAATAAATGTGCTGAGCTAGCTCTGAGTCAGTCAAACTGCATCAGAGGTTGGCTAAACCTGGCCCCACCTTTTACTCTCTATATATGTCTGTTTGTCTTTTCTTCATCCCCCATTGTCCCTTCTCAGGTTTCTGAATTAATAGGCTAGGCATGAGTCCTTGGCAAGTGTGTGTATACTTACACACACACCAACATACATACACGTGCACACATAGAGTACAATTCTGAGGAAAGGAGAAAATGAATATTGCAGTTCGGAGAGACAAACTTTCATTCTTTTTGTACCTTCAATAAACTGAATGACGTTTAGCTGCAGTAGTAAGGTTGGATCTTCTTTACTAAGTACAGTGATTGACATGCTAGTGTTTCACAGAAGCTCGGGAAATAATGTTCTACCAGTTATCTAGGCAAGGCATCACTTAGCCCAATCAAGTAGACACAAAATCAGCCAGAATTTATGTGTTCTTTATTTCTCTTTGTTAGTCCTAAATAATTCATTGAACATTTTGAACAATTTTTTCCTTAAGAAACAAATGGATATGTTCAGTAAGTACATTTCAAGAAAAAAGGAAAAATGTACACACTACAAGAGGAGAGAGAGAGATGGGGGCCAATATAGAGATAAAAAAAAAAAAAAAGATTTAAGGCCTATCAACAGATTCTATAGTTAATTGTGATGAGATTGTGATTCCAAAAAAAA
The DNA here is from genome assembly GCF_021218885.2 of Marmota monax. Taxonomy (NCBI): domain Eukaryota; kingdom Metazoa; phylum Chordata; class Mammalia; order Rodentia; family Sciuridae; genus Marmota; species Marmota monax. The sequence continues at coordinate 467,813 of NW_026695005.1, forward strand.
GCAGGAAAATATAAAATTTTTTGATTCAATTGGGTTAGATATTTTATAGTAATAAAGAATTTTAATCTTTAAGTTTTATAGTGTTATTAATTTATAGAAAAACATCATACTATAAAGATGCATACAGAAATATTTATGAATTAAATTTTATAACCCTGAGATTATCCTCCCTAAACACAGAGATGAGAAACTAAAAAATAAATAAAGATTCAGAAGAACTATCTCTTGGTTGATGATTTGGGACTTAGAGAATTCAAAAGCGTATAAAAAAACATTAAATCACGGAGACCTGTAGGGATGGATTTTCCCTTGGAATATGTGGGATTCGTTTAAGTGTTCTAAACCTCAGCACATAAAACTCTGATTCTGACAATTTCTAAACCATTTCTAAGCATTTTGTTCAACTCCAAGTTCTCAAATTATTTGTTCAATTAAAAGTAAAAATAAATATAAAATCAATGGGAGCACAATTAATTTTGTCCCATACCAATTATTGAGATTTAAAATGATGTTTGTTAGAAATAAAAAGTTTAGTGTGATATGAGGCATATATGAAATGATATTAAAAGTTGTTCAATTAAAAAAAAAACAGTCTTATCAACATTAACACACTGATGTTTTCAATGAAACAAGAGCTAATAAAATAGGTGAACTTTGCCTGGGGATGTAGCTCAGTTGTTGAGCATTTGCCCAGCAGGAGAAAATCCTGGGTTTGATCCCAGCTGCAAAAAATATATATCCATACATATTTAAAAAGTGAACTTGGTAGGAATTTGTACAACGATTGAAACACTAATAAAGTTAAACCTCAAAACTAAAAAAAGGAACCCAGGAAGCCTAGAAGTGTTATTACAATAACTCAAATAATTAATTAAAAAACAGTATATCATAAATTAGGCTTAAGTCTGAATATATTAGGGATTAAGCCAAATTACTTAACATCCTATACAACATTAAAAACCAGGGATAAGTAATTAAAATACATCAATATTTTATTTAGTGATGTTTGCTCTTTAGGTTGTTTTAAATAATCTCTCAATGCCTCAGTCATAAATGTTTTCTATTTCTTCTCAAGTTCAACGTTTACATCTAATATTTAATCTCTCTTCACTGTATTTCTGTATATAGGATGAGACAAAGCCTTAAATTCATCTTTACTTCCATTTGGCATACTGATTTTCTCAATTCTACACTAGTCATTTTCCAAAGTATTTGTGATGCCAAGTTTAATGTAACGGGTTTCTTTATACTTTCCACTCCCTTTCCAAGTTATTGATTCTAATTATTCATTGCATTTGCCTATCTTCATAGTACTTTGGCTTTCATGATTTCAAATCTGTTAGTTGAGTTTCAGCATTTAATTCACCTTCACCAAAATTATCTTTAAAATTTGCCCTTTTTTTTAAAGTGTATATTATAGGGAATAATGTTCAAGTTATATCAAAGCATTGTTGGAATCGTGATTTCAATTGCATTAGCTATTTAAAAACATTCCCTACTTTATACAAAACTCATTTACCAAAAAACACTTTTCAACCTTTTAATAATTAAAGAATTCAAAATAGAATATTTCTTAAAATAATCATTATGAGAATTATGTTCCTTTGTTATTCCTTTGTTACCTTCCAGTGTACTATCTTTCACATACAGTTTTACTACTTTCATTTACTATTCTGTTAGTTAGAATGTACCAGAATTATAAATATTTGTGGGTATGTTATATTGCAAGGATAAGAATATTAATAATTTTGGCATTTTCTTTATGAAATTTAGCATTCTTCTTTCTTTCCTTCATTCTTTGTACTTCAGAACCATCCTTCCCAATTCCACAGTACAGTATATCTCTTTATCTTTTCTTCTTTGTTCTTTCTGCTTTAATATCTTTTAGCTCTAGCAGCAAGTATTATTATTGTTATTATTATTCATTTTTTCTTTCTGCATATCAGAGAGAACATTCAGCCTTTAGGTTTTGGGGATTGGCTTATTTCACTTAGCATGATAATCTCCAGTTCCATACATTTACTGGCAAATACCATAATTTCATTCTTCTTTATGGCTGAGCAGTATTACATTGTATAGATATAACACATTTTCTTTATCAATTCATCCATTGAAGGGCACCTAGGTTGATTCCATAGCCTAACTATTATTAATTGTGCTGAGATACACACCTATGTGGCCACATCACTATAGTATGGCTGATTTGAAGTCCTTTAAGACTTAAATGCCCAGGAGAGGGAGAACTGGGTGAAATGGTGCTTCCATTTCAAGTTTTCCAGGTAATCTCTATGCTGCTTTCCAGAGTGGTTGCACCAATTTGTAGTCCCACCAACAATGTATGAGTGTGCCTTTTCCCCTACATCCTTGAAAACATTTATTGATACTTGTATTCTTGGTAATTGCCATTCTGACTAGAGTGAGATGAAATCTCACTGTAGTTTGAATATGCATTCCTCAAGATCCTAGAGATGTTGATAATTTTTTCATATATTTGTTGACTGATTGTATTTCCTCTTCTCTGAAGTGTCTGTTCAGTTCCTTTGCCCACTTATAGACTGTTTCTTGTTGTTGTTGTTGTTAAGTTTTTTGAGTTCTTAACATATCCTAGATATAACTCTATATGATATGCAGGTGGCAAAGATTTTCTCCCATTCTGTATGCTTTCTCTTCACATTATTATTTCCTTTGCCATGAAAAAGCTTTTTAGTTTAATATCATCCCATTTATTGATCATTAATTTTACTTCTTGTGCTTTAGGAGTTTTATTGAGAAATTTAGGTCCTAAGTGGACATGGTGGAGATTTGGGCCTACTTTTTCTTCTAGTAGGTGCAAAGTTTCTGGTCTAATGCCTAGGTCCTTGTTCTACTTCAAGCTGCCATTTTTTAAGGCATAAATATTTTGAAACATCAACAGAATATACTCATAGAGGAAATTAAAGCTATTACATTAAATTAACAAGCAAAAAGAAAAAAAATATATTAATTTTTATCTTGCTGAAATTTGCCATTTAGGAAAAAGTGTTCAGGAAGTATGGGGAGATAAATAATGCTGATAAATCTATATTGTCAGTCCATATGTCATATTTATTCTGTAAATTGACACATATTTTAAATGTCTTATAATGAAATGGTATGAAGTGTGTTAAAGTTATAAGAGCAAGAGCTAATTGCCTAAATTGGAATCATCATGCCATAAACATAAAAAATATACCTTTCAACAATTTATACAAAGGAGAATTTATGTCGTTTTTACTAGGAAAGAAATACCCTGATACCTACCCTGTTCTGAAAATCCTAGAAGGGATTAGATAAGAAACAGTCAATGTATCAAATCTTGCCTCACTTTATGAGTTGTTTTATTGAATATTCATGCATATTTAATTTTTTAAGTTTCACTTTCTTAATTTTTAGTTTCAAGATGAATGCTGAAGAACATCCTTGTAATCCTAGTGATTTGGGAGGCTGAGACAGAAAGATTACAAGTTTGAAGCCAGCTGGGTTATCTTAGCATGACCCAGTCTCAAAAATAAAATTAAAAGTTCTGGAGATATGGCTCAGTGTTAGAGCATGGAGGGGTCCATACCGAGTAATAATAAGTCAATCAATCAATAAATAGAAAAAAATAAATTTAAATTTAAAAGCAATGGAGAGCTTCATAAAATTGTAGGCATATATGTGTATATAAAAGTGTATTTGTGTTTGTGTGTTTATCATACTGTGCACAACCTCTGTTACACCCTGCTACTTTATACTCTTACTATTTATCTCTGATATAGGTAACCACAGTGTTCACTTTCATGTGTATCTTTATTTTCTGAGTTTACACATTTACAGGTGAGTATAATTTGTATGTATATATGCATGTATGCGTTATGCATGTATCCTTATCTCCTACTCCTCTGCAAACACTATTATTAAAAGATAGCATGCTATTCTGAAAATTTTACACATTTTGAGGATAACAGGAGAGATACAGATCTTTCCATTTCACTACCCAAAGTGCTGTCCCATTCATTTTTTAGCTGTTTTGTATATCATCATGTGGATATATCAACCCTAATTTAATCTGTCCACAGTTGAGGGATTTAGGCGGATTTCACAGTTTTGCAATTCAAACAATGTTCAATGAATTACTGAGTATCTCATGAATATATCGTGTCCACAGTTGATGATTTCCCATAACTGAGTATAATAATTATATGAATCTATCCCTGGAAGATAAATTCCCATAAGTGCAATTACCAGCGCAAAGTACACTTATTTTGGGTAGATTTGCAAAAGTAATTTCTACCAACAACACATTTGTTATTTTTATCTACAGCCTTGCTGCAGAGCATGCAATCAACTTTTTGATTTATGATACTGATATCTAAAAAACAACTGAATAGTTTAATTTATGTTTCAAATTATTACTGAGATGAATAACCTTTTCACATACTGAAGAACTATGTTTATATCATTTGGCACAAAATATTTTTGTATTACTTGCAAATAACTTTATAGACATTTCTATTTATTTGAATCTCAAAGTATATACTTGATATAACATAAAGATTCTCAGTAATGGTATGTGGTGTAAATATTATCTTTGTTTATTATTTTTATTTGGTTTGATATATGATTATTATTGCCTTGGAGAAGTTTGTAGTAGTTAACTTTTTTCTGAATTCTATACATTCATTAATATATAGAGAGGGCAATGCCTTCTCATCCCTATTTCTTGATTATCTGTATAATTAATTTTATACTTTAAAATCATTTTTTCCAACTTATCTCCATGGATACTTCATTTCCTGGATTATTCTCACATAAATGGAACTGTTCTTGGTTATTTTGTTTGTTTATATTATTTATATTATTTTAGAGGAGAGGTATAGATTATATGAAGTCTATAGAATTTTTTTATTTTAAACTCTTATATTAAAAAGAATTCAGATTGAATCCTAATGTGGCAATATAGATGGGATTATATTTTGAAGTTGAATGACTTTGTATTTTGCTTTGTTTTAGGTCTTGGATAAAATGATTCAAAATGAGTGACTAATTGGGTAGTCTTATGTACCAGCAATGAAACTGATTAAAATGTATTGGCTATGTAACTAATGTTAGGCATTTTTCTATATAACTTTACTTTTACTAATTTATTTAAGCTTCATATTAACACCCTAAATGAAATGCTATCATTATCTGTTTCTTACATATCAAGAGATACACTTAAACACTTGTCCAAATCAATGAGTTAAGAGATTTGAGACCTAAGTCACAACACACTACATTCTGAAATTGGTGGGAAGAATGTAGTCCATACTTCTACAGAATTGGCAATAATCTGCCGCAGTCTGGCTGGGCACAAATGCCGCAGTCTGGCTGGGCACACAATCACGAGCCACCACACAGCTTGTAGATTCAAACAGCAACTCTTTATTCCCGAACTCACACCAGCCGTCTACAATCACGTTCTGGGGAAATCCACGTTCTCTGCCCAAATCCACCTTCTCTCCCAAATTCACCTCCACTGGGCTTCTATCTCCAAAATATACTGTCTGAATCCCATGAGAACTCAAGGGGAACTCAGGCAGCAGGATACGCCCTATTCCCAGCAGGAATGATCTTAAACCTTAAACCTGGAACCTAAACTGGGAACGCCCTAAACAAGATTATCTTAAAACCGGGAACACCCTAATCTGCCTTGGTCCTTGAGCAAGGTCACTTACATTCAATGTCACTGCAACATGTCAGCAACATGGGGTATGCTGGCAAGGAAATTGTCATACCTACTTGGCTAATGGCTCCCAGCAATAATCTACTAAGAATTTGCATCACGGATGCTGTAAGTTAATCTTAAATTGTGCGGGCATAGATTGTTTTTCCTGCTTGGTACATAATATACTACCACATTTATATGATAATCATTGTTGACTGAGAGTAAAACATGTATTTGTTGCTTTCCTAAAATTGAGTTAATATTTTTTCATTTTCTTCATTTTTTTATTCTTGTGACTCTTAACTTTCTTTTTATTTGAACAAGTTTATTGGTATTACTCTTCTATGTCATTGACTTTGGATTACCAATTGCACAACTTTGCAATATGATTTAATGCTATAGTTAGTATAGCATTTGCTTGTGGACAGTGATTTTGCCTTCTGTATAAACCTTCTGTATAATAATAGTAATAAATAATGTTCAGATAGTTAATAGAAAAGAATCTGTTAAAATTTTTTTTTAAAAATTTTCTCAAGAGCCCTAAACTTTACGGATGTGGTAAAACAGGCTCTGAAGTATAGCTTTGTTGAAACTATTTTAGTTTTTCTTGAATAAAAAGTAAGCATTTAAGATAATAAGTTTTACTCAACTACATGGAAAATGATAGCATGTAAATTTTACACTTAATTTTTAATTTGATGCTTACAGAACATTTTAGCAATGACAAGTTGAAGTTTACTTCAAATAAATTTGGAATTAGAGCTGATTTACTACAGCTGTATATTTTGAATTATACAGGAAATTTTTCAAGATACAGATATTTATTGCCATTGCAATGTAATAACAGATTGCTTATTTTACCACGGTTGAATTACTTTGCTTTACGGAAGGAATGTTAAATTCCATGAATATTTGTTAAGCCTTTTTCACTACATTGAAGAAAGTGTTTCTCCCAAGTGTTCTAAACTGCTCTGTGTATCAGGATCTACTCTGAGCATGAACCATACTCCCTGGGCTTCATGTGGAATAACCTATCTGCAAACTCCATCACATAACCCTGTCCTGGATGTGAACATATGGAGGGGGAGAAGGGTCAAATCTCAAAAACAGATCATTTCATGTACTACAGGATTTTCTCAAATTCTCATTGCATCATAGTGCTTGAGGCATTGACTTCTTTCTTAGTTCCAGATCTGTAATTTCACTATGATTACTTTAATAAAAAAGCTTATTTCATTCTGTCAACAACTCAATGAGGTGAATATTGATTCTCTTCATTTTGCAAATGAGGAAACTGTGGGATCATTTGAGGATAAGCAGAGTGAGTAAGCATCCCTAGCTTCTATCTTCTTCACTTTTCATGACACTTTTCTGTGAATAATTATAGCAAATATTGATTTTCCTCCTTTCTGTTGAAATGAATTAGTTACATAAAAATATAAATGTAAATTCCTAATTATCACAAATTCACTGACCATTAATTTACTATTTAATAGAAAATTTTATAAGCAAAAATCAAAGCAGCCATTTTGAGACTCATATTTTTTAATTAATTAATTAATTTTAAGTAGGTGTATATGACAGCAAAATGCATTTTATTCATTGTACACAATTGCAGCACAACTTTACATTTCTATGGTGGTTCACAATGCAGCATCATACTATATGTGCAGTCATACATGCACGTAGGTAGTGATGTCCATCTCATTCTACCATCTTTCCTGCCCCCATGAACCCTCCTTCTACTCCCTCCCCTTTGCCAAATCAAAGTTCCTCCATTTTTCCCGTGCCTCCCCCATCCCTGTTACGGATCAGCATCCACTTATCAGAGAGAAAATTTGGCCTTTGGTTTTTTGGGGGGTTGGTTTACTTCACTTAACATGATATTCTTCACCTTCATCCATTTACCTGCAAATGCAATAATTTTATTCTCTTTTAATGCTCAATAATATTCCATTGTGTATATATATCACAGTTTCTTTATCCATTCATCTATTGAAGGGCATCTAGGTTGCTTCTACACTTTAGCTATTGTGAACTGAGCTTCTATGAACATCGGTGTAGCTGCAGACTATAGTAAGTCTGCTGATTTTAAGTTCTTTGGGTACAGACCAAGAAGTGGGATAGCTGGGCCAAATGGTGGTTCAATTCCAAGTTTTCTAAGGAATCCCCATACTGCTTTCCAGATTGGTTGGACCAAATGGAGGAAAATTTGAAGCATTCCCTCTAAAATCTGGAACTAGATAAGGATGCTCTCTTTCACCACTACTATTCAACATAGTTCTTGAAACTCTACCCAAGTAATTAGACAGACAAAATAAATTAAAGGGATGTGGATAAGAAAAGAAGAACTCAAACTATCATTATTTGCTGACAACATGATTCTGTACTTAGAAAATCCAAAATCTCCATCAGAAAACTTCTAGAATTAAATAATGAATTCTGCAAAGTAGCAGGGTATAAAATCAATACCCACAAATAAAATGCATATCTATGCATCAGTAATGAATCCTCTGAAAGAAAAATTAGGAAAACTACCCCATTCATAATAGCCTCAAACAAAATAAAATACTTGGGAATCAAGAAAAGAGGTGAAAACCTCTACAATGAAAACTATAGACAACTAAAGAAAGAAAATGCATAAGACCTTAGAAGATGGAAAGATCTTCCATGTTCTTGGATAGGCAAAATTAATATTGTCAAAATGGCCATACTACCCAAAGTGCTATACAGATTCAATGCAATTCCAATTAAAATCCCAATGTCATTCCTTATAGAAATAGAAAAAACAAACATGAAACTCATTTGGAAAAATAATACACAGAATAGCCTAAGCAATCCTTAGCAAGAAGAGTAAAGCAGGAGGCATCACAATACCAGACCTTAAACTATACTACAAAGTTATAGTTACAGAAATGGAATGGTACTGGCACCAAATAGACCAATGGTACAGAATAGAAGACACAGAGACAAACCCACATAATTGCAGTTATCTCATACTAGACAAAGGCGCCAAAAACATACAGTGAAGAAAAGATAGCCTCTTCAACGATGGTGATAGGAGAACTGGAAATTCATATACAGCAAAGTGAATATAAAACCCTATCTCTCATCATGCACAAAACTCAACTCAAAGTGGATCAAGGATCTAGGAATTAGTCCCGAGACCCTATGCCTAATAGAGGAAAAAGTAAGCTCAAATTATCGTGTTGGATTAGGCCCTGACATCCTTAACAAGACTCCTAAAGCATAAGAAAGAAAATCAAGAATTAATAAGTGGGATGGATTCAAACAAAATACGTCTTCTCAGCAAACAACAGTCAATGAAATGAATAGAAAACCTATATTTGGGAAGAAAATTTTTGCTATACACACATCATATAGAGCACTAATTTCTGGGGTACATAAAGAACTCAAAAATCTTAACACCAAGAAAACAACTCAATCAATAAATGGGTTAAGGAGCTGAGCAGACACTTCTCAGAAAAATATATACATCCAATCAACAAATATATGAAAAAAATGTTCAACATCTCTAGTAATGAGAGAAATGCAAATCAAAACTACTCTAAGATTTCCTCTCACTCCAGTCAGAATGGCAGTCCTCAAGAATAGAGAAAACAATAAATGTTGGTGAGGATGTTTGGGGGGAGGAGGCACACACATACCTTGCTGGTGGGAACTCATATTTTTAAAATGATGTAAAGAACCTGTAATATCCTGGAGTAACACCATGAAAGTGAATCATTCGATTTTCAGAGATTTTATGAACCTGTTTTTAAATATAACCATGATTAAAGATTAAATCTTATAAAAATACAATCACATTATTAAATAAAAGGTGATAAATACTCAAAACATTGTTTTGTCAAGTTTATTGTGTTATGATCTACATTCATAAAATTATTAGTGTTTATTTAAAATGCTAAGCAATGGTGCAAGGCTAAGCATTTCTTTCTGTTGTGCATTGAGACATCAAATTGCTTGATTGAAATTAGGACTATTTTAATCATATTTGAAATATTTTTAGACTAGAATTTGAAAAACTGGAAATAAAGACTTGTTTCATTATTTTGATGACAGCCTAGACTTATGAAATTCATGAGAAAATATTAATAATAATACAGATTAAATTTAAAAAGCTGCCATGTCTTTGGTCATTATGAGTAGCACATAACACACTCCACACACATGCTAAAATATTCTTGGAGTAATTTAATATGATTGTTTCATTCAGCAAAAATCTTTCCATATCATTGAAAAATCAGTGATTTCCAAAATATATTTTAGTTGTTTCACTCTCATTTTTCTTACTAAATAAGTGAATTTATCAGCTTATAGTCATGTCAAAAGAACTTTTACCCATTGTTCATATAAAACACTTCTGTGCTGAATCCAATAGTGATTAAGCACTTAATCTGTAGTCTGATTTTGTCATATTATGGTTGAATTGCTAACATAAGTTTGCTGCAGAAATAACAGGTCAACAAAAACAATGAGTATGTTTCAAAAAACAATTTGCTATTTTAAATTACAATAGGTTGTTGTGTTATAGTCTTTGTAAATTGTGTCCTACATACCCTTTATACAATAAAAAATATAACAAAGTTTAACCTCTATTTACCACATTGTGAGTTGTACCATAAACAGGCTCACATGGCAAGGTACCAAGGGCAGTCAGTGGCCAAAAGCCAATGAGGCACTAAGGCCAGCAGTCCAACAATACCCAATCAACTGAATCCTGCCAACAATGATATAAGTGAGCTTGGGAGAAGATCACTTTTCAAGTAAAACTTCCAATGAATTCCCAGCTTTGGTGGACATCTTATTGCAGCCTGTGAGAGATCTTAGAAAATTGACCTAATCCTTGGGTAGAAAGCTGATTTACTGTAAAATAATCATTATTATTGTTTTAAGTCACTAGAATTTAATATATTTTTAAGCAGCACTATACATCTAGTCCAAATATCATAAAAATAAAATTAAAATTAAATTTCTATTGTCTATATAGTGCTGTAATAAAATGCAAAATAAGCAATGATCACTCCAGCCTTAAATATTACCTGTAAAAGCTACATCAGTCTCAAAATAAAGTAGCCTGAGTCTTACTGAATGCTATTTCATCTAAAATAATTCTTGTGACATTTCCTTATAGACATATGCATATTATTAAAATATATATATTATTTCTTAAATTTATTTTTACATAATAGTGCCAAACAGCAATAAAATCATTATAACCATACAGACTTTAGAAGTTACCACTAACAATCCCAGGATCCCTAACATACTGAGTCTCTGACATAATTTTAATATGTGAGATAATAGTAGCTAAAACTCTATGAAAATTTTAAAGGAAAACAGCTAAAATATTACTTATTTTATTGATTTTTACAATCAATTTTCTACAGAAAAAAACATTACCAATCCTTATGTATATCATGTGTGTACATATGTATGTATATGTGTATGTATATGTGTGCATGTGTGTGAACTATATCTATCTACATGTAGGTAGATACACAGAGACAGAGATTGAGATAAAGAATTGAATTGACTCACATGATTACAGAGAATGAAAAGTCCAGGACTGCATGTGTGCAAGTTGGAGACCCAGGAAAGTTGATGTTACAATTCTGTCCAGGGTCTGAAGGTCTGAGAACCAGGGGAGCTGAGAGTGAAAATTTCAGTTTGTGAGCAGGAAAAGATAGGATTGAATGTACCTCAAATGCAGATAAAGATGGGTGAATTCCTTCTCCCTCTGTCTTTTCTTTCATTCAGACCTTCAGCAAAGTGAATGATACCCAAACACATTGAGGAAAGCTACTGAGTCTACTCATTTGAATGCTAATGTCGAACAGAGACACTTCCAAAAATGATGTATAATTGGCTATCCATGGCCCAGTCAGGATGACCCACAGAGTAAACTATTACATTTACTGTACTAGCATATCATCAATTTCTTCCATGTTAATTTCAAAAATATCTTGTCACAATCATCATCATCATTATTATAAATGTGTTTTCTGAAATAATATTTATCTAATGAGTTGGAACTTTGAAGTATTCAAATAACCAGAAACATCAATAATCAGTTTAACTAACATACTTTTTTTCTTTAGTGATCAGTGTGATGCAAGTTAAAACCTACTCAAAAGACTTTTCCTCTAATCTGATTCTCCAATCTCAAATATGATTTTTAGTGTTAAGAGATAATTGCAGAACAAATATTTTAAAACATTTTAAAAGGAAACAAGCATCAGATGTTTTCCATGTTTATTTGACAGCCCTGAAATTCAATAAGAAATCTGGGAAAATGTTCCAGATCATAATCTGAGATGCTTCTTAAGACATATCTTATATATAATTGGAAATTTTCTACATAGGTTTACTTAAAAGTGTTTCTTGTAAAAACTGTCCACCTTTATTTTATGTGAATATTTGTAATGCATCTTCCAGGTTTTACCCATAATCTTTTCTACTGTTTTTTGTTTTGGCATCAAAATATTGCTTTTCCTCACATGATATATATTATGATTTTTCACTATCTTTTTGTAAAAAAATGCTAAAGGAAAACAAATGTAACTCTATTGTATTCATATTCTTCCTTGCAACTGTGTAGTATCTTACAGTGTTGATATATTTATTTGGCTAGTTAGGAGGCCTTTGTATATCTATCTAGCTATCTAGCTAGCTAGCTATCTAGCTATCTATCTATCATCTATCTATCTACATTTGTATATATGTAATGAATTCCTGAAACATAGATTCATGCTACAATGGAAAATGTAGTGTTTGTTATCAAAGTAGATGATTTAGTGAACTCAGCTCTATTGAATGTCATGCAAGAAAACTTCTACAGTTTTTTTTTTTTTTTTTGTATTTCATTATATGTTTTGTTTGGCTGTCTCTTCTCATAAACCTTTATGTCCTATTAAATGTCCACCTTAAAAGCTAAATACTTTTATAGCAATGTTTAAATATCTCCGAATGATTTTTTTAACATATAAAATCCATTACTCTGAAAACAATGTGCTTATTATGGTCATAAATATTGGTAGAAAACCTTGTATTTAAAAAATGATGACTCTGCCCAGATTGATTTTGAGCACTTTTATATCTTCATTGCAATGTTAATGAAACCTAAAATGATATGATCTTTAACAAGCCTTCCATTCTAACAGCTTTTATTATTTGCATTTATTTATGTGACAGAGCTGTTTAAAAATACTTTATTAATTCAAAGGCATATTATATGAGAATATTTTTATCCAACAAATATGAGCAGATCATAATAAATGGAAAATAATATTAAGTACTCCATTAGAAAAAATAATAAAAATTTTAAATTGCATTTCAATATATGGAATTAATAAAATAAAGCATGAATTCTCTAGGAAAAAAAATGCAATTATTAACATTTTCTAACCGATGAAAATAAACAGGTAGATCCAAAAGAGAATTTGCATCTGTAAAGAATAATTTGTGTTATTTGATTTATAACCTGGATCTAGTGGTTATAAGTCTATTCATGCTTACTCAGCGTAAATTTTAGATTTATATTTTGAGACAATTATTTTGGCATTCTCTTCTTGAATCCTAAGAAGTAAAACTAAATGTTTAAATAGGAACAAATTATTTCTATTACATTTTTTTACATGGTGAAATAAGACAACTAGTAGTTTTACTATTCCTAGAAAGCAGTCTATTCAAGATTCAATATTGTTCAGACTATGCCTTCATAGAATAGTTTGGTTTTGCTTCATTTGTTAATAAATTCAATAAGAAAGCCTGAATTCAACAAATATAGATCAAATTAAACTGTAAATAACAATTGCATTGAATCCAATTGTTATTTTTAAAGGACATGTTGATGTCATAAATTTTGCATATAAAATTAATATATAAGTAACGATATGAATTGGAGTGAATTTTAAATACTTATTACAATTATATAGATTTTATAATAGTGAGAAACATCATTATTTTATAACTTACAAAGGGCAAAATGTGAAGTTATTAGAAATCATTTTCTCATAAAAGTACTTAGGTCTCAATGATCACCCTCATTCTTGTATGTTGATAGCTGCAGCTTGTGGCTTTCATGTGAATGTCTGCAATGCTAGATTCTGAATCCAGGTTGAAGAAATATTCCGCTTTTTGAAACACCTAGCTCAATTGTTTCATATTTAAATAATTTCTCCAATAATTAATTCCAATTACCTATAAGTGATTGAAACTTAAACTGAAGACAGACTTCTTTAAACCAATTGATCCAAATTCTTATATGCATTTGTTCATACCACAGAACACAATTCTGGTAATTTATAATAATTAAGCCACACTTAATTTTGTAATAACAGTACCATGGTTCTTGATCATTGATATAATAAAATATTTGAACATCTACTTTAAATACAGAGAGGAAATAAAGAACAAAGGCACATAATAATAGATAATATTTTCAAGTGCATATTATTTTCCATTCATGTTTTAAATCCTATTCAAAACAACTCCAACAAGTGCTATGTGTTTCCTCTGTATGTGTGTACATATAGAGGAGTGTGTGTGTGTGTGCTTATGTCATTATATGCCATACATATCATATATATAAATATATATATATATATATATATATATATATATATATATATATATCCATTATGTATATATACAAACATAAAAATGTTATGTAATTTAATTCAAAATGAGCTTATATTGCACATTAAAATGAATTCCAGATCTAGAACAGAAGCACTTATCCTTCTCATCATATTCTATAGACAATGTCTTAGATGTAAAAAAAATTGTAGGAAAATATGAAAATTAAATGTGCTATCTATTGAAAATAAAAACATATTTCTGGGTAAATAATATTTTGATATATTAAATCAGCTACTTAAGAAAAATCATACTCATTTAAGAATAATAAAATTACATTAAATTGAATTCTCATGTAGTTCTGTGAAATTTTAATTTTATTTTCTTTTACCAGATTCAACGTGGCATTTATTCTATAGAAGAAGTTTGTGAAACATGTCCAGCAACAAATAAGAAAAAATATACCAAATGCAAAAAGAAACAAGCAGGCAAGAATAATTTTTAGTGTTTTCTAATTTAATTTCTACATCTATAAAACATTTTGTATTGCTAAAATGATGTATTCTCAGTCTTGAAATAATTAAGACACATCAAATGTCAGTGTTTAAATTTTAAACTTTCAATAAGAAATATGATTTGCATTAATTTCCTTATAAATTTATAAGAAAATATTTGTCTTTTAGATGTCTTCTGCATTTTGGATTACATAGAGTATTAAATATAATTTAACTATATTTAGATTTTATTATGGTTTAATTCTGTAATTTTTGTATAATTACTAAATTTTCTCAAAACTCTTGAGATTGTGAAAAACCACTGAACAAAGTGGTCAGAATAAAGTAAATGAAATATTAAGAACTTTTTCTTAGGTAACTCACGTAAATTAAACACAAATGTATAAAAATCAACAACCTAATGATATGGCAATAACTATAACAAAATATAATATTTATTCTTATACAATATGGTCAAAGTTTGGCTTACCAAGGGCCTAGTTCAAGGAATGAACTCAAATTTATACACAACGAATCTTTAACCCTGTATTTCTCACTTTATTCAAGTTATTTTCCTCTCTCAGACTGTTTTCATATATAAAATGGGAGTAATAAAGCTTTCCTACAGGTATGTGAAAAGCTAAGCACATGACTGTGACTTAGGAAACACTCATAATTCTTATTTTTCTATATTATTTCTATTTTATGTTATAATTCCTGATAATAAAAATCAACCCTGACATTGCTTATATTTCTTGCAATTTTCAAAGGCCAAGGCCAATGCTATAAAATATACACTGTAATATTGTCTCCTTATTACTCAACTTATTCATTTACAAAGTCTTAGAAATTTAAGGGTCTTCATGGGAATGATAAATTTGAGGCAGAAGATAAATTGAAAATTCATTGTAACTGAAGAACCTTACAATGTTTCAATTCTCCATATAAACTCTGATTATAATTTGACATGTTTAAGGCTCATTCATACTATACTGAGTTTCACTGCATCAGTAAATCACATCATCATAAAAAATAAAATTAGAATTGTACTCTAATTTCAAGTTCGCTAAAGAAAAAAAAAAAAGAAGAAGATGATTTAGGTAGTTTTAGTACCCAACATAAAATTGTAGTTCTGCATATAAAAAAGATAACATTTTTAAATTTAATGTCATGAAGTATACTATTTCTTCTAGTCTGTTTCTTGGAACTTAGTTATGTTTTAAGAACATAAGTGAGAAAATGAAAATTAACTTCATATTACTTTAGTAGCTTTCTTTTTATGTCTATGATTGTTTTCTTTTTCTTAAAAATGTTCCCTACATAAAAATAAATAGCACTGTGATTTTGATTTATGGAGAGAAGTTTCTTGAAAATCATGATTCTATTAAGTAAAATTTTACTATTTTCTCCAATTGTTTTTGTCCTTGTCGTCAGATAGTATGTATGTGTGTGCTTGTAGATATGCCACTTATCTTTTCATAGGCCCCCTTACTCTTATTCACCAAATATATTAAGTCACCCCCTTAGAAAACAGATATTGGCAGAAGTGACTGGAAAATGTTTTAGCCCAGGCCCTAATATGGAAGTCTTCAAAGCTGGCTTCTGAAATAAAGACGCAAATATGTGTTTGAACATATTCAGTGTAGGGAAGAAGGTTTGAAATGGTTGAAGGGAATGGATCCTTGACTACAATTTTCTCTAGAAAACTATAACCAAGAATAATAGGAAGATGGCAGGCAGTTCCCCCATGAGATGGCCAAGGAAGCCTTTCTCATTGTTTATGTCTGTCTTTATCGATCACACCGAGGATTTTACGCTGAAGCCATACTTCATCATATTTCTGATCCCATGAGGTTTTAATATGTAATAATGAAATACTATAATAATATATAACATAAAAACCTCTATGTCCACAAATTTATAACATAGATAAAGTTAAGGATCATTTTCTTAAAACACAGAAACAGCCTAGAATCACATAATTAGAAACAATCTTAATAGTCCCATATTAAGAAAATTAAATTAATAACCTTCTCCAAAAAGAATATGAAGTCCACTTGGCATTTCTATTGGTAAATTCTACCAAGTATTTAAGCAACAAATAATACTAAATCTCCAGAAGCTCACTTAAAATTTGTCATTAGTGCTGGGGATGTAGCTCAACATGCCTGGGGCCCTATGTTCAATCCCAGCAATGCGAAAAGAAAAAGGAAGAAAGAAAAGAAAAGAAAAACGTTAGATAGATAGATTGATTTTAAATAAATGGACAATCCTCAATTAATTCTCTGAGGCCAGAATTACTCTGTGTTAAAAACAGTTTTGAAGGTATAGACATTGTAAAAAATTAATAATTAAAAAAATACATTCTAATTTATATACAAAACCCACAGCTTATTCGTCTTTGTATCTACAACCATTGCTAAGGAACTTATTTAATAAGATGAATTTATTTAAACATGTAGAGTTTAATGCATATTCAAAAACCAATAGATGTAATCCACAAAATCAACAGCAATAAGTTTCTGAACTTGGCAAACAGCATCTACAAAAATCCTACAGCCAAACTTAGAGGAAACATAATGGTGAAAAATAGGACATTTTCCTCCAAAGATCATGAATTATGCAAAGATTTGGTTTATTCCCACTCATATGCAATATTTTACTGTAAGTCCTTGCTAGCATATTAAGATGAGTGAAGGATATTAATGTTTTGCAGCCAGAGAAGCAAGAAATGAAACTGTCTTCATTCATATTTGAAATGATTGTCTATGTAGAGAATCTCAAAGAATGACCAAAAATCTCTCAGAATTAAAACAAAAATATAGCCAGGCCACAACATAGAAAGTTAATATTCATAAGTTAGTTGTCTTTCTTTCTTTCTTTCTTCTTTTTTTGGTAGGGGTGGGTTGTACTGAGGATTGAATTCAGGGGCACTTGACCACATAATCCCAGTCCTATTTTTGGATTTTATTTAGAGACAGAGTCTCCTTGAGTTGCTTAGCTCCTCACTGTTGCTGAGCCTTGCTTTGAACTCTCAATCCTCCTGCTACAGGCTCCTGAGCCCCTGGGATTACACATGTGCACCACTGTGCCTTGCTGAGGAGTTTTTCTATATATCAGTAATAAACAACTGATGCCTGAATTCAAAAGATGATTAAGCAATGTGAATGCAGCTCAGTGATGGAGTGTTTTCCTAGCATGGATAAGGACCTAGGTTCAATCCCCAGTACCATGTACCCACACACAGATGATTTAGAACAATATAAAAAATTAAATATGCACACACCATATACAAATCTAACAACATATATCCAAAGTCCAGATGCAGAAGATGTTAAAAGTTTATTGAAAGAAATTTTAGATCTAAATAACTGAGGAGATTGAATGTACATGGATTTAAAAAATATAACATTAAATGATAATTCTTCCCAACTTCTTCCATAAAAATTAAACTAAATTCCAATAAAAATATCATTGAATTATTTTTTTGGACATTAATGAACTGATTGGAAGTTTATATAGGAATTTTTAAAGGTCTGGAATAGCCTACAAGATTCTAGAGAAAAAGAGCAATCAAAACCACCTGCTGTATTGCAAAAGCATGCAGATACAGATAGATGATGATGATGATGATAATGATGATGAAGATGGCAACAATGATGATATATAGACAGATTATAGGTGAACAGGTAGTCAAGTTGATAGACAAGAGATATAAAAACCCATAGGTAGATAGTTTGAGAGTCTATAACA
The DNA here is from genome assembly GCF_021218885.2 of Marmota monax. Taxonomy (NCBI): domain Eukaryota; kingdom Metazoa; phylum Chordata; class Mammalia; order Rodentia; family Sciuridae; genus Marmota; species Marmota monax. The sequence continues at coordinate 486,365 of NW_026695005.1, forward strand.
AATACATAGACTGAGGGGCTTATATACAACAGAAACATATTTCTCCTTATTCTGTAGGAAAGAAGTCTGAGATTAAGGTGCCAGATAGTATCCTAGGGCCCTGACAAAGGCCAGGTTCCTGGTTGTAGGCTACTGTTTTCATGAGTTGTCTTCAAATAGCAGACTTATGCACATATACATTTATTTATACCATAAATATATAATATATATAGTTCATTTAGCAAACATAATTTTAAATAAAATGCTTATGAGGTGAAACTTATTGATGATTAAAGGATATAATAGAGTGGTTTATTTAATTTTTTTTTTGAAATAAATAATCTAGAACAAAGACAGAAATGATATCAGTTAGGGGACAGTATAAGATTTCAAAATATTCTAGTTTAGACCTGTTTCCTCAATCTCCCATCATATATAATTATTTTATATTCATAAAACAATACCTTTTGTTTATTATCTTGAACTAACTACAATGCCTCCTTTATTACTCATAAACAAACAGTTAAAAGAGATGATTCACTCACAATCTGTAGCCTTCCAGGATTCTAGGCCTCCTAAATGATATACATACAAGGAATGAAAAAATGCAGGAACTCAAGTTTTGAGGAAATTGTTGATTCAAGAAAGGTAAAGTATTTTCAGGGTGTGTGAGAGGGATTCTTTCTGAGGAATGGAAAACATTGTGAATCAGAAGGCCAAAGGGAGCACCAAAGTTCCCCCTCTCTACTACTCACTTGAGACAGACTAACCATTTAATAGCAGATGCCAAAAAGAGTACAAAAAAGGTGTAAACACCTCCCTCATATCTTACATGTACAACCTGTTTACACCACTTCTCGGTATATTTCCAAAGGACTTAAAATCAGCATAGTGCAGTGGCTGTAGTAGTGTAGTACAGTGTAGTACTGTGACTCAGCCACATTGATATTTATAGTAGCACAATTCATAATAGCTAAACTATGGAACTAACATAGGTGCCCTTCAACAGATGAATGGATAAATAAAATGTGGTACGAATACACAATGAAATAAATACTGAGACATAAAAAAGAATGACTATGACATTCTGGAGACTATCATGCTAAGTGAAATAACCCAATCCCCAAAAATTAAAGGTCAAATATTCTCTCTGATATGTGAATGCTAACACATCACTGGGGGCAGGGGTTAGAGTAGAAGTTCAGTAGATCAGACAGTGGAAATGAAGGGAAGGGAGAGGGAATATAATTAGGAAAGACAGTGGAGCGAGTCTGACATAGCTTCCCTGTAAACATATATGACTACATGACAATGAATCTCAACTTCATGTACATACACAAGACTGGGATTTTAATTAGGATGAGGTATGTTCTGTGTTTGTATACATATGTCAAAATTGACTGTAGTGTAATGTATAAATAAAGAGAGCAAATAAAAAAAGATGATTTAATATAGTAAGATCAGCTAAAATGAAGCAAATGTGTGTATTTATTTACTTGAACATTTTATATCAATGGCAATTTCTTTTGCTTATTAAAAGCATATTTTATTCAAGTCTGCTGTTTGTTTTCTATACACCCAAGTGCTTTCTTTGAATTAAGATTTTTTTTCCCTTTCTTATAAACCATATTGCTATTTGCATGAAAGTATTAGCTTATGAAGTCCTTCAATATCCATCACAGGTGCAGAATGTTTGTCCCTGTTTAAAAGTACAGCAAAGCTGCTTATTTCCAACTTAATTTTTACAAAGTATTGATGTGCTTTCACTTGTTTTTCAAAGATACTTATAGCTTCTTCAGGGTGTGTGCCTACTTGCTTTAGTAAAAAATAAAAGGGGGCTATTTAAAAATAATTTTGATGAGAAAAAGTATTATTGATTGGGGTGTTCCAAAAAAGAAAATTTCCTTTTCACAGACACAGAATTTCAGTGACATCCTTACAAAGATACAATCATTTTTTTAAAGATGCACAAAGTTGTGGTCAAATTTAAACCACAAAAACGTTTATTAACTTATTAATTTTTTCTTTCTTAATTCACAACTGTTTATTGACTTTTGTCTCACTGTTATGTCTCTAATTATCATCTAACCAATGTGTTATGTGGACTAAAAATTATGTGAAATTAAAATTAAACTAATTTAGAAAACAATATGCTGTAAGATATAATGCCTTACAATTTTACTATTGAAATACAAATTGCTTGCTACTATAATCACAAGGTATAATGAAATATAAATTATGAGAACTTATTTTCTCTTAATGCAGCAATTTTTTATTGAGCTTAAAGTGAAATTGGATATATATTCCTGCTGACCATTCATTATATATTTCAGTATTTTCTGTACCGTATTTACACTTAGTTTTAGAAAATGCTTACAGAAACAGTCAAAATTGCATCAGCGCTATAAAAGAGGCAATTATTTATAAACAAAGCGGATCATAGTCTCAATTAAAAGGCATTTACCCTAGCTGAAGAAGCATTTGGCATTATGAGTGGGTCTCAGCCACAGCCTCAGAATCAGAGGATCAGAAGGTTATGCTGCTTTAAGATGCATCAAAGTGATCCTTACACAAATTCATTCCAAACTAGCGATCTACACTTCTTGTTCAATGAAGTCACAAATAAGAAGCATGTCCTTCAGTGAGGGAAAGAGAATGTCATGTGTATGTAAACTTAAAATGTTTATTATTACTCCCTGGCATCAGTCATCAGCAATGTCCCCCACAAAGACTGGAGGAGACTATCAATTCCTATTCAGTGGGTACAGTGAAAAGCAAAATTTTGGGGTGCAATGGTAATGATAGTAATGTTAAAAATGTGAGTAGAAACTCAAGAGACATCCTAAGATTACTAGTCTATTGTATCTAGAAAAGAACAATCCTACAGATAATTGCAGTGAAAGTATATTGGAAAATGTATATTGATTTATTCTATTTGTTATGTAGAGATTGGTGAAATCCAAAGGAATTTGTTTGTATCAAAAATTAATAGTGGATAATATAACATTATTTTTGGTGTTTCAAGTGGAATGAAAAGCTACTATAAATCAAGAGAGAATTCTAAAACTATGTAGCAATAACAGAAAACTACCAAGAGTGTAACATAAATGAGTATGAGAGATCAGAAGGAGGTATTGGAGATTCCTTTCCCTGAAGGTTCTTCTCCAGGAGAAGTGGTGGTTAGAGTTTGCAACATAGCAATAATTTAAAACTAAGATCAACTGACAAAAAGTTTGTTTAGCAGAAATCTTGTCCTTTTTAGTTTTACTAATATTTGCACAGGTCCCAACTTGTATTAATAATGTGCTAGTAAAACATCCCAAGAAACTTTGCCTTATGTACTTAAAATAGAAATGCAAGGCCTTGCACAATTTGAACCCTTAGACTAATATATGTATATATATATCAAAAGGAGAAGGATATTTTGAAGGAAAAATAAATGGCTCAGTACTATACTTACAGTAAAGAATGTGTTTATAATTAAAGTTAATTTTATTTAATTTTTGGGAAAAAATTATAGTATCTAAATTAGATCACATTGTTTAATGTCTTGATTTCTTCTAACTTGCTACAAATGAGAAAGGAATACAATGTCTTGCAATGAGTGTATATGAAGTAAAGTATTTAAAATATTAAAAGACCTAAGCTGAATAAAAACTGAAGTAATATTGTATATAGGGTGTACCTTAAAATTGCTCATGTTTCAAGGTAAAATGTTTGAATTATGTATCAGTGCTTTAAAATAATAGCTGATCATTATTAATTTCCTCTGGTATTTATTGTCATAATATTAATCATGATGAACTCATTTGGTATTAATGTGCATGTCATAACTAGTTCTTTGGGATTTCAACAGTGATTTCAGCAATGATTAATTGCACAATTATTTTAAAGGGTTACCAATTTTCTTAATGCCTCCTACCTGACAAAAGAGTTTGAGTTGCATTTTTTCAGGTATAGAGTATAACAGGTACATTTGTCTTCTGTCCGTAGAGTCAAAATTAATCCTTGTGTTTAAGTCTCATGTGGCTACTTGAGCTCATTTCTTGCTATTTTCATTCATAATTTCAATGTGCCAACCTGATTAAAATACTATCTTTTAAAGATTTATCATCTAATACAAGAGACTATGTGTTAAATATAAATGGGAGTTGGGGTGTGAAGAAATACATCATTTAAAAAAAATAAAAGCAAGCAAAAGATTAGTTCTCAACTAAAAATTAGGAGAAAGCTGAGAAACTATGAGACTGATGACTGATTAAAACTGATAAGAAAAAATTAACAGCATGGAATAGATCCTTTCTCCAAATTCACAAAACTGTTAAATAGGTCTGATTCTCAGAGGGCATGAAGTAGATACTTTGAAGCAATTTTGTCTAAATTCCAAGGAAACAAGGAATATGAATTACAGATTTACCTAAGAAACTTCATACCACAAGAAACTTAAAATGTTTAAAATTATGAGATAATTGTTACTATATCCAGAATTACTATTTTACCATAGCATAAAATTATTTTCTTATTGATTATTATGCTTTTATTTGTTTTCTTCTTTTCTACTAGTAATTTTCCCTAAAAATCATAAAAATATTTCAGCAGTTCTGGTTCCAAAGGAAAATAAGTAAAAAATAGTGTGTATGTAAATGCATAGCCTATCTCTTCCTTATGCTTTTATCTTTCTTCTCCCACTGACCTTAACCCAAGCAATTACACACATGAAGAAACAACCTATTACACACATGAGGACACTGTTTCTCCATATTTAAGTGTCATTCCTCAACTCTTGGTTATCTAATTTCCAAACTAAACTTTACAATATATTGCAATTTTTCAGGGATGACAGCCCCTGCATTAAAATTATAAATATTTATTTGTTTTACATTGTATTACACAAAATTTTAATCTACCATCTCATAAGTTATGGAATGTTAGATGAATTTTTGTCAATGGATAACCACCATTATTTCAGTAGTTTATTACACTAGAATATGTCAATTGAATATATAGTAGCAGCATATAAATATCGTATTTTTGTTAAAAATATTTCCACATTTATTTAAGCTAACTTTCAAAATTATGTTTGAATTTTGGATTTTTAAATTATATGCTCTAAATTAAATAAATTCAACATTGAAGATATGAGAGAAAATGTATAAGAAAGAACACAGAAAAAGACAGACTTTGCTAGGATTATAAAATAAAAAATAAGCCCATTTTCACTCTAATTACATACAGCCAGCAAAGATGTATAACAGTAACCACATCCAAACATACTCTGTTAACAAATATATTCATGCCTTAAAGAAATAAAAATAAATATTAGAATCCAGGAACACCAAGAAATTGCCTTTGTGAGAAGTCAATAGATAAAGCTCTGTACTAATAGAAGGAAGAAATTTCTGAGATGCTTGTCACATGCAACTCTGAACAGAAAAAAAAAGTCAACAATGAGGAACTGAAATATGACCTTGTAGCATTGAAGGCAGGCAGGTTCCAGATCATGTAATCTGTTTTGGACACAGAATTCAAAGACCATATTTTAGGTAAGACTGTGTTTCAGACAATTAAGTCTAAGGCACAAAACGGAAGCAAATTTATAACTTATTTTTAAGGAAACTTATACAATATAGGAATCACTGCAAGCTAACTGAAAATCAAGTAAAAGCATTGCTATAAAAAATTAGAAATTAACCAGACTTACATCCCATCGATGGAATTAACTATTGGAATCAATTACCAACTCCAGTTCAAGCAGTAGAATGATCAGAAAGACATAAAACAATGAACCCCATTATTCTGTATAATTATAATTCATTAATAATATAATTTTTTAAAAAATAATACAATGCAACAATTATAAAACAATCACATAATTAAAATTGTTTTGTAAATGAAGAGAGAAAAAAGATAAAAATAAATGAACAAGATAATCAGAAAATAGACTAGAAAAATTTGCCCACTAATTATTGGAATTTTCAGAAAGAATGATTGGTGATAAAATTTAAAAGTCAAATGATGCAATATCTGAGATTATCTTTAATGAAATGGACAATAAATTTACATATAGTTTCATAATGAATACAGAGAAATATGTAAAATATAGGAAAATTATATTAGCAAAAATCAATAAAATTAAAAGTTTCAATAAATATCTTTTGAAACTTACCAATAATAAAACATTACTGAAAGAAACACTAAAAGCTAAAATTTAATAGGAATAAAATTAATCCCAGCAAAAACTTAATAGCAAGACAAAGTAGTTTGCAAATTCTTATAAATATTTTCACATGTCCAAAGCAATATTGTGTCCTAAAATAAAATTTGGCCTAAAATTCTAACAAAACAACAAGGCTGATTCAAAGAGGTATTTTGTTTTACTCATAAGGAAGAAAGGGTATTTATTAATTTTAGATTTTGTTAAAGTATTCATGCATCTTAAAAAGTTATTAACACTTCTTAAAAACTTAGAAATATAATATGTAACTCCAATAAAGTAAAGGCAATATAATTCAAAAAAACAAATAAACTGTTTAATGGAAATAATTGAAGAATAGGTTTGTGGGGAAAGAAAAGTAGAAATCACAGTAAATACAGCTAAAAATGTCACAAAACACAAACATAATATTTCAGTAAGCATAATAATTGTAACTGAACTATACAAACTGATTAGTAAAAGAGAGATTTTCAGATTTCTTAAATCATTAATATTCAGACACAAGACTTGTGAGAACCTCATGCCCCAGGAAAATAATTTCTCGCTTCACTTTGGAATAAAATGATTCATTCCTTAAAAGACAGAAAGTTGGGGAAATTGTATGAAAATCGTTCCTACAAAGACATTATAGAATATGACTGAGCCAGACTGTGATAGAGACAAAGGACAGAGAAGGTGAGGTGAATGTGAAAATGTTGCCAGCTCCCTGCCTGGAGACTGTTTCCAGCCCATGGAGAAGGGAGGAGATGGCATCCAACAGGCCTGAGGACTTTGGAAGCCAGGAATGGGAATTCAGAAAAAAATCTAAGTCTGGAAGAAAGTACTGGAGAAGAGAGAGATCCAAAAGAGGAAACACAAGTAATGCTACTAAAAATTTGTTGTTTTTGATATAAGGAGGCTGAATCATAGTGGGATAGAGAATGGAGCATGGGAGGAATAGATGAACTCTAGATAGGGCAGAGGGGTGGGAGAGGAAGAGAGGGAGCATGGGGTAATTAATGATGGTGGAATGTGATGATCATTACTATCCAAAGTACAGGTATGAAGACATGAATTGGTGGGAATACACTATGTATACAACCAGAGATATAAAAAATTGTGCTCTATATATGTAATAAAAATTGTAATGCATTCTGCTGTCATATATAAATAAAAAATTGACATAAAAAAAGAAAAATGTTTGGTAGAGATACTAAACTAACTATATATAAATTAGGAGCCATAAGACCATCCCTGATTCACCTAATTTCAATGAAAGTCTTTATCACCAAGAACCATTCTAGTTTAACGTACAAAAATGATAAACAGTTTGGTTCTATACCTCATTAGTTATACATAATTTTTTAAAAAGATGCAGTTTTAAAATTCACATGTATGTATATAGAGAATTATCATAATCATCTTTAGATTCTACATATAAATTACCAGTTTTTTTCCACAAGTTCATTCTCAGATCTCTTGCTGAGACTCTCTAAGTCTCCTTCTGTACCCAAATCTAAATTTTTGCAATCTTTATTGTGTAAGTAAGTAATATGAAAAATCGTGCAATTCTATTTCAAAGATTTTTTGAAAAAGTATGATAGTTTTATCGCCAAAATTATTTGCCCCAATATGCATTAAAGTACCGACCCTTTAAAGCAAAGATTTTCTGAAGAAATTTGAAAATTATTTGGGAGGAATATTTTAACATGAAAATGTTACCATTTTCAGCCAAACATCCAGAGAAACCTAACTATGTAAGCTTCTACATTTCAGTTCTAAAATGCAAATATTTTTAGGACAGATTTTGGAAATTAGAATATGCAAAGAATCAAGATCAAATATAAAATATTGCCACAACCAATACATCTATTAATCCAGAAAATGGCAAGGAGCCATGGGGGATTGAAAAAAGACAAACACCACAAATAGAGAGAAAAAAGTTGTGGCCAGGTGGATCATCATCCTCTGAATGAGGGTGAATGACCCAGAGTTAGCTCAGAATGATTATTACATAGATTTTATCATCAAAAATTTATTTGTGAGAAGTTTTCAGCGAAGCAGACTTGAAGTTTGTGGTAAAACTTGTGTGACATCAGGATTATTTTGTTATTCCCAGAATTCTCTATTCCCAGGTGTTGATACCTGAGATCAAAGTCCCCACTAACACACAGAGCCTTCTGTGGTCACATATCACCACACCAACTGGGATATCTAGACCTGTACTTTTGTACAGGGAATTCCCAGCACAAAAGAAGCCATGAGGCAATCAGAAACTGTGATTCAAGTCACCACTCTCCACAAGATATTTTATGCTTTTCAAATAAATAGTATTGCAAACAATGTAAATCAAGAAAGTTAGGAATAGGTAAAAAAATGGCAAAAGCATTTATTAACAAACTTATCATAGATATTGCAGTTTTATTACATTCCAGACAAAATTACCACCCTGTTTTATGCATTGGCTCTTTTTCAAAAATCACCAAAAAATACATTAACTACACTTTCTTCTCTTTAAGTGATGAGCAAATACAAAGAGATTAGAGAACTTGTTCATGACCGTGTCAGCCTGGCAATGAACCCAGTTAACAACACCCCATGGGACATGATAATAAAATGTCACTATTACAAAAGAAAAGACTGAATAGCTAGATATTTGTTTCTATCAGTTGTGATCCTTTAATTTGTTATTACCATGTTCAGAATCACTGTCACTATAAAAACAATCAGGTTTATCTCTGAAACGTATTTTAAAGGTGAATGTTTTGTTTATAGTGGTTATTAATGAAGTTGAGAAATGGACATCAAGCAGAGGATTGGCAGAAAACAAAATGACTATCTTATCTACAGATTCATTGATGCATTGAAATGTAATCTGCAGAAAGAAAAATATTTCATTCTGAGTAGACAAGCTTATCTGTGTTCTTAGTGTAAAACCAATTGAAACTTGGCAGGGTTTCTGCTCTCCTTTGTTTTACATTATTTTCAACTGAATGGGAAAATGTTAATGTTACTACATGGGATAAAATTATTACAGAAAGAATGCTGTTTTAAATATTTAAAGCAAACTATATCCTTTATTTGATTTGGAATAGCTCAACAATAATATTAAATTTCAAGAGGTACAAATGAAATTTTTAATATTTTATTATTTTGTACTAAAAGTTTTACTTCAAAATCATTAAAATTGAAAAACAAATCAATTATAGATTTTTTATAAAAATATTTGTATGTAGTGAAAAGATTAAAGGTACATATAAATATGACTTTTTCAAGATTTCATTCTAAATATTGTAAGTCAAGGCCTCCAGAATCCAAACACCCTTTCTCTAAGGTGTTTTGCTTTTGACCTTGAAAAACAGGGCTTTTGAGTATAAAACAAATAATAAAACAAAAATGAAGTGGAGGGTGTGTGTGTGTGTGTTTGTTCACATGAATGTTTGTGTGTAGGCAAGTTAAAGAAAAGGTGAATATTGTTTTCATCCGATAGCACATAGTATACATAGCTAGACAGGTATAATAAGGGGATGATAAGGCAGACTAAATCAAAGTTTCAAAATACAATTTGTATATCTGACTGAAGAATATTAACAATAAATTGCTCCTTTTCCCTAAGTTTATAATTGAAATTTATTTTAACATGCACCAAAAGCTGACTAAAATGACTTTGCCTTTCATATTTTCATCACAATACACCCAAATCATTAAAAGTTCATCTTTTCATATTTAAATAGAAGATGAGGATTTGGGTGCTATGCACAGAGAATCTATACAGTGTATTCTACGGGCTCAGTACACAGACAGGATGGAATTTAATCTGTCCTTGTTCCATCAGCAGAAAATAATTAGATATCAACAGAGAAGTAGTGAAGTGTAGCCAGGTTTTTGAACTAAGATTTCATTAATTCTCCTTTCTTTATATATTTAGTGTGATTTAAAATTCAAAGCAGTTATATTTGGACTAAGTTTTTTGGTTAAAGATGAAGCAGATTATAGGAAACTAAGATTCTTAAGTACTTGAAAGCAGTAAATAATTATAGCCCATCACTTTATGTGTTTCTTTTACTCAGAATGTCACAATGACCTACTTTTAATTATGCACATACCATATTAATAAGGGACTTCTAGTCACTATAAGATCCTCAATATAATATTGTATTTTTTCACTAAAAATTATCATTTTCATTTTAATTGTATTTCAATTTACAATGTTTTTTTACACAAGTAAAAAATTCTCTTGCCATAAAATATAAAACATAATTCCTTTTTTGAGATATGACTCATTTTATAATGGTGTGTAAAATATGAAAAAGTAAATTAAACTTTTGTATTTTAATGAAATTTGATTAGATCAAGAAATACAAGTAGTAAGGGGGAATACTAGTTTGAGGTCATGATAAGTTTTTGTGGGTTTCCTAGTTGGCAAAGAAAATGGACTGGCATCAGAGTGAAATAAGTTAATGCTGACTCCTAACACTTTATCAGAGGCAAACATTTAGGGGAAAGAGGCAGAAGAAAATCAAGAATTTCTTCAGGGTTTGGCAAAAACACATTGGATAAGTGAGCTAGACTTCTGCTAGGCAGGTTCTGCATCTTTATTTTGGGTTAGTGGGGCCTGCTGCCCTTCTAGAGTTTTAGGGCTCTATAGAGCTAATATCATCAAAGGTTTAGGCCATGTGAAAACATTTCCCCTCATTCCAGTAGAAATATGAAAGAAAAATTTTTATCTCACCGATGATAATGAAAATATTAACGAGGTTATTACACCCCTTGAGGTCATGCATCATGTCCACTTACAACATAGGAGTAAATAATACAGAAATGTAAACCTAAATTTAAAAATAATAGTAGAACATTTGGTAATATTCCAGACAGTGGTGGAAGCAAATGTTTGATACAAAAATTTAGAAATCTCAGTGGATATAGTACCCAAAGTCATTTACCTATTAAAACCTTGACTGTTTTGTATTATATAATCTTGACTGTTATATAATATATATATATATATATATATATATATATATATATATATATATTATGATTTATAATATATAAGTGTTAGGAAAATTAAGTCTGGTACCATTAATACATGCTGTGATTTTACTGGAAATAGACAAAACTAATGCATTTGCATATATAGCTGCAGAGAGTTTAAACTAGAAATAAATCTTGGTGACACTGTTTGACAGTACTTATCTAAACCAAAATTATATTCCAAATTAATAATCTACTTCTAGATATGTTCAATAAAATTTAGTATTAATTTTTATCAAAATATATGTCCTAGAGTGTTACAGAAAGAATGCTTTTTTGAATATTTAAAGCAAACTATATCCTTTATTTGATTTGCAGTAGCTCAATAGTAATATTTAATTTCAAAAGGCACAAATGAAATTTTAATATTTTATTATTTTGTACTAAAAGTTTTACTTTAAAATTGAAAAATAAATCAATTATAGATTTTTTATAAAAATATTTGTATACAGTGAAAAGATTAAAGTCCTAGAGTGTTTACGTAAGCAGTTCTGGTGAAAACCCTAACTAAAAACCATACAAATAATGATCAATATTTAAAGAGTAATTGTGATATAGTCACTTTATGACACTTCCAGAAGTACAGAACAATCTTAAAAAAATATATCTTTGATAAAAGCGTTCTAACAGCCAGTAGATTATATTGTTACATTTCACTGTTGAAGTACAAAAACAGATAAAACAAATTCTATGAGAATTTTAAAAGGTGGTTACCTGGAGAGAAAGAAGAGTCAATTACTAGGAGTAATTTTTTTTTTTTTTTTGGTTCAGGTAAAATTTTGTTTCTCAGCCTACGTTTCTGTTTTCCATTTATATTTTATTTTGGAAAATTTATCAAAGCATATTCATTTATGATGTACACTTCTGAATATATCACTCTAATAACATGTTTATGCTAATAATTAATTTGTTGATGAATGTTAAGATTAAAATCTTAGAACAAAGTAATTCTTAACAAAACAAGTAGTTGAGGAATAATTCATCAATGTGTGAAATAAGACAGAAATAATTCCTGAAATCAACAAGAAATGAAAAAAGTAACGTATTATATGTAGTTTTAATATTTATTAGTTTATTCCATATTTTTGTTATTATTAGCATAACCCTGTGAAAAGCAAGTTGCCTTTTAAAGTGAAATCATATTTCAGTATATATAAAAAACCCATAACAACATTATAATAAGTGTAGAAAAACTGAAAGCATTTCCTGTAAGATCAGGAATAGGACAGGGGTGCTCATTCTCATCATTTTTATTCAATATACCATTAGAAATTGTAGCCAAAGCAATAATGCCAGAAAAAGAAATAAAAGTGATACAAGTAGAGAGCCGCGGGCGCTTTGCTCCCATCTGCTTCATCTTTCGCTTCACTCCGGGCAGAAAAGGTGAATGTGTAATCAGCAGTGGATTGTAAGTACCCTAGGCAAAGAAAGCTCAGTGCGCCCCACCTTTTTTTTTTTTTTTGAATATTTTTTATACAGGGAGAGTTTGTGGATTGGGATCGTTGGCTGGGCTGCGGTTTCTGTGCCGAAAATCCACTCCGCGGGAGCCGCCATTTGCTTTTTGTCGGCTGTCTTGATGGCTATGGCTACATTGTCCGGCAGCCGCACCTAGAGGTTGGAGCTGGGCTGCGTGCCGAGCCCTGTCCTCCAAAGGCTGGACCGCAGCCTTGAGCCCATAGGTCGCCTGTTCGCCGCTGCACCCTCGGGCAGAGCCTGCTCTGGGGTCGTTCTGCATGCCCCTGAGAGGGGACCCATGCTTCAGAGGAGGGAGCCGGAGAGCCGCGGTGGCAGCTGCTTGGGCCCTGGGGGCTGGGCACCGGTTGGCGGGGCAGCTACGGTCGCGGACGAGCCCGGCGCCCCTGATCGTGGCCCCGGGGAAGAGGCGACGGCATCAGGGTTTAATTTCTAGAAATCTGGACTGGAAACCAAAGCAGCAGTTTGTATAATCCCAAGAACTTGCTTATGCCAGGAAGCTGTAAGGGCAACATGAATATAATTGAGGAGATCTAACATGGCAGCGGGCGGGGAGAGATCAAGTCTCTGACCTCTTCAACTGCGCGGGCATAGGGAGCTGTAAACTGTATAAATGCTGTTTGCTCAGGATCACTAGGCAATGCTGAGCTGACGTGGATCTGGGGTGTACAGTCTGGGCCCCTCAGAACACACACACCGAGCCCGGATTGGCTGCTTCGCCTGCTTCTCGTGACTCAGCACTAACAATCCCGCTGAAATAACTGGTTGGCCCTTAGGAACTTTCAGAGGTAAAAACCAACCGAGCCTTCATAGGCAGTGGCCACAGGATTGAAACGGGGATTGGGAGAGACAGTCAGGACCCACCCGTTGCATTGGTCACCCGGCAAAGGGAATGAACGGTCACCATTTACATGTGATACCAACTTGGCAGAGAACTGACGTCACGGGAGGAGGAGATAACTGCATTGAAACCAGCGCAACAGGGCTCCCGGGAGCAGCAGACGTGGCGTGTAGCCAGTATTGTGGTGAGCGTCACAGGTGAGCGCAGCCTGGCTTGAGGAAACACAAGAGAAGGCCCTAGGCACTCAGGATTGGAGACCCGCCCAGTCTGTGAGGAAGAGCTGCTACACAGTGATTGGTTCCCACTTAGTGAGAGGAGAAGCTTGACCCAGTGGGCACAGCTCCACCTACTGGAAGAGAAATTAATCGAACTCTATGACTGCATTTATTATTATTATTATTATTATTATCATTTTTTTTCTTTTTCTTTTTTTTCTTTCATTTTCAATTTTTTTTGTTGTTGTTCTTTAACTTTTTTTAATGTTTCTAATTTTTTTAATTTTTTTATTTTTATTATTATTATAATTTTTTAATTTTAATTTTCATTATTTTTATTATCATTATTATTTTTGTAAAAAAATTTTTTTTTCTTTCTCTATTTTCTAACTTTTTTGTGTGTGTTTTGTTTTTGTTTCTTTTGTCTTTTCATTTCTTTTTAATTTTCTTATTCCCCCTTCCTTGAATTCTACCTGCCTCCTCTCATTCTCTTTAGTGACTTCTTCCCTTCCCTTCTAATATCTTTCCTCACAAGCATCAAATAAATTTATAAGAGTAAACAGTAACTCAGCAGTCAAACAGAACAAGAAGTAACATGAGCAGCATAAAAAAGCAAGGAAGAAAAGGGGTACAAACAATGAAGGACAGCCTAAATATTCAGGAGGACCTAGAGTCAGCAGAAAAATGGTCATATAAAGAACTCAAGGAATACCTTAGACAGATGGAATGGAACCTTAAAGAGGATACGAGACAGCAAATCCAAACAGTGAAAGAGCACTTTGAAAATGAATTACATAAACAGATAAAAGAAGAAGTTAAGCATCTTTATCAGGAGATAGAGATTATAAAAAAAAAAATCAAACAATAATTCTAGAAATGAAGGAAATGATAAACCAAATTAAAAACTCAATTGAGAGTATCACTAACAGAGTGGAGCAAGTAGAAGCCAGAACTTCAGATAATGAAGACAAAATATATCATCTTGAAAAGAGCCTAGCCAACTCAGAAAGGCTGGTTAAAAATCACGAGAGAAACATCCAAGAGATATGGGATAACACAAAAAAACCAAACCTATGAGTCATCAGGATAGAAGAAGGTACAGAGATTCAAACCAAGGGAATGAGTAGCCTGCTGAATGAAATAATTACAGAAAACTTTCCAGAAATGAAAAAGGAAACGGATATACAAATTTTAGATGCATACAGGACACTGAGCACACAAAATCACAGTAGACCAACGCCAAGACACATTGTTATGAAGATATCCAATATACAGAACAAAGAGAAAATATTAAAAGCTACAAGAGAAAGGAGGCAGATTACATTCAGGGGTAAACCAATAAGGTTAACAACGGATTTTTCATCACAGACGCTGAAAGCAAGAAGATCCTGGAACAACGTATTTCAAACACTGAATGACAATGGATGCCAACCAAGAATTCTGTATCCAGCAAAATTAAGCTTCAGGTACGACAACGAAATAAAAATCTTTCATGATAAACAAAAGCTAAAAGAATTTGCAGCCAGAAAACCAGCATTTCAAAGCATCTTGAGCAAAACACTACACGAGGAAGAAATGAAAAACAATAACCAAAAACATCAGTGGGAAGTGCCTCTATAAAAACAGAGGGCGGGGGGGAAGCTAACCATGGAGAAACAAACTAAATTAAATTAAAAAAAAGAAGATAAATAATCAAACATGGCTGGAAGTACAAACCATATATCAATAGTAACTCTAAACATTAATGGCTTAAACTCTCCAATAAAGTGACATAGGCTGGTAACATGGATTAAAAAAACAAATCCAACAATATGTTGCCTCCAGGAGACACATCTGATTGCAAAAGACATACACAGGCTGAAGGTGAAAGGTTGGGAAAAAATATACCACGCACACGGTCCTCGTAAGCAAGCAGGGGTGGCCATCCTCATATCGAATAAAATCGACTTCAAGACTAAGTTAATCAAAAGGGATAAGGAAGGACACTATATACTGTTAAAAGGAACCATTCACCAACAAGATATAACAATTATCAATATTTATGCACCAAATAATGGTGCTGCGACGTTCATAAAACAAATTCTCCTCAAGTTCAAGAATCAAATAGACCACAACACAATAATTATGGGTGACTTCAACACACCTCTCTCACCATTTGACAGATCCTCTAAACAAAAGTTGAATAAAGAAACTATAGAACTCAATATCACAATCAACAACCTAGACTTAACTGACATATATAGAATATATCAACCATCATCAAGTGGATATACTTTTTTCTCAGCAGCACATGGATCCTTCTCAAAAATAGACCATATATTATGCCATAGGGCAACCCTCAGTAAATATACAGGGGTGGAGATAATCCCATGCATTTAATCTGATCATAATGGAATGAAACTGGAAATCAATGATAAAAGAAGGAAGGAAAAATCCTACATCACATGGAAAATGAACAATATGTTACTGAATGATCAATGGGTTACAGAAGACATAAAGGAGGAAATCAAAAAATTCTTAGAGATAAATGAAAATAGAGACACAACATATCGGAATCTATGGGACACAATGAAAGCAGTTTTAAGAGGGAAATTCATCGCCTGGAGGTCATTCCTCAAAAAAAGGAAAAACCAACAAATAAATGAGCTCACACTTCATCTCAAAGCCCTAGAAAAGGAAGAGCAAAACAACAGCAAATGTAGCAGAAGGCAAGAAATAATTAAAATCAGAGCGGAAATCAATGAAATTGAAACAAAAGAAACTATTGAAAAAATTAACAAAACTAAAAGTTGGTCCTTTGAAAAAATAAATAAGATCGACAGACCCTTAGCCATGCTAAGGAAGAGAAGAAGAGAGAGAACTCAAATTACTAACATACGGGATGAAAAAGGCAATATCACAGCAGACGCTACAGAAATACAGAAGACAATTAGAAATTATTTTGAAAACCTATATTCCAATAAAATAGAAGATAGTGAAGACATCGATAAATTCCTTAAGTCATATGATTTGCCCAGACTGAGTCAGGAGGATACTCACCACTTAAACAGACCAATATCAATAGATGAAATAGAAGAAGCAATCAAAAGACTTCCAACCAAGAAAAGCCCAGGACCAGATGGGTATACAGTGGAGTTTTACAAAACCTTTAAGGAAGAATTAATACCAGTACTTTTCAAGCTATTTCAGGAAATAGAAAAAGAGGGAGCTCTGCCAAATTCATTCTATGAGGCCAACATCACCCTGATTCCAAAAGACACCTCAAACAAAGAAAACTACAGACCAATATCTCTGATGAACATAGATGCAAAAATCCTCAATAAAATTCTGGCGAGTCGGATACAAAGGCACATCAAAAAAATTGTGCACCATGATCAAGTAGGATTCATCCCTGGGATGCAAGGATGGTTCAATATACGGAAATCAATAAATGTTATTCACCACATCAATAGACTTAAAGATAAGAACCATATGATCATCTCAATAGACGCAGAAAAAGCATTCGACAAAGTACAGCATCCCTTTATGTTCAAAACATTAGAAAAACTAGGAATAACAGGAACTTACCTCGACATAGTAAAAGCTATCTATGCTAAGCCTCAGGCTAGCATCATTCTCAATGGAGAAAAATTGAAGGCATTCCCCCTAAAATATGGAACAAGACAGGGATGCTCTCTATCACCACTTCTATTCAAAATAGTTCTCGAAACACTGGCCAGAGCAATTAGAGAGACGAAAGAAATTAAAGGCATAAAAATAGGAAAGGAAGAACTTAAATTATCACTATTTGCAGGTGACATGATTCTATACCTAGCAGTGCCGCAGTCTGGCTGGGCACAATCAGGAGCCACTTGTCAAAAGAAACTAACTTTATTTTTAGAACCACACACGCCAAACAAAACAGCCTCTCAGGAAAAACCCTCAGAGCCTCAACTGCCACCACTGGCTTTCCACAAGCCTCTCTCTCCCACACAAGCTTCTCTCCACCTCCCACAATCCTCCTGCTCTTGAGGTCGATTGGCTGGGTCATGTGGGTGGAGCCAAAAAAGTCCCCCAATGAGCACCTCCATGGTCTGAAAGGGCAGGGAAACAGTCCAATGAGCATCACCGCAGAGGAGCCAATCAGCTAGATGTTGCTAGGGCCGCTGTGAGCCAATCATCAGCCGGCAGCTGGAAGTTTGCTGGCAGCTGGAAGTTTGCTGGGGCCCCTTCTGCTGTGGCTCTCAACATCTCCCCCTCTCTGTTTAAAAAACAAGCATGTGGCTTAGGGACCGTGCCTGCCTTAGGTTGTCCAATAGTACATATGGTCCTTAGGTTGGTACCATTGCAACTGGATCTTACCTGTCACTGACTACGGGTCCAGTATACAGCCACACCTGTGGAGAGGTCTTTGTACCAGAGGGGGGGTGAGGTTCTTTGCCTCACCTCTGTTGGCCCCCAAATTTTAGCTGGACGATCATGACAAGCAGAAGGGAGGAAGATACACCAAGCCAATTGACAGCTCCTTTTGGAAAAATTGTACCACCAATGACATCATCAGCAAAAATACCCCAACACTACCACAAGTCGCTGCACCAACAGATAGTTCACAATGCATACAGGTGAGCTCACAATGTGTCCAGGCAAGTTCTGCAAGCAGTTCAGTGATGGCTATTGTAGAAGCTGTAGATTGGTTTTATCTTTGACTTCACCAGCACTGGGATGAAGATAGGAATTCTGGCAATAATGGCTAAAGAAAAAATTATGTAACATTACAGAAGGCACTAAAAGAAAATAATTTTCTTAACAATTTACATTATCTTTAAGAGAATTATTAAATATAATGAAAAGGAAAGGTGAAAGTAAACAAACAGATCTGTTAACCTTTTTTTTTGTTTACATATTAAAACA
Organism: Marmota monax; assembly: GCF_021218885.2. Taxonomy (NCBI): domain Eukaryota; kingdom Metazoa; phylum Chordata; class Mammalia; order Rodentia; family Sciuridae; genus Marmota; species Marmota monax. Next base: position 504,990 of record NW_026695005.1, read on the forward strand.
ATCCTCAACAGTTGTTTACCCAATTTAAATTAAACCATATAAATCACGTGAAAAAAAAATTTGGATCCATTTTATCATGAGCGCTCATCATATATGATATATGGACATACGTACATTCAAACATATAACACAAAACACAAGTGTGCACACATAATATAATACATACAACACATAACATTATAGTAAAGGCCTTATAACTTTTTACAGGTGAAATCTCCATTGCAATGTTTAAAAACTCTATAGTCAAAAAATAGAACTGATCAGCAAAACATTAACCTAGGTCTGTATGAGCTCAAAAAACAAAATAGAACTTCATGATATGGCAAAGGGCAATAATAAAATAGATATTGAAAAAAGCATCCTGGTTCTGTTGCAGATGTAAGAATAGCCAAACTGGAGTTTTGGATATCAGTTGTTATGGATTTGAGCCAAATCATCTTCTTTTTGGTCTGTAGAAATCGCTTTAGTTAATCTTTCTGGAATCCAAATCGGCTGCTGTTCTCCCTGTGGAAACACATAAACAGACCCCCAACTCCAGACAATCACTGGGTCAGGACCTTGGTTAATCTCTCTGGAATCCAAATCGGCTGCTGTTCTCCCTGTGGAAACACACAAACAGACCCCCGACTCCAGACAATTACTGGGTCAGGACCTTTCCATTGTCCTGTTAGAATATCCTTCCAAAGTACCTTGGGCTTATGTACATTTTTTGGACACATATGCCTTTCCGCAGCACTAAGTCCTGATGAATCCAAATTTAAAAAGTTTAGAGTAAAAAGGGTTATTTTAAGTTTATCTTTGGGGAATATATACCCCTTCCCAATTCCTTCTTTTTGCTTTAATAAGTACATTTTAATAGTTTGATGAGCTCTTTCAACTATGCCTTGTCCCTGTGGATTGTATGGGATTCCTGTTATATGAGTAATGCCAAATGTTGAGCAAAATTGTTTAAAAGAGGTAGAAGTATAACCAGGGGCATTATCTGTTTTTAACTGTTTTGGAACACCCACAGTTGCAAAATTTTGTAAGCAATGAGCTGTAATATCTTTAGATTTTTCTCCAGCATGAAGGGAGCCCATCAAAAATCCAGAAGAAGTATCAACTGTAACATGCCAATATTTTAATTTTCCAAATTCTGGCAAGTGTGTGACGTCCATCTGCCAAATATGGTTAGGTATCAATCCTCTAGGATTGACTCCAAGATTAACTTGTGGTAAAAAGGTCACACAATTTTGACATTGTTTTATTATTTGTCTATCTTGTTCCTTAGTTATTTTAAAATGCTTTTGTAAAGTATTAGCATTGACATGGAACTTTTTATGAAAATTTATAGCTTCTTCTAGTGTAGAGAAAATATGTATGTCATGTGTAGTTTTATCTGCTAAATCATTGCCCAAACTAAGGGCTCCAGGCAATCCTGTATGTGCCCTGATATGTCCTATAAAGAATGGATCTTTTCTGTCCCAGATTAGACTTTGTATAGTGGAAAGCAAAGAGAAAACAGTAGAAGAAGGGGAAATCCTACCAGCATCTTCAAGAGATACTATAGCATTAACTACATACTGACTATCAGAAAATAAATTAAATACAGAATCTTTAAACATCACAAAAGCTTGTAAAACTGCATTAAGCTCTACCTTTTGAGCTGATTGTTTGGGTACTAAAAATGTAAAAGTTTGATCAGGGGTCACTACTGCTGCTGTACCATTATTTGACCCATCAGTGAATATATTTGGAGCATTCATGATAGGGGTTTTTCTTGTCATTTTTGGAAAAATTACAGGATGCAATGACCAAAAAGACAATAAAGGATTAGATGGTAAGTGGTTATCAAATGAAACATTAGATTTGCACATGATTATTGCCCAAGTATTTAACTCATTAGCTAACTCATCAATTTGATTCATAGTATATGGAGTAATAATTTTATTGGGAGAAATTCCAAACACTCCCTTTGCTGCTTTTATTCCTTTGAGTATTAATTGTCCTACAGCCTCAGGATACCTAGTAAGAATAGTGTTAGGAGAATAAGATAAATGTATCCATAATAATGGACCTTCTTGCCAAAATACTCCTGTAGGAATATTTTTTGTTAGTAGTACAATAAATAATAAAGGCAAACTTATATCAATTCTATCCAAATGCATATTTTCCATATATGTTTCAATAATTTTTAATGCCTTTCTTGCTTCAGGCGTTAACATTCAGGGTGAATTTGGATCTGATGGACCTTTTAGGATATCAAATAAAGGTCCCAACTCTCCTGTTGGTATACCTAAATAAGGCCTTATCCAATTTATGTCTCCTAATAACTTTTGAAAGTCATTAAGTGATTTGAGTTGATCTACTCGTATTTGAATTTTTGGTGGACGGACCGTGGTTGAGGATAATAGAACTCCTAAATAATTAATTGGAAAATTTAATTGTACTTTATCTATTGCTATCTCTAGATTATAATTTTTTAATAAGTTTGTAAGTGTGGCATAACATTCTAGCAATGTGTTTTTATCTTTGTGTGCTAATAATACATCATCCATATAGTGAAATATTTGTAGTTCAGGATTTTGATTTCTAAGTGGCTGGATTACTTTCTTAACATAAATTTGACACATAGTTGGGCTGTTAGCCATCCCTTGAGGGAGTACTTTCGATTCATATCTCTGATCAGGACCTTCATGATTCGGTGCAGGGATAGTAAATGCAAAACGTGGACTATCCTCAGGATGAATTGGAATTGAAAAAAAACAATCTTTAATATCTATAACTAAAACATACCAGGTTTTTGGCAAAGCAGACAACTGAGGAATCCCTGATTGAGCAGGTCCCATAATAACCATCTCATTATTAATGGCTCTTAAATCTTGCAATAATCTCCATTTACCAGATTTCTTTTTGATGACAAAAATGGGAGTATTATGGGGAGATACAGAAGGTTGTATATGTCCTTCTGCTAATTGTTGTTTGACCAGGTCATGGGCTGCTTGTATCTTTTCTTTAGTCAAGGGCCACTGAGGAACCCATACTGGTCTTTCTGATTTCCAAGTAATTTTTATTGTCTCAGTGGCCCTTTCTGAAAATCCAACCCATGTCTGTCTGTTCCTTGATCTATTTGTATTGGTGCTGCTATACCTTGTTCTTGTTTTTCTAATCTTTTTCCTTTCCTAAAACCTTGTCTAGTCATAATAGTGGGTGCATTTTGGTTGATGTTATTTGTTAATGTCAAACCTAATTGATCTAGGACATCTCGTCCCCATAAATTTACAGGAAGATGATCCAATACATATGGCTGTATAGTTCCTTCACATCCTTCAGGATCCTTCCAATCTAATACCATTGCACTTCTATGGGTATTAGTCACCACTCCTAGGCCTCGAAGCGTTTGAGTGGCTTGTTGTAATGGCCAATGTTTTGGCCATTGTTGACGAGAGATGATGCTAAGGTCTGCACCTGTATCGAGTAGCCCATTAAATTCATGTCCTTGAATATTTAGTTTTAGCATGGGGCGAGAATCTAAATTTAAAGAAAGCATAGCCCAATCTACACCTGTGGAGCCTAATCCTCTGGAACCTCTTTCTACAGTACGACTGGAAAATTTATCATGTAGGCTGGGTATTATTAGTAACTGTGCTATTCTATCTCCTGGTGAAATTACTGATATACCCTTTGGAGAACTGGCTATAATTTTTATTTCACCTTCATAATCGGGATCAATTACCCCAGGACTTATCATAAGTCCTTTTAGAGTAGAAGAGCTGCATCCCAATAATAAGCCTACTGTTCCTTTGGGTAGAGGTCCTTTCACCCCTGTGGGAATGATTTGAACTCCCATCTCTGGAGTTAGTACTGCTCTGGCGGAGGCGCAGATGTCCAACCCTGCGCTCCCTCTGGTTTGTCTGATGAGGGATCTGATGGACAATGTGTCCTGGGCACTACCCTGATGGGGTTGCTGGGTTCCTCCAGTGCTTCGTATATTTGTGGTTTTGGGCCCCGGAGCATTGGGCCCCCCTGTCCATTTTTTGGCAATGGAGCCCGATGCCTTTCTCCACGATATCGTGGATAAACGCCTGGTCCTTGTTCGTTTTTTGATAATGGAGTACCCTCCATGGTGGTTTGAGAACGGCATTCATTAGCCCAATGTCTCCCTCTACGGCATCGTGGGCAAATACCTGGTATTCTACTCCTTTGATACCTAGTTTTGTTAAACCCTCCTCCAATGGGGCAATTCCTTTTAAAATGTCCTGTTTGTTCACAATTGTAGCATGTTCTTGGCCTGGCATCTAAAGCCTGTTTTACTGCAGCTGCCACAATTTGCCCTTGTTCATTAATGTCTCTGGCATCTAAAGCCTGTTTTACTGCAGCTGCCACGACTTGCTCTTGTTCATTAATGTCTCTACATAATTTAATATATGTGTTTAAATCTTCATGTTTCCATGGTCTAATGATATCTCTGCACCAACGATTCGCTTGCTCATAAGCCAGGTGTTTTAGTAATGGCATTGCTTGTTCTGTATTCCCAAAAACTCTGGTAGCTGTTTGAATAAGCCTATCTACAAATTCAGAATAAGGTTCATTAGCTCCTTGTATTACCTTAGATAATTGACCTTGTAAACCTCCATGTCCTTGTAAAGTCTTCCATGCCTTAATTGCATCTACAGCAATTTGTGCATATACACCAGGATCATATGCAATTTGTTGCTGCTGATCCTCATAAGGTCCCTTTCCTAACAACATATCTAGATTTCTCTGAGGATAACCAGCTGCTGCATTTCGCCTAGCCGTCTCCTTGCAAAATTCCTCATTGGCAACCTTCCATAACAGGTATTGTCCTCCATTTAGCACAGCTTTACACATATTAGCCCAATCTGCTGGCGTCATGTTCAAGTTGTTAATGGATTCGACCATGCTTACAGTGAAGGGTGCTTGAGGACCATAGGTTATTACAGCCTCTTTTAGCTGCTTCACTGTTTTGAAATTTAAAACTTGGTAAAATCGCTGCCCTCCTGCCTCAAATACAGGGCATGTTAATATTTGAAATCTTGTCTCAGGATCCCAACTATCAACTGCGGGGGTTGGGGACCTCCCAGCATATGGAGGTGGCCTTGTTAGTTGGACACTTACGTCCTCTGGTGATAGAAAGGTGTTAGTAGCAGTCTCCTGTAGAGGTGGTGCTGTTGGTTGGACACTTACACCCTCTGGTGATAGAAAGGTGTTAGTAGCAGTCTCCTGTTGTAACTTTCCCCCTGATGGCTTTTTCTGTTTTACACTTTCTTTCTCTGTCTGACTAGCTTGAGAGGCCTTCTCTTTTACTTGAATCTTTTCCTCTGTCTGACTAACTTGAGAGACCTACTCTTTTACTTGAATCTTTTCCTCTGTCTGACTAACTTGAGAGACCTTCTCTTTTACTTGAATCAATATGTCTTTTCCTTCCTCTACCATTGTCTGAACTGAAGGCTTTGGACTAAGCAAACAAGATATGAACGTCCACAATGGCAATGTGCCAACTGGCAGAGTCCCTGGGCTTTTCTTTTCTATTCTTTTTAAATCTTCACCATGATGGTTCCATTGTGATATATTTAACAACTCCTCCTTAAAAAGCCATGGGCTACATTTTTGTATTGTATCAACGTATGCCCTGATTATTCTTGATTTTACTGAGATGCCTCCTTCCTCTAACAATTTACTTAACACTCTTTCAGTTTGTTTTTTACTAATTTCTGATCCTGTATTTCTACTATAATACAACCCAACAAGATAACGCCTAACAAAACTGAAACTGAGTGAAACAAAATTGGAACAACACAAAATCATTATAATAGCCTCCTGAAATGTCCATCCGTCCTTTCTCCCTATCTGTTCCTCAGATGTGAGCGGTTTTTCTTCCATCTTACACATCTCCAGGGACAGGCAACTTAAAACAAAAGTGAAACAAAATAACAAAAGAAGAATCTTAAAATGGCTACCCATCCTCTTGCCCTGCCCGCAGGGGCGAGCAGTTCACTTACCCTCAGTCGCTCCCCGTGCGAGCCACCAAATGCCGCAGTCTGGCTGGGCACAATCAGGAGCCACTTGTCAAAAGAAACTAACTTTATTTTTAGAACCACACACACCAAACAAAACAGCCTCTCAGGAAAAACCCTCAGAGCCTCAACTGCCACCACCGGCTTTCCACAAGCCTCTCTCTCCCACACAAGCTTCTCTCCACCTCCCACAATCCTCCTGCTCTTGAGGCCGATTGGCTGGGTCACGTGGGTGGAGCCAAAAAAGTCCCCCAATGAGCACCTCCGTGGTCTGAAAGGGCAGGGAAACAGCCCAATGAGCATCACCGCAGAGGAGCCAATCAGCTAGATGTTGCTGGGGCCGCTGTGAGCCAATCATCAGCCGGCAGCTGGAAGTTTGCTGGCAGCTGGAAGTTTGCTGGGGCCCCTTCGGCTGTGGCTCTCAACATAGCAGACCCAAAAGGGTCTACAAAGAAACTACTAGAACTAATAAATGAATTCAGCAAAGTGGCAGGATATAAAATCAACACTCATAAATCAAAGGCATTTCTGTATATCAGTGACAAAACTTTTGAAATGGAAATGAGGAAAAACACTCCATTCACAATATCCTCAAAAAAAAAATAAAATACTTGGGAATCAACCTAACAAAAGAGGTGAAGGTTTTATACAATGAAAACTACAAAACCCTAAAAAGAGAAGTAGAAGAAGATCTTAGAAGATGGAAAAATATACCCTGTTCATGGATAGGCAGAACTAACATCATCAAAATGGCGATATTACCAAAAGTTCTCTATAGGTTTAATGCAATGCCAATCAAAATCCCAATGGCATTTCTTGTAGAAATTGATAAAGCAATCATGAAATTCATATGGAAAAATAAAAGACCCAGAATAGCAAAAGCAATTCTAAGCAGGAAGTGTGAATCAGGTGGTATAGCGATACCGGATTTAAAACTATATTACAGAGCAATAGTAACAAAAACAGCATGGTACTGGTACCAAAACAGGCGGGTGGACCAATGGTACAGAATAGAGGACACAGAGACTAAGCCACAAAGCTATAACTATCTTATATTTGATAAAGGAGCTAAAAGCATGCAATGGAGGAAGGATAGCATCTTCAACAAATGGTGTTGGGAAAACTGGAAATCCATATGCAACAAAATGAAACTGAATCCCCTCCTCTCGCCATGCACAAAAGTTAACTCAAAGTGGATCAAGGAGCTAGATATCAAATCAGAGACTCTACGTCTGATAGAAGAAAAAGTTGGCTCCAATCTACATATTGTGGGGTCGGGCTCCAAATTCCTTAATAGGACACCCATAGCACAAAAGTTAATAACAAGAATCAACAAATGGGACTTACTTAAACTGAAAAGTTTTTTTCTCAGCAAGAGAAACAATAAGAGAGGTAAATAGGGAGCCTACATCATGGGAACAAATTTTTACTCCTCACACTTCAGATAGAGCCCTAATATCCAGAGTATACAAAGAACTCAAAAAATTAAACAATAAGAAAACAAATAACCCAATCAACAAATGGGCCAAAGACCTGAACAGACACTTCTCAGAGGAGGACATACAATCAATCAACAAGTACATGAAAAAATGCTCACCATCACTAGCAGTCAGAGAAATGCAAATCAAAACCACCCAAAGATACCATCTCACTCCAGTAAGATTGGCAGCCATTATGAAGTCAAACAACAAGTGCTGGCGAGGATGTGGGGAAAAGGGTACTCTTGTACATTGCTGGTGGGACTGCAAACTGGTGCGGCCAATTTGGAAAGCAGTATGGAGATTCCTGGGAAAGCTGGGAATGGAACCACCATTTGACCCAGCTATTGCCCTTCTCGGACTATTCCCTGAAGACCTTAAAAGAGCGTACTACAGGGATACTGCTACATCGATGTTCATAGCAGCACAATTCACAATTGCTAGACTATGGAACCAACCCAGATGCCCTTCAATAGATGAATGGATAAAAAAAAAATGTGGCATTTGTACACAATGGAGCACTAAAAATGACAAAATCATGGAATTTGCAGGGAAATGGATGGCACTAGAGCAGATTATGCTTAGTGATGCTAGCCAATCCCTAAAAAACAAATACCAAATGTCTTCTTTGATATAATGAGAGCAACTTAGAACAAAGCAGGGAGGAAGACCAGGAAGAAAAGATTAACATTAAACAGATACATGAGGTGGGAGGGAAAGGGAGAGAAAAGGGAAATTGCATGGTAACGGAGGGAGATCCTCATTGTTATACAAAATTACATATAAGACGTTGTGAGGGGAATGGGAAAATAAACAAGGAGAGAAATGAATTATAGTAGATGGGGTAGAGAGAGAAGATGGGAGGGGAGGGGAGGGGAGATAGTAGAGGATAAGAAAGGTAGCAGAATACAACAGTTACTAATAGGGCATTATGTAAAAATGTAGATGTGTAACCGACGTGATTCTGCAATCTGTATTTGGGGTAAAATTGGGAGTTCAAAACCCACTTGAATTAAATGTATGAAATATGATATATCAAGAGCTTTGTAATGTTTTGAACAACCAATAAAAAAAAAGAAAAAAAAAAGTGATACAAGTAGTAATTGAGAGAGTAAAATTGTTCTAGTTTGCAGATTATATGATTCTATAAATAGAAAGTCCTAAGATTCCACCAAAATAATTAGAATAAACAAATTCAGTAAAGTAACAGGATGCAAAATCAACATATAAAAATCAGAAGCTTTTCTGTACTTCAAAAAGGAACTCCCTGAAAAAAAATCAGGGATTTATAACTCACAATCACCACTGAAAAATTATACATATGAATAAATTTAAGTAATTTTGCAAGGGACTCCCACAATAAAAATCATACAACAGTGAAGAAAAAATGAAGATACTAGAAAGTGAGAAAACCGCCAATGTTCATTCATGGGAGAATTAATATTGTTATAATGGTGTTACTACCCAAAGCAATCTACATATTCAATGCAATTCCATCAATATAACAATCACATACTTTACAGAACAAGAAAACACAGACCCAAAATTCCTATGGAAGCAAAAAGATCCCAAGTAGCTAAAGCAATCCTAAGCAAAAAGAATAATGCTGCAGGCATCACATTATTTCATTTCAAAAAAACATTAAACAGTCACAGTGACAAAAACATCATGGTGTTGGTTTTAAAAGATCCATAGACAATGAAACAAAAGACCCAGAGATTGAAATCAAAGTACCTTGAGCCAATTGATTCTCAACAAAGATATATTTAAAAAAATGAATTAAAAAAGAACAGCCTCTTGAACAAATGGTGCTGCAAAAACTGGATATTCACACATAGAAGATTAAAACTAGATGCCTATTTCTCATCCTATTCAGAGATCAACTCCAAATGGATCAAAGGTTGTGATGTAAGTCTTGGAAATTGTAAGCATTAAAAGATAATAATAAACACTTCAAGATATTGGCACAGACAATGATTTTCTGGAAAGGATTCCAAAATCTAAGGAGAAAATAATGGAGAATTGACAAATAGGATTGCATCAAATTAAAAAGCTTCAAAATAGCCAAAGATACAATCAACAGAATGAGGAGACAGTGTACAGAATGGGAAAAAAAAAAAAACTTTCTTTATCTATTCACCAGACAAAATGTTAATATCCAGAATATATATAAAACTTAACAAAACAATGATCTGTGTACACACTTCCCAAATGAAAAATACAAATGATTGACAAATTATGAAAAAAAAAGTTCGACATCTTTAGGATCAAGGAAATGCAAATTAAAATTACATTGAGATTTCATCTCCCCCCCCCAATTAGAATAGGTATTATTTAAAAAAAGAAAAAAAAACTTGACTAGCATTGAAGAGGCTGTTGGTTAGAAGATAAATTAATAGAGCAACAATGGAAAACATATAGATGTTCCTCAAAAAACTAAAAAATACAACTCAATATGATCCAGCTGTAACAGTCCTAGATAGTATCAAAAGGAAATGAAGTCCACTGACAAAAGAGATATTAGCTTACTCATGTTTATTGTGGCCCTATTCACAGTAGTCAAGACATGAGTCAGCCTTAAGTGCCCAGCAACAGACAATGGATGAAAATAGCATCTGTCTCTCTCTCTCTCTCTCTCTCTCTCTCTCTCTCTCTCTCTCTCTCTCTCACACACACACACACACCACACACACACAAACACACACACACACACACACACACGTGAGGGAGTTTTATATGTTCATAAAGAAGAAAACTTCTTTCATTTGTAGGAATATGTGTAGAAATGGACAAAATCATGTTCAGTGTAATAAGCCAGACATAGACGAGTATTAGATGATTCTTTTATATATGGAAACTAATAAACAAATGATCTGAGACTAAAAGAGGAACTATTAGAGACTGGACAGCAAGGAGCTGGGAGTAGGAGATGAGAGGAGAAGGGAGGGTGGACATGAAGCATGAAATATGCATGTGCAGAAATTCCACAATGAAATCCATTAATTTTTACAATGAATTTGTGTTAATAATTATTTAATTAGAATGACTTGGGGGTCAGGATCAAAGAGTGTCTTTTCTGAGCGAATCTGCTGTCTCAATTTTCCATTAGACAGGGACCTTTCTAAACTCATTCAAGTACTCATCAGTTGTCTTTATAACAGGGTTGCTTCTTGAGGGACACAGCAGCTGCTTCAATAAGAGAATCCAAGACACACAGAGACAGAGACAGAGAGTGCAACATGACGGCATTGCTTTTCTGCTCTCATCTCAGAACTGATATCTCATCACATTTTTTTGTATTTGAGTCCATAAATACAGCACACAGTCAGTGGAGCAGGAATGCTAAGGGGAGGCATAAATCCCAGAGCCTGTCCACCAGGGTGAATATTAGACTCCATAAAAATAGCTGGCAGTATAGGCTATATACACACTCTCCCAGAGAAAATTAAGTAAGAGCTAAAATACCTAATTTAAATGATATGCAATATTATCATTGTTGTTAGGTTGTAATTATCTAAATATCCAGGATTATATAATTATAAAAACTTTAAAAACAAGGAAGTTTTTACAGAGAATTAAGTGGTTTTACAGAGCATTATTTCCAACATAGATGCAATCTGAAATACTCACCATTCTGTACTCCTAATTTTAATGAATGATCTTTTATAATGGTAAATATTGTTTTAAAATTATGTACCAGTATACTAGGGGCTATGATGTCTAATCTGTTTAGTCAATGTATAATTTTAATATTCTGAAAAGATTTTATATATAGTGTGTTCTTGATTGAAGTATAAAATACTTGAGCCTTAGAACTTAAATAGGTGAATATATAATCAACAGGTTCCACACTAATATTGTGATTGTCTGTGTTTGCTTCCTCTATACTTATGCCAGGTTAAGAATGACTGCTAATGACTTGCCGAGGTTCAAATTTTGAATTCTAGTTTGCCCCATCAGGACATATATTAATGAGAATATTTTCAATTTTGGTGTACTGTATCACTCAAAATTAAAAAATAGTTTCCTAAAATATAATTTTTAAAAGGTTAAAATCAATTTTACAAGTAAAGCTATAATCTGTCCATTTCCTATAAATGAAGGGAATAATAGAGAAGATAAAAAAAATAATGAACTTAGAGTAAGCTCTGGAAAGTTGTTACAATTCAATATTGTAAAGCTCTATATAAATAAAATAAATATAAACATTTATCAAAGAAGACTGTATCACAGGAGCATTTATAACAGTGACAGAACCTACAGGGGTCTACTCTTGGGCTAAACAAAATGTAATTTGAAATTTCTTCTTATTGTATTCAAAGAATCTGCACAATCTAAACACATTTTTCCAGGCACCTAGCTTCATTTTTTACAACCTTCTATCCACCAAACTATTCTAAAATAAACCAATAAGCGAACTATTCTCTATTTCTCACAATTTTCCCAGATTTCTAATATAATTTTCTTCATACTGTTATTCTTCCCAGGAAGTCCACTTACCTCTTTTCTCTGCATTTCCAAATCTGAACTTTCTCCCAAGAATCAAATTTCTGTTTGTCCAAATGCTTCTCTAAACTTCAGAGTGAACTCTTGTGCTATGTATTTTTTGGTCAGTTCACTTATCTCCACTAAAGTGCTAATTGTGTTTTAACTTGCATTTTAGTTGTATATGTAATTACCATGTTGCCATTTTCTAACTGAAATCTAAATGAAGTCAGAATCCACATCTGTGATCTCTCTGTGTTTTCACAGTGGCTAGAATTGCAAATCCTAGGCAGTTGCTTCATTTGCATTGCATAAAGTAGCATAGAAACATTTGACTACTGATCATCTGAAGAATTCAACATAGCTGTTTACAGCAAGGTGAATTTAAGAGATAAATTATATGCAGTTCAAATGTAGAGTAACATGTTTTAAGGTTCTTCAGGATTTGCATACAGCTGAAAGTATGCAATCAATTGATTCCATAATGTAGAATCCATAAAATAGGTCATAGAGATAGATAGGATCACTTTACAAATTCATGAGAATTACTCATGAGAGTTTATGAATTTAGAAACCAAAGGAAGTCTTATGAAATAATAGACCATATATATATATATATATATATATATATATATATATATATATATACACACATATATATTGTCTTAATGCTAAATCACCTGCATCGGTAAAATTTACACAAACATATTTAAAATATTTAAGCAACTGTGTAAAATAAATACTGATCATATAAGGTCTAGTTTCTGGGTCAAATAAAAGATATTATATAGGATTTAAAAGGCAAATAATTTGTATTTAACAGGGAGTCATTGCATTTATAAAATGTTTACATCAGAGAAGTTATAACTAAATGCCACAGGATCATCACTGCAAAAACAAAGAGATGAGCAGATGCAAAAGGAGTCATAGAGACAGACACTTGAGAATGACCCATATTTACATGAACTCACTGGAGCATATTTCTAGTCTGAAGATAATTATTTCCATTTGCTTTGAACCTATGTGTCTGTACGACAGTAGTCAATAGGCGACATTCCTTCTGTTTTTCTGTGGCTATAATCAGCAGTTATTATAAGATAATATCCTTCCTCAATGATAATGTATAATTTACTGCAAAACATTATTTGTAGATAGCAGACAACTTTGGTTACTGGGAGTACTTATCACTTGGAAGTAAACGTAACAATTGTTTCACATAATGTTATTGGCACATGTTGACTGCTACTTTAGCAGTAAAATAGAATCATATTCAAGATTACTTTTAAAATGTCACTTATACCTATTATAAGACTTTATTTAAATCATGGACAAGAAGTAGAACCAGATGACCAAGGAAGCCTTTGTAGGATTAGCTATAGAGGCTATTGCTGGGAGTGGTGGTGCTTGTCTGTAATCCCAATGACTCAGGAGGCTGAGGCAATGAGGCAGGAGGATAGCCTTAACAAGAACAGCTTCAGCAATTTAGCAAACCCCTAAGCAACTTAGTGAGACCCAAACTCAAAATAAAAAAATCAAAATGACTGGGGATGTAGCTCGGTGGTAAAGTGTCTCTGTGTTCAATCCCAGTGCAAAAAAAACAAAAGAAAAAATGTTAATTAATGATTAATTAGAGATTCTGTGGATTAAATGAATAATAACATATCATACTGGTATGATGTGCACTCCCTAATTACAAACACAAGCACTTATGGCATACTAGCTAAATTTTTTAAATAATTGTAGAGAAAGCAAATCCATGAAACAACTGATACCTTAGTGCTTCATAAACATAGGTATTGTATTTGCATACTAATCCAATAAGAAACAAACAAACAAACAAAAAATAGGTAAATGTGTCAGTCAGCTTTACGTTGCTGTGACCAAAATACCCAACAATAACAACTTATAGGAGGAAAGGTTTATTTTGGGCTCAAAAACCTGACTTCAGAGGTTCAGTCTATGGTTGGCCAACTCCATTGTTTTGGGCCTAAGCTGAGGTGTGACCTACAACATAACAGAAGGTCCCCTGCAGAGGGAAACTGCTCAGGTCATATGGACTGAGAAGCAGAGATAAAAAGGGGAAGGGGTCACACCACAGTGGATTCATTCTTTCATGGTACACACCCCCAGTGACCCACCTCCTCCAATCATACTCTGGTAACTTTGGTAACAGCCTATAGTTACCAGTCAGTCCATTCAAACTGATTTGGTTATAGCTCTAATAATCATTTCAAGTCTGAATATCCCTGCATTAACAAATGAGGTTTTAGGAAACAACTTATGTCCAAAGCATAACAATAATATTATAAATATCATATCATCATCATAATAAAAATTGTCATGAGGGTTTTGAATGTGGGATAAAGTGATTAAATCTCTTCTCATTTTCCAGTTTTAATAACGTGTTAATAAATCAGCTTTCTTTTTATTTTCTGGTGGCAGGGTACCAGGGATTGAACTCTGGGACACTCAACTGCTGACCCACATGTCTAGCCTATTTTGTATTTTATTTAATGACAGAGTCTCACTGAATTGCTTAACACTTCACTGTTGCTGAGGTTGGCTTTAAACTCACCATCCTCCTGCCTCATCCTCAGAAGCCACTGGGATTATAGGAGTGCACCACAGTTCTTGGACTCCACTTTTAAAAATACATTAATATTATTAAATATATGTCAATAAATATTGCAAGTACAGTGTCTTTAATCTTATATATTCTGTATTAAACTTTAATATTTATGTATAAAAATAACTACTTTTTAAGCTTTTATTTTTGCCTGATGCAAGAATACTGAAAATTATGGATTATCACATAATGTTTCAATGAATATAAATTTTTTATGATATGTAAATCAGTTTAAATATATTTGTCTCCTCAAATATTTATATTTCTTTATGATTAAATGTTTCAAAATCATTTCTTTTAGTTTTTGTGTAGCATATAGTTCACTATAGTTATCTAGTTACCCTACTAGATAACTATAATATATATAATAACTATAATATATAATAGCACACCCCAAACTGCTTTTATTACAGTGGTTGACTTTCATTTTAATAACACTGAAACAGTAAATTCTTTAGTCTGTTTCTTAGACAGGATTGTTCAATTACATCCCATTGGGAGTCTAGGGTTGCAGAACTTTCTACATGAAAAAATATTATGGTATTCGGAGAGTTTAAAGTAAAAAAAAATTCTCTCTCTCTCTCTCTCTCCACACACACATACAAACACACACACACACACACACACACACACACACGAGCAAGAGAAAAAAGAGAGAAAGAGAGTAATAATAACAAAACTTAAAAACATTTATCCCAGATAAAAAGATATTGAAATATTTGCTAAGGGAGACTTTTAAGACTAGCTTTTATTCTTATCAGATATTAATAAAACGAATTTTTTACATGCCAGTAGTTATTTCCTTTGAATTTTATGTTCTATTTCAATGAAAAACAAGTTGACTACTTGAAGTACGTGGTTTACATAAGCTCATAATTGTTAATCAGGAAATCAAATGGAAGGGAATGAAAAAAAGTAGGAAGAGAACAGGAGGAGAGAAAGGGAAACTCCTGATATATCTTTTCAAAAAAGTAATGTAAAATATTTGTAGAATAAAAGTGGCAAAATTCTTACTAACCTGGTTAAGGCAAATAGAGTTATTTACTTTTTATAATGCTCTAATTCTTTCATGACAGCTTTATTTATCAGAATACATATATGTTATATATGTGTGTGTGTGTATATATATATATATATATATATATATTTCATTTTTTATGCATATATATATATATATATATATATATCATAGCTGCTATTTATGGCTACACTAAAAGTCTTAAATAAGCAAAATGGGATTTTAGGTCTAATAATGAACATCATTAAGTTTTAATTAACATATGTTTTTTAATAGTATGAAACAAGAACATTATCCTGGAATTTTTCCATAAAATTTGAAGCCTGTATGATTCTCATCCATTTTGATAGACTGTATTTTGTATTCATGTAATAATTACTATTAATGTGTAGAAGAGTTTTAAAATATTGAGAAATTATTGGAGAAAATCCGATGAAATGAGGGTTTTTCTCATTAAGACGTGGAACATACCCTATTTATTTTCTCTAAGTAGGTATTTATAAATTTACAATGGACACCAAATTTTTGTGTAGGCATCAAGCCAAATAATGAATAAATTCAAGAGAGTAAAATAATTATGATTTAATATTATTCTGAAGATAAAGTATGAATGTTTTTTATTGGATCTATTTCCTTGAAGTTTCTATAGCAATCTCTGACTAATATAATTTTACATTCTTTTGGACCATGCAGGCAATTTATATTTTATTGCTAGGTGCTTATTTGAACTTTTAAAATGACATATTGAACCAAGTAACTCATACTTTTGCCAACTTGACTTTTTGAAACATACTTTTGTATTATCCTGAAAGATTTAAAAGTATTTGTGAAAAGTGTTAAATATTAATGAAATATTATTGTTTTCTGCTTTGCTTTTTTCTGTGTTAGAATTGTTAGAATAAAAGGTTCTGATTCTTTGGGGGGTTGTTTATATGTTGTTTGTTTTTTTAAAGAAACTATGTTGTTTTTGCTTTTTGTAATTAAATGACCATACATGAAAAGTGAGAATTGCAGACTTAGGGTAAGTATGCTTTCTTCGACTAAAGGATGTTCAACTGCAATGGAATTCAGAATAGTTGTGTGATATTCAAAATTATTTCAATTGCAAACGTAGAAATTATGATGCCAAATAACCCTGTCAAACCTGGAGCTTACCTTTGTATTTATGGTGCTGTACCTCCCACCAAACAGGAAGAAAATGGAAGAAGTCATGTTTGACGAAACTTCACCTTGTGTGGTTTGAGACAGTACCTTACATAATTATTTTTAAAATTTTTTATACAGGCCTTACCTTTCAGATTCTGAGGGCTCTAAATATAAACTTATAAAATATGTATATGAGACATCAGATTTTATATATATATATATATATATATATATATATATATATATATATATATATATATATAAACTTATAAAATATGTATATGAGACATCAGATTATATATATAATATAATATGCCTTATATTATAGCATCTAATGCTCTACTAATCAACAATAATCTGATGTCTCATATACATATTTTATAAGTTTATATTTAATGCCCTCAGAATATATATATATATATATATATATATAATAATTAATAGATTACTATATCATTAGAAGTGTGTAATTCTAATATAGTTTCAAATATATATTCTAAGTATAAGAAAATTGTAAATTTAGTGTAAAAAATATTTTTTTTCTAAATTCTAGGAAAATCATTGCTTTGGGTGAAAAGAGTATCATGTAGCACTTTAATGTGTGATTTTTTTTTCAATTGCAATTATCTGAATGAATAACTAAACATGCATTCTGCCTTAGGGTTAGCACATATCCAGTTTGTTTCACAGATCGCCTAATTATAAGAAGATTTCCCACCCCACTCAGTTCTAATCCCTATACATTTAAAAACAATTTCAGATACTAGAAAATGGTGTGATTCTGTTTTATTAAGTCATTGTAAGAGTACAAGTGTTGTAACTGTCTCACATATAATCCTTTGTTTCTTAATCCCTGTTCTTACAATTTCAGGCAGCAACTGAGTTATTAGAACATCATAGGCATATAAGGAAAATTAATAGAACGTTTTAACAACAAAATAATAAACTCAAACTGTCAACCTTGACTTCTTTGTAAAAGAACATGCATGATATATGAATATTTTAATAAGCCTCATTCCACTTATTATTTTCATATTACACAATATATAAGAGCAATATTTTCATGTTTGTTTGAAAGACATACATCTTCTGCTAAAAATCATACCTCGGAACTCTTTTCAAATATACACAGTAAGACTACATCAGAAAACAGTAGGTGAAGATGACTGAAACAATCCTCAAGAAAAATCTATACAATTCTTTTTTTTAATTTTCATTACACAATATTATGTAACTTTAGTGCCTCTTTGGAACATTCATCTAAATAGTAACATAGTAGCTCAGATTCTTCTAGATCCTTCTAGAAGCAAATTTAATTAAAAATTCAATTATAGGGATATACCATTATAAAGTCTATGAATAAAAATTCACTAGAACAGCACTCTTTGCATCTTATTTTTCTTCTTCACATAGGTTATTTTTATTCTTTGCATCTCGCTTAAAATTTTGTATTTGATTATCTGCACAACCTGGAAAGAAAATGCTCACTGGCAACTCAAAAGTTCTTATAATATGTTTCAAATCATCAGGAACAGTTTGATTGGGCTCAGGCTCAAAATCTTGGAACATTAATTAGCCTAAATTAGGTCAGGTTTTACGAGCAAGACACAAAAGCATACCTCATGATTATGGCAGCATTGTTTGCATTATTAATTCCTTGAGATCATTTCTGATAACCTCCCCGACTCACTACCACTCACTTTCTTGTTCATAGTCTGAAAACTTGGATATTTATTGTTTCAGCACCTACCAAATTAAACATCCCCACATATCTCTCTCTTATTGCTTCCCTCCTTGCTTTCATTACATCATATTTACTTGGTTTCCTACCTACATTTTTCTTCAACTTTTTTTAAAACTTTTTCTTTGTCTTCAACTCTGCTTTAAATGTTGAGAAAGTTCAGAGATGATATCTAGGCTTTATTTCTGCTTCATATGGAATCTCAAACAATAATTGAAATATGCTCCATATAAAAAGGCAAATATCTCATGCTACAAACACTTTTCAGAGCTTAGTCCTATATATTTAATAGTGTCTTAAAAATGTATGCTGGAATGTTCCACAGACCTTTCAAATTTATCATTACCAAAATCTAAGTACTTGTAAATAAGCTTTCCTCCAATCTTTCCCTTGTTTTAAAGTGACTCCTGTCTCCAATTTTTATTCAAGTCAGAAAACAATGTCAATTATAAGACCCCACTATGCTTTATATTATAGCATCCAATGCTTTACTAATCAACAAAATATCTGTTAAATTTATCCAGTTTTTTATAGAAATCTATGAATGATTTCTATCTTGTTTTGTATATTAAATTTATTTCTTCAAGTCTTGTTTGCCTCCTCCACACCCACCCTCAGCCCAATTTCTGTCTTTCCCATTTCACCACTCTACTTCAAGCCACTTGTGCCCCGGCTGTACCTTCATCCCTTGTCTCCTCACTAGTTCATCCAGTGCTATATAACTGCCCAATGACCTCTACCCAATATCTACAGAGCATTTAGAATTATATTTTCAAAACATAAACTGGATCTTGTTGTAATCCTTAACCCCATTAAATAAATTCTTGTTATACACGATGCAGCAGCTTCTTCGCTCTCCAAATATTGCCCACCCGTTTTCTCTTGTTGTACTCAATGCCTAGCCACAAAGGACTTATGGTTAGGAAATTTGTACAAAACCCGGCTGCCATGACTTGGAGTGATCTTTGCATTTCTTATTAAATCATTCTCTCATCTATACTTCAATATACTAAAATTCTCAGATTTCAGGTAAAAGGCATTTTTTAATAAAGGAAGGACTTAATTAACCAAAAGTTACCTATGTAAGGGAGTTTAGTATACTTCATTTTCTCATAACCTGCTATGTTATTACTATAACATTTTTCACAATTTAAAGCAAGTCCCTGTCTCTAAGAACTCTTATTAACAAAGTTTTTTGCTGGATAAAAGCTCCATTGTACCAATTCGTTAGAATTATATTTCTTTTTGTTGTAATTTTTCATAGATAATATATTATTTTTTTAAAGTTATAAAGAAAAAAGTTTTGTTTGGCTCACAGTTTTGGAGATTCTAAGTCTGCATCAGGTACCCCTATTGACTTTGCCTCCAATGAGGGCAGCAGGTGTTGGCACATCAAGGCACCTGGGTGTGTTGGAGCAAATGAGCAAATTGTCTCATCTCCAACTACAGGAGAGGAAAAAAAGAGGGGGGCGGGATAGTCTTAATTCTTGGAAAATTTATGAATCATCTGGGCTACTTTTAAAGTACACAGTTCTCAGTTTTATTTATTAATGGGAATTTAGAAGTGTAAATATTATACATGTTCTTTTATTCAAGCCCCTATGGTGATGTTAAAGATGTTTCTTAAGGACATTAAAACAAATGCAAAACAATAACAAAGAAATATTATTCTAAAAAAAATATACAGAGATGTATTTCAAATCTAGAACAAAAGCTCTTTTAACATTGTTCTCAAAAATCTCATTTCAGCTTAATTATATATATATATATATATATATATATATATATATATATATATGTGTGTGTGTGTGTGTGTGTGTGTGTGTGTATTTATACTTTATTCTTATGTAATATAAAAAAATTGGAACAGATCACTTTTAGGTTTTCTACAACTTTTTATCAGTCTCTCACCATGAAAACACAGATATATATTATACATGAATTGTGTGTGTGTATATGTGTTAGGAGCACGGAATAAATCGTGGGCCTTTCTAAGCCATCACTAAGAGGAGGTGTGCCCCTCAGAGAACTTGGTATAATCTCACCTGAGACCGCTTCCTTGCCTTGGCAATGTCCTGCTCAAAGAGCGTTCTGCGATCCCACGGAATTTATTGGTTCAGACAGACCTATGTTCATGGAGGTGGAAGGAAATATCAGTGTGCCCAGCTAGCCTTGAGGCGCCCACTGCCTGAAGAATTACCGCACAAGTAACAAGTCCCCAATCACGCCAACTTCCCCACAGCCTCTGGCTTCTTATTTCCCTTAAGAAACCTTCCTCACAATAAATCCCTTTGGTGTGTTTCACTATAAATAAAGGATTTGTGGGCTTTTTCCCTTTGTTAGGATCAGACCCATCAAGTCTTTTCAACCTGTCAAGCCCCCAATTTCATGTATCCTTTGTTTTTATTTGTTTAAGATATGCTTTAGTTGTAGATAGACTTAATATCTTTATTTTACTTGTTTATTTATTTTTATGTGACAGTAAGAATCAAACCCAATGCCTCACATATGCTAGGCAAGTGCTCTACCATAGAGCCACAATCCCAGCCCCTGTTCTTATTTCTCAATGCTAGTTTTCAGCCTTTTATTTCCAGCTGGCCCCACCTCCAAACAGTTTCTTCTTTCCTCACCACAGAGGCCAAGGTGATACATATGTGTACACTATTCATATATAAAATGTATGTAAGGAAAGAGAGGACCTTGAATATGATTAAATAAATCACAAGAGAAGGTTAATTGATATTCTGCCTGATGTTTAAAGAACCCTGTTACACATTAATATATAATATATATTATATATTAATGATAAATGACTGTGCTTAGAATATATAGGAGAAAACCTCTAACTTCTGCCTTCCATTTTAAATATCCTCCTTAAAACTCATTTAACATTGAAACATTTAAAATATGTTGATTGCATTTCCCAAATGTTTCCATTTTATAATCGTGTTTCTGTTTATTGACAAGGGAAGTTAGACATAAAATAATTTTAAATATTTCTCAATGTTTTTATTACTTTCTTAATTTGTTTTTCTTTTGCAAGGAATTATCCTTTATTTTTTATCTCTCTCCTCATCCTCCTAATTGTATCAGAATAATATTCCCTCTAGCAGGCCCAAAAGGGTCTACAAAGAAACTATTAGAGCTAATAAATGAATTCAGCAAAGTGGCAGGATATAAAATCAACACGCATAAATCAAAGGCATTCCTGTATATCAGCGACAAATCCTCTGAAATGGAAATGAGGACAACCACTCCATTCACAATATCTTCAAAAAAAATAAAATACTTGGGAATCAACCTAACAAAAGAGGTGAAAGACTTATACAATGAAAACTACAGAACCCTAAAGAGAGAAATAGAAGAAGATCTTAGAAGATGGAAAAATATACCCTGTTCATGGATAGGCAGAACTAACATCATCAAAATGGCGATATTACCAAAAGTTCTCTATAGGTTTAATGCAATGCCAGTCAAAATCCCAACGGCATTTCTTGTAGAAATAGAGAAAGCAATCATGAAATTCATATGGAAAAATAAAAGACCCAGAATAGCAAAAACAATGCTAAGCAGGAAGTGTGAATCAGGCGGTATAGCGATACCAGACTTCAAACTATACTACAGAGCAATAGTAACAAAAACAGCATGGTACTGGTACCAAAACAGGCGGGTGGACCAATGGTACAGAATAGAGGACACAGAAACCAATCCACAAAACTACAACTACCTTACATTTGATAAAGGGGCTAAAAGCATGCAATGGAGGAAGGATAGCATCTTCAACAAATGGTGCTGGGAAAACTGGAAATCCATATGCAACAAAATGAAACTGAATCCCTTTCTCTGGCCATGCACAAAAGTGAATTCAAAATGGATCAAGGAGCTTGATATCAAATCAGAGACACGCCGTCTGATAGAAGAAAAAGTTGGCTACGATGTGCATACTGTGGGGTCGGGCTCCAAATTCCTCAATAGGACACCCATAGCACAAAAGTTAATAACTAGAATCAACAAATGGGACTTACTCAAACTAAAAAGTTTTTTCTCAGCAAAAGATACAATAAGAGAGGTAAATAGGGAGCCTACATCCTGGGAACAAATCTTTACTCCTCACACTTCAGATAAAGCCCTAATATCCAGAGTATACAAAGAACTCCAAAAATTAGACAATAAGAGAACAAACAACCCAATCAACAAATGGGCCAAGGACCTGAACAGACACTTCTCAGAGGAGGACATACAATCAATCAACAAGTACATGAAAAAATGCTCACCATCTCTAGTAGTCAGAGAAATGCAAATCAAATCCACCCTAAGATACCATCTCACTCCAGTTAGATTGGCAGCCATTATGAAGTCAAACAACAACAAGTGCTGGCAAGGATGTGGGGAAAAGGGTACACTTGTACATTGCTGGTGGGACTGCAAATTGGTGCAGCCAATTTGGAAAGCAGTATGGAGATTTCTTGGAAAGCTGGGAATGGAGCCACCATTTGACCCAGCTATTCCCCTTCTTGGTCTATTCCCTAAAGACCTAAAAAGAGCATGCTACAGGGACACTGCTACATCGATGTTCATAGCAGCACAATTCACAATAGCTAGACTGTGGAACCAACCTAGATGCCCTTCAATGGATGAATGGATAAAAAAAATGTGGCATTTATACACAATGGAGTACTACTCTGCATTAAAAAATGACAAAATCATAGAATTTGCAGGGAAATGGATGGCATTAGAGCAGATTATGCTAAGTGAAGCTAGCCAATCCCTAAAAAACAAATGCCAAATGTCTTCTTTGATATAAGGAGAGTAACTAAGAACAGAGTAGGGTCGAAGAGCATGAGAAGAAGATTAACATTAAACAGGGATGAGAGGTGGGAGGGAAAGAGAGAGAGAAGGGAATTTGCATGGAAATGGAAGGAGACCCTCAGAGTTATACAAAAGTACATACAAGAGGAAGTGAGGGGAAGGGGAAAAATAATACAAGGGGGACAAACGAATGTCAGTAGAGGGGGCAGAGAGAGAAGAGGGGAGGGGAGGGGAGGGGAGGGGGGATAGTAGAGGATAGGAAAGGCAGCAGAACACAACAGACACGAGTATGGCAATATGTAAATCAATGGATGTGTAACTGATGTGATTCTGCAATCTGTATATGGGGTAAAAATGGGAGCTCATAACCCACTTGAATCAAATTGTGAAATATGATATATCAAGAACTACGTAATGTTTTGAACAGCCAACAATAAAAAATTAAAAAAAAAAGAATAATATTCCCTAATATAGAATGACACTCTTTTCCCCCCTTATCATACAAATGTATTGAGAAAATTCCTGAAACAGAATTTTCATTTTCCCTCTTGCTGTACTTTTGAAGAAAGTTTTTTTTTGTTTTGTTTTTTTAAATTTGGAAATTGTCAGGAATGAACACGATCTTCCCCATTGGAAACAAAGGAAGGGAATTTTTAGAAAATATGAAGAATGAGAAAGAAAAGGAAAAAGCTGTTGGAAAAGGTTTCCAGGACCATGTCTGTTATTCCTAATATTTATCATTCAAAAAAATCAATTTGTTGGGTGAAGAATCAAATAAACAAAAAAGTCCTAAGTCCTTCTTATGTCTAAATAGGAGTCTCCAAAATACCTGAGTATAAATCCTGTCTGCTTCTCAATGTCAGAGTAGCTTGCTAAAATATTACGTGACATCTCTAAGTCTTGGTTTCCTAATTTGCCAAATGACATCACTTTTTACAGTGTTTATCTAGGTAGATACTCTTAAGTATTCAAAAACATTCAAAAGGTAGAGCATGGTCTTTGAATTAAACAGATGCCAACTGCACTGAGTGTGAGAGATTCTGCTCTGGTTGAGTATAAAACCTGGATTCCCTCTTTAGTAATTGTGGAAGTTGAGGTTGTTCCTTTTCTCCCTGAGCCTTTGTGTTCCTTTCTATGGAACAGGTTTAGTAATAAAACTTGCCTTGTAGATCGTTATGAGAATTAAAAGATTTCATTCAATACCTGCTGTTGTGAGCCATCCTTGGGCTGTGTGTGTGAGCTATACGCATTTGAGTGCATGAGGGGACTGGTCTGGCATTGCGCGTTGATTGGGCTGTGCGACACAAGTTTGCCTTTCCTCTTGCTCTGCCTGTGATCCCACACAGCACCTGAGATAGATGTGACCTGCCAAAATGTCAATCAATCCTCTGACTGCAAGACATCACAAAGCAAGACTCCACCCTTGAAAACTTATGGCTGTCTTTGATGTACCCCCTTAAATAATCCACCAGAGCCATTTTGTCTTTGTCTAGTTCAAGAACCCATGTGGATTAGATCTATCAGGGGCTTTGCTTTTGTAAATATATTTCTGAGTGTTTGTGTTTTATTATTTGTTAATTATTTGAGATATAAAGATTTAGAGTGGCTTAACTATTTGGTGTGGGAGGCCGTCCTCGCACGTGATTTGAGTTACCTCCCTGGCTGGGTGAGAGGCACTTAGACACAGCTGTGTAGAGCTTTCCCAACCCTTCTCCAGGTCCCAGGGCTTGTCCATGCAGAGGCGTGTCTGGCCACTGCCCCGAAGAAGACCCAATCGTTGCCCCTGACCTTGGGATGCTGCCCCCCTTAACCTTCATTGGATGGGATTTTCCATGTAATTTTTTTGTTCCCCAATAAAAGCCCACTCCCTGGAGTGTTCTCTCTCTCTCTCTCTCTTTCTCTCTCTCTCTCTCTCTCTCTCTCTCTCTCTCTCTCTCTCTCTCTCTCTCTCTCTCTCTCTCTCTCTCTCATCTCTTCTATAAACCTCACTACCGCATTAAGTGGCTGGAGGCGGGAGTTAGGAGAAGCCATCCTGGAGCTGGTACTAAAGGTAATAAGAGTCTTGTCTCTTTAATTTAAAACTCCCTAGCAGTTACTCATGAATCCAACCTTCTTACATGAAGCCAGCGCTGGTTGCGTGGCAGAATTTGGGATAGTAAGATTTAGGGTGGCTTGGTTATTTGAGATATTAAGATTTAGAGTGGCTATTTAGTGTGGCTTAGATTCCTCTGGGCAGAAGAACCCTCCAATGAGAGCTGCCCTCTTTCCCCTTGAAAACCTGGCACATAAAACCAAACCAATTATTGCTATAATTAACACTTCTAGCTCTGACTCTGCCAAGACCTTGGGGCAGCCTTTGGGTGAGACAGTGGTAAGGGCTGTCCTGCATCTCTGCTCACCACAAGCCTTGTGAGATCCCATTGTGCTCCTCCCTCTGATACTTTCACATTCTTCAGGTGACCAGGAAAAGAATTCGTCTCTGGCTGTTCCATAGAAGCTGGGAGTTCCTCTTTTATAATTCATGTCATCATTTAATTTCCTTCTCAGTAGATTGTATCACTATATATAGTTGTCTTACACATGTCTTCACTTTATCTTTCTCCTTTGTTAAATTATAAAAGGCATTCAGATATGCATTTTGTGTCTTGTTCGTTAGAACAATTGCTGATATGTATTGGCACTAAAAATTCCCTGTGAAGTGTATAAATATGTCTTTTCTAAATCAGTGACAGTCAAATAAGCTTATCTGTCCAGATGACTCAGACTACAACCTTTCAAGTGGGTGGCTGAAGCTAAGGACTAGACTTTACTTACCTAAGTCTTTGCTAATATAAAATCAAGATGACTTGCTTTATCACTATAGAAAGCAATCAAGACACCAAGATGATATAAAACAATTTGACATCTCCATAAACAAGAGACATAATTTCCACCATAGCTTATTGATATCTATGTAATCTGACCAAATTATGCAAAGGAAGTAATCATATAACTATCCATAGATAAATAGATTTTTCTTTTCTCTATTCTTCATGGATTAACTGATGACTTCATTGCCTCTGTTGTTCTTTGTCATTTCACTTTCCTTCCATGGCTGTGTGTGTGTGTGTGTGTGTGTGTGTGTGTGTGTGTGTGTGTGAGATTATTGTGTAGCATAAAAATTGAGGGATAAAGGCAAGTTGGTCTTTTTTTTCTTTTTTCTTTGAAAGTTAGAAATAGAGTATTATTAGATTGGAATTTGTGATTTGTGGAGAGGTAAAGAATTGGAAGTTTAGGAAAAGTAAGTTTGGGGAAAGCTTCAGTTCTCAGAATTTGTAGCAGCAATTCCAGCTTATAGATGGCCATAATTTTCAGTACTTCTAGCAACATTTGATTCTAGACAATCACAAGAACACAGGAAACATATGAGGATATAACATGTTGAATTTTGTGAATTTATTCCAGAAACATTTGTTAATCTTAATGTCTGTTGTGCTTGGCAAATATAGAATATTTTGTTCCTCAGAGGTATTAGCAAAACCCTGAACCCTCTTTCCATTTTATTTTCCTTACTGATTAATTGACTGTTTAAAAGATGGGTATGAATAAACTCTATGGGTTTTTTTTCCCCCATTGCTATGTTTCAGAGAGCTTTATTAGATTTCACTATAATTGAAATGATAAATTTATTTAAAGATTGCATATATTCTGATAAGTTGTGTTTAGGATTTTCCCCTTCATATGGCAGAGTGTTTGTTGAGTGCATCACTTTACCAAGAATATATTTTTCCAGATGAATTTCATGACTTCTTTTTCTACTTCTATGAGAAATATCAGTAGGATTTTGATTGGTATTGCATTAAATTTTTATTGTGCTTTTGGTAGAATGGTCGTTTTGACAATATTAATTCTGCCTATCCAAGAACAAGTGGAATCATTCCATCTTCTAAGGTTTTCTTTAGTTTATTTCTTTAGCATTCTGTAGTTTTCATTGTAAAAGTCATTCAGTTCTGTCGTTAGGTTGATTTCCAAGTATTTTATTTTCTTTGAGGCTATTGTAAATGGGATAGTTTAAAGAAGGCATCCCTGTCTTGCTCCAGTTTTTAGAGGAAATGCTTTCAATTTTTCTCCATTTAGAAAGATGTTGGGGCTTATCATAGTTTTTATGACATTGAGATATATTCCTGTTATCCCTAGTTCTTCTAGTGTTTTGAACATGAATGGATGCTGTATTTTGTTGAATGCTTTTTTTCTGCCTCAATTGAGATGAGCATATGATTCTTTTCTTTAAGTCTATTGATGTTATGAATTAGGTTTTTTGATTTCCGTATGTTGAACCAAACTTGCATGCCAAGGATGAACCCCGCTAGATCATGGCACACTGGCTTTTTGATATGTTTTTGTATTCAATTTGCCAGAAGTTTATTGAGAACTTTTGCATTTATGTTTTATTAGTGATATAGTTCTGAATTTTTCTTTTTTGATGTGTCTTTGCCTGGTTTTGGAATCAGGGTGATATTTGCCTCATAGAATGAGATTGGAAGTGTCCCCTCTTTTTCTATTTCCTGAAATAAATTCAAAAGTATTGGTATTAGTGTTTCTTTAAAGATGTTGTAGAACTTGGCTGCATATCCATCTGGTCCTGGGCTTTTCTTGTTTGGTAAGCTTCTGATGGCATCTCCTATTTCACTGCTTGAAATTGATCTGTTTAAATTGTGTATATCATCCTGATTCAATTTGGGCAGGTCATATTACTATAGAAATTTGTATTCTCTATTTTATTAGAGTGCAAGTTTTCAAAATAATTTCTAATTACCTTCTATATTTCTATAATGTCTGTTGGGATATTTCCTTTTTCATCATGTGTCTTAGTGATTTGAGTTTTCTGTCTCCTTCTCTTTGTTAACATGGCTAAGAGTTTGTCAATTTTATTAATTTTTTTGAAGAACCAACTTTTTGTTTTGACAATTTTTTCAATTGTTTTTTGTGTTTCAATTTCATTGAATTCAGCTCTGATTTTAATTATTTCCTGTCTTCTACTGCTTTTGTTCTTCTTTTTATAGGACTTTAAGATGTAGTGTTAGGTCATTTATTTGTTGACTTTTTCTTCTTTTAAAGAATGAACTTCGTGCAATGAACTTTTCTCTGAGTACTTCCTTCATAGTGTACTATGAAGTATTTCAGAGATTTTAATATGTTGTATCAGTGTTCTTATTTACCTTTATGTATTTTTTAATTTCATACTTGATTGATGTCTTTTGCAACCCATTGTTCATTCAGTATCATATCATTTAGTTTCCAGGTTTTGGGGTAGTTTTTTTTTTTATTTTATCATTGATTTCTAATTTCATTCCATTGTGATCTGATAGAATACAGGGTAGTGTTTCTGCTTTTTTTTTTCTTTTTTTGTATTTGTTAAAAGTTGCTTTGTGGCATAATATATGGTCTATTTTAGAAAAGGACCCATGTGCTGCTGAGAAGACAGTGTATTTGCTTGTTGAAGGATGTAATATTCTATATATGTCAGTTAAGTCTAAGTTATTGATTGTATTATTGAGTTCTATAGTTTCTTTGTTCAACTTTTGTTTAGAAGATCTATCCAGTGGATAAAGAAGTGCGTTAAAGTCATCCAGCATTATTGTGTTGTGGTCAGTTTGACCCTTGAAATTCAGAAGAGTTTTTTTTGATGAACATAGAAGCTCCATTGTTTGAGGCATATATATTTATAATTGTTATGTTTTTTTGGTGTATGGTTCCCTTGAGCAGTATGAAATATCCTTCTTTGTCCCTTTTGATTAACTTCGGCTTACAGTCTACTTTGTTGATACAAGTATGGAAACCCCTGCTTGCTTCTACAGTTGAAGTGTAGTGGTATGATTTTTCCCAGCCTTTCACCTTCAGTCTGTGTATGTCTTTTCCTATGAGATGAGTCTCCTGGAGGCAGCATATTTTGGGGTCTTTATATTTTTATCCAGTCAGCTAGCCTGCGTCTTTTGGTGAGTTTAGGCCATTAACATTCAGGGTTATTATTGAGACATGATTTGTATTCCCAGCCATTTTTGTTTATTTTTTGGTTTTTCCTTTGATTAGCTTTTCCATTAATGTAATACCTCCCTCTACTGATTTTCATTGTTCCTTTTCATTTCCTCTTCATAGAATATTTTGCCAAGGATGTTCTGTACTGCAGGTTTTCTAGCTGTAAATTCTTTTAACTTTTGTTTATCATGGAAGGTTATTATTTCATCATAAAATCTAAAGCTAAATTTTGCTGGATACAAAATTCTTGGTTGGCACCCATTTTCTTTCAGAACTTAGAATATGTTGTTCCAGGATCTTCTAGCTTTCAGTGTCTGGGTTGAAACATCTGCACATAACCTAACTGGTTTCCCTCTATATGTAATCTGACTCCTTTATCTGGTGGCTTTTAATACTCTCTCATTATTCTGTATGTAAGAAAGTTCCTGTATATAAGAAAGTTTATTCTACTGTCTTTACTTCTTGCATGCCCCACTTTTCTTTAATCCCCTTTTTCTACTCCTGAGTTTTTTTTTTTTGTTTTGTTTTGTTTTTATTTACCCCTTAATGTAAATTGGCTTCCTCATACCACAGAAAACACTTGCCCTTTGGTTTTTTTGGGATTGATTTATTTCACTTAGCATTATATTCTCCAGATCCATCCATTTACCATCAAATGTCATAAACCCATTCTTCTTTATGGATGAGTAAACTCCATTGTATATATGTACCACATTTTCTTTCTTCATTCATCTGTTCAGGAGCACCTAGTTTGGTTCCAAAGCTTAGCTAATGCAAATTGTGGTACTGTAAGTATTGATGTGGCTGCATCACTGTAGTTCGCTGATTTTAAGTTCTTTGAATATATATTGAGGAATGGGATAATTGGGTCAAATGGTTATTCCATTCCTGGTTTTTGAGGAATCTCCATAATGCTTTCCTTTTCCCAGTTGCAGTCCCACCAGCAATGTATGAGCATACACTTCACCCACATACTCACTAACATTTATTGTTACTTGTATTCTTGGTAATTGCCATTCCGAATGAAGTGATATAAATTCTCAGTGTAGTTTTAATTTGTATTTCTCTGATTATTAAAGACGTTGAACTTTTTTTATATATTTGTTGGCCATTTATGTTTCTTCTTTTTAGAAGTGTCTTTCTGTTTAGTTCATTTGTCCATTTATTAAGTTTTATAATTTATTTATTTATTTATCTGGTGTTAAGTTTTTTAGTCCTTTTTATATCCTGGAAATTAATGCCTTATCCGAGGTAGGGGTGACAAAGATATTTCTCCCATTCTGTAGGGAGACATATATGCTCTTCATGCTCTTGATTGTTTTCTTTGCTGTGAAGAATCTTTTTAGTTTGAGGCCATCCTATTTATTGATTTTTGATCTGCTGCTTGCACTTTAGGAGTCTTGTTAAGGACATCAATTCCTGAGCCAACATATTGAAGTGTTGGCTCTATATTTTCCTCTAGCAGGTGCAGGGTCTGTGGTCTAATTCCTAAGTCTTTGATCTACTTTGAGTTCATTTTTATAAAAGGTGAGGTATAGGAGTTAAATTTCATTTTACTACACATGGATTTTAATTTTTCCCAGAACCATTTCTTATTTATTATTAAATTATGTATTATAATTTATTTATTTATTATTAAAAGGTTATCTTTTCTTCAATGTGTGTTTTGTTTTTTGTCAAATATGAGATAATGGGATTTATGTGGGTTTGCCTCAGTTTCTTCTATTCTGTTTCATTTATCTTCATGCCTGTTTTGCTGCATTTATCATGCTGTTTTTGTTATTATAGCTCTGTAGTATAATTTGAGATCTGATATTGTGATGCCTTCTGCTTAGATTTTCTTCCTAAGGATTGCTTTGATTATTCTGTATATCTTATTTTTCCAAATGAATTTCATGACTTATTTTTTTCTATTTTTATAGAGACTGTCACTGGAATTTTCAGAGGAATTGCATTTATTCCGTACAGCACTTTTGGTAGTATGACTATTTTGACAATACTAATTCTGCCTATCCAAGAACAAAGGAGGTCATCCGTCTTCTAAGGTATACCTAATTTTCCTTCTTTAATGTTTTATAGGATTCATTCTAGAGGTCATTTTCTTCTTTTTGTTACATTAACTCCCAAGTATTTTCAGTTTTTGAAACTCTGGTGAATGAGATAATTTTCCTGATTTCTTTGTCAGCAGATTCATTATACAAGTATAGGAACACAATTTGGTATTAATTTTGTATCCTGCTAATTTGGTGAATTCATTTATCAGCTCTAGAAGTCTTCTGGTGGATATTTTTGGTCTTCTAAATATAGGATTATGTCATCAGCAAACCAGAGATAATTTGAGTTCTTCTTTTCCTATTTGTATCCCTTTAATTTACCTCTTTTGCCTAACTGGTCTAGCTAGATTTTCAAGGACTAAGAATGGTGAAAGTGGGCATCCTTGTCTTATTACTCTTTATAGAAAAAATGTTTGTAGTTCTTCTCCATTTAGAAGAATCTTAGTCTTGAGTTTGTCATATATAGCGTTTACAATATGGAAGTAATTTTCTATTATCCCTAGTTTTTCTAGTGTTTAAAACATAATGGATGCTGCACTTTGTCGAATGATCTTTCTGCATCTATTGAGATCACCTTGTGATTCTTATCTTTACATCTGTTAAGTGGTGAATTACATTTATTGACTTTCATATGTTGGAACAACTTGCATCTCTGAGGTAAAACCAACGTGAGCAATTTGCATTACCTTTTTAATATGTTTTTGTATGCAATTTGCCAATATTTTATTAAGAATTATTGCACATATATTTGTCAAGAATATTGGTCTGCAGTTTTCTTTCCTTGATGTGCCTTTGTCTGATTTTGGTATCAGGGTATTACTGGCTTCATAGAATGAATTTAGAAGGTTTCCATCCTTTTCTTTTTCATGGAATAAGTTGTGGAGGATGGGTATTAGTTTTTCTTTAAAGGTCTGGTAGAACTCAGCTGAGAATCTATAAGAATCCATCCAATCCTTGGCAGTTCCTTGTTGGTAGGTTTTTGTTGCTGTCTTTTATTTCATTACTTGAAATAGATCTGTTTAATATTTCTATATCCTTCTGGCTCAATTTAGGTATATCATATATCTCTAGGATTTAGTCCATGTTTTCAAGATTTCCTAGCTTATTGGAGCATTAATTGTCAAAATAGTTACTTTTAATCTCCTGGATTCCAATAGTGTCTTTTGTGATATCTCCTTTTTTCATCTTGGATTTTATTAATTTGCGGTTTTATTGTCTGTTTCTTTTGGTTATCTTCACTAAGGGTTTACATTTTTTTCTCTTTAAAAAAAATTTTGTTTCAGGCTGGGATTGTGGCTCAGTGGTAGAGCACTCGCTTTGCACACGTGAGGCACTGGGTTCAATCCTCAGCACCACATAAAACTAAATAAATAAAATAAAGGTATTGTGGGAAAATTTTTTTTAAAAATTTTGTTTCATTGATGTTTTGAATTTTATTTCAATTTAATTGATTTTGGCTTTTTTTGAAATTATTTCCTATCTTCTGATTATGGTGTTGTTTTGTTCTTTCTAGTGCCTTGAAATGTAATATTAGATTATTTGGTATCTTTTTATTCTTCTAAATAATGCACTCAGGGCAATGAACTGTCCTCTTACAGCTATCTTTATAGTATCCCAGAGATTTTGATATGTTGTGTCTCTATTCTCATTTACCTCTAAGAATTTTTTTTTTTTTTTTATCCCTGATATCTTCAACAATCCATTGATCATTCAATAGCATATTATTTGGTCTCCAGGTGTTAGAGTAGCTTTCTTTTTTTAAAATTTTATCATTGATTTCTTATTTTATTTTATTATGTTCTGATAGGTATTATATTTTCTTCTTTTTTTTTATTTGCTAAGATTTGCTTTGATGTCGCGACCCCTTGCCCGCAAGGAAGACGCAACTCGGGAATCTTCTTTCAACAGTTTATTCAGGCCCTTGATATTTCTCCTTCTCTCTCTCTGATGCCCCTCCCAGCCTTAATAAAGCATCCCAAGCCCCAATGCAAAGCTGCCGCGTGGAGCTTTCTCACAGGGTGGTGAAAAATCATGTGCCAACTCTCCCAGATAAGGAGTTGTTTGTCACAGACCACAGCGGAGCCAGCGTCATCTTGTAATGGCGACCATAATCTGCAGAAACGGCAGAAGCAGCTCACCACAGTTCCCCCTTTTCTGTTTTCTTAAAACAATACAGGCGAGAGTAGAGGTCCTATCCCACTGTGCAGAAGTGGCTGCATAGTATGACTCAGTCCTAAGGAGGCGCCTTCCCCAGATCTGAAGCCATATCAGCCGACGCCTTTTTTCGTGGGGCGGGGCGTGAACGCGTCTAACCCGCATGCAATAGGACATGCTCTCCTTGAGGTCCACGTCAAGGATCACTCAAGTGCAGTGCCTTGCCTTGCATCCTGTATCGTGACGATGGTGGACGAAGAGGGATAGCTGAGGCTGAACTGTGACTGTTTATAATGACAAACAAGTTGACAGCACCCTGAAAGAAAGGCACGAACTTCAAGGCGATAGAAAAGCACTAGTGTGGAAACCCATCTGCGTGCAATGGCAGTAAGATCGGCAGAGTGCAAGGGCTTTCCAACACTAAGAGAATAACAAGGAAAGTCATGTCGATCCCAGTGCAATGTTATAATAACTTGGGGTGTAACGACCATGACAAAGGTTTACTGTTTAAGATGCGCAAGCCAGACTTGAGGTGAGTTGCCATTTTCTAAAGCTGCAAGAGCTTGTATGATCATAGCCTTTTCTTGTGCATGGCGAGTTTTAAGGCAACAGAGAAGCCACAAACAGAGTACAACACTGAAGCAACACATTGCACCAAAAATGCCCACTCCCACCCATTCCTTAAAAAAGGAAAAGGCAGAGGATAGCCAACTGGTGAATTGACCCAAAGTCACTGGTTCGACACGGGTGCTATTCAAAACAGCAATCTGAGTTAGTTGAGACTGGATCAAGTTTTCTGCTTCCATGGACCAGGTTCCGGATAGATACTCTCCGATGATGCGGGAGGCATTTCTGGAATTATTAAATCTGACAGAGGTTATACATAAATGTGCACGTTGGTCAACACAACCCAAAAGCACCAAGTCGGCCAATTCTTCTACCTGAGCTTGGAGTAAATCTATTCTTTGGTTGGCAGCTAAAATCCCTGACAAAATATGTTGATTAATTGAATTTTGGGATTCAAGTATGGTGGAAGTTTGTTGAACAACTTGATTAATGGTGGCAGCAGTTTGTACTTGACTGGCCATGGCCAATCCGGCCGTAACCGCTGCAGCAGCAGACACTGCCACAGCTGTCACTATAGCTGCCGTAATTCCAAAATCTCTATGGGCTCCAATCAGTTCAACAATAGGAAATGACTCTGGATCTGCAGTAACCGGGATCGGGACAAAAGTTGGAATTTTCATAACCATTGCCATAGGCCAGGATCCATTCCAACACTCAGACAAATAACAGGTAATATTAGAGCAATTAAGCATCCCCTGTAATGTAACATTAGCCAAAAGAAACAGGAACGGAGATTGGAGACAGACTGCTGCGGAGGGTAATGTAGCATTAAACAATTGTGAATTGTGTGAAGTAATTTTAAGTCTCCTACCTCGCTCCGAGTCTTGGGTACTGCCAGAAACATTAAACAGCCAACTTTGGACTCCTAATATTTCCCTGGGGAAACACAAGCGCGGACTAGACTAGCCCAATCTGAGGGAGTCATGCAAAATCTAGTAAGTCCCTCCACCTGAGTGAGAGTGAAAGCGGCATCTATGCCATAAGTGCGGACAGATTCTGCCAAGGTTTTAATTATCTTAAAGTCTAAAGGCTCATGATATCTTCCCCTGTTATTGTCCTGAAATACAGGGTATGCAAGTCCCATATCTGTATTAACTGTCCTCCAAACTTGTGCATGAAAAGATCTCCCGGAACCTTGGCTCCCCCCCACATACGGAGGTGGGGCAATCGGCACCATATCTTCTTCTAGATATTCTACCTCCTCCTCCTCAGAGTTTTGTTGACCGATGTTAACTCCCTTCCCCTTCTTACAGTAGGCCTGCGTGCCCTGTGTCTCCTTTTTCTTCTTTTTCATTTTTATCTTATGTAGTTGTTGTAACAATATATCAAGGTCCTCAGAACTCTCTGAGTCGCTTGTGTTCTCAGGCGTTTTTAATTCGGTCAAGTCTGGGTAGAGCCTTCTCCTATTTTTATCTTCAGGCTCTTTTGCCTTCTCACTACTGTTACTTTTAATACTCTCTGCCACTTCACTACATGATCCTTCAGATTTTTCCTCATGCAGTTGCTCAAGAATAGCTTGACCCTCACTCACAGCTTCCTGGCATTTACCATCTGTTATACATCCTCTAACTAACTTCCAAAGTGGTATAATGCCACCCTGCAAGGTACCTTGCTCATGAGCGAAATCTAGATCTTTCCCTAATTTGTCCCAGCTGGGAATCGTAAGACTCCCTGAAAAAGCAAACCAAGGAGCCGCTATATCAGCTTCTCTTAAAAACATCTGCAAAGTACTCTGCTTTATCTTAAGTCCTTTTGAATGTAACAACCCATCTAGGGCCAACAAAATTGGGCTTGAAGAAGCAACGCCCATAATGTTTTTAGAGCTATAAAGAAAGTGAAAGTACAAAAGTCCCCGCTCTCTTCCTTTTACAGGGGAGCGTCCCTGTCGTAACAACAACAAAAGAAGCACAAAAAACAAAAGCAAAAGTACACAGTGCAGCTGCAATAAAATGTAAGGCTCTCTCTGTGTTTACAGAGGAGCTGCCCCTCTTTGGTCGTGGATCCCACTTACC
Organism: Marmota monax; assembly: GCF_021218885.2. Classification (NCBI taxonomy): domain Eukaryota; kingdom Metazoa; phylum Chordata; class Mammalia; order Rodentia; family Sciuridae; genus Marmota; species Marmota monax. The sequence goes on from NW_026695005.1 coordinate 541,172, forward strand.
AGGGACTAACCCCGCTTTGGTCGCGGATCCCACTTACCTGGGACTAACTGGTGCACCACCCCTGACTGCTGAAAGTTCTGGTTCCCGGGTTTTGGCACCACTTGTCGCGACCCCTTGCCCGCAAGGAAGACGCAACTCGGGAATCTTCTTTCAACAGTTTATTCAGGCCCTTGATATTTCTTCTTCTCTCTCTCTGATGCCCCTCCCAGCCTTAATAAAGCATCCCAAGCCCCAATGCAAAGCTGCCGCGTGGAGCTTTCTCACAGGGTGGTGAAAAATCATGTGCCAACTCTCCCAGATAAGGAGTTGTTTGTCACAGACCACAGCGGAGCCAGCGTCATCTTGTAATGGCGACCATAATCTGCAGAAATGGCAGAAGCGGCTCACCACACTTTGAGAACTAAAATATGGTCTATTTTAGAAAACATTCCATGTACTTCTGAGAAGAATGTGAATTCACACATTGATAAATGAAATATTCTATAAATGTCTGTTAAATCTAAATTCTTAATTGTATTATTTAGTTCTGTGGCATTTTAATTTATTTTTTGTTTGGATTATCCATCCACTGATAAGAGAGGCATGTTAAAAGTCAACCAGTAGTATTGTGTTATTTTTTTTTTCTAAATATTGAGAATGGTTTGTTTGATGTACATAGAGGCTCCATTGTTTGAGGAATAAATATTTACAATCATTATTACTTGTGTTCATATGATTTCCTTAAGTAATATAAACAACCTTCTTTGTCTCTTCTAATTATTTTTTGTTTAAAGTCCACTTTACCTGATATGAGAATAGTAGGCAATGCTTGTTTACAAGATTCATTTAAATGGTAATTTTTCTCATCCTATATGCCTTTGCCTATGAGGTGAATCTCTTAGAAAGAGCACATTGTTAGATCTTCTTTTTTAATCCAATCTACCAAATTGTATGATCAGCTTTTTCACTGATGTGAGTAAAAGGACCCAACCAGAACAACTATAGAGGAGGAAAAGTTTATTTAGGGGCTTACAGTTTCAGAAGTCTCAATCCATATACAGTAGACTCCATTAATTAGGGCTCAAGGTGAGGCTAACATCATGGCGAAGGAAGAGTGTGGCAGAGTGAAACAGCTCACATGGTGATTTGAAAGCCAAGACAGATGCTACTCCCCAGATACAAATATATATTTCCCAAAGCAAGTCCCCCAATTCTCACCTCTTTCAACGATACCCTACCACTTCAATTATGACTCAGTTAATCCTTATCAGATTAATTCACTGATTAGGTTAAAATTATCACAACCCAATCATTTCTCCTCTGAATCTTCTTTTATTGTCTCACACAAGAGCTTTTGGGGGACACCACATATAAATGATAACATGAACTATGTACGTCTTTTGATTGAACAGTTTAAAACATTTACTTTCAATGTTATTGAGAGATGATTTTTATTCCCTGTCATTTTGACTAATTTCTAGTATTTAAATTGAATTTGACTCTCCTTTGATTGAATATTCTTCTAGTATAATTCTTCCATCTACTGGTTTTCATTTCTTCTTCATGAAATATTTTCAGTATATTTTGTAGTGAAGGCTTTCTAGTTATGAATTCTTTTAGCTTTTGTTTATCATGGAAGGTTTAAATTTTATCTTTAATTCTGAAGCTTAATTTTGCTGGGTAGAATATTCATGGTTGGAATTCATTTTCTTTCAGAGATTGGTATATATTATTCCCAGATCTCCCAGCTTTTAGAGTCTGGGTTGAGAAGTTAGTTGAGATCTGAATTAGATTACCTCTAATGTGACCACTAATTTTTCTTTTGCAGCTTTAGAAATTCTAAGCTTTTTCTGTAAGGCATTTTTACAGTAAAGTGTCTTGGAGTGGATCTGTTGTGATTTTGTATATTTGGAGTCCTATATGCTAACCTCCAGTATTTGAATTTCCATTTTATTCTTAAGGTTTGAAAAATTTTTCAGAAATTATTTCATTGAGAAGATTGTGCATTCTTCAGTTTGTATTTCACAACCTTCAAATATCCCATTTAATCTTAAATTTGGCCTTTTAATGTTATCCCATATTTCTTGAATATTCTGTTCATGGTATTTAACAATATTTTCTCTATGGTCAACTTTATCTTCAAGATTATATACTTTGTTTTTGAGGCCTGAAAATCTGTCTTCCAAGTGGTTTAGTCTATTAGTAATGCTTTCTATTGATTTTTTTTAAATTTGGTTTACTGATTCCTTCATTTTGATGATTTCTGATCAGTTCTTTTTTGAATTTATGTATCTTTATTAAAGTGATTCACTTCCTTTGTTTCTCTCTGATTTCACTTCTTACATCATCTTTTATAACTACGAAATTTCTAAATTCCTTCTCTGATATTTCCTCCACTGTAGTGTCAATGAAGTCTTCTGTTGAGGTATTTTTTGTTTTTAGGGATGGTCTGTTTCCTTGCTTTTTCATATTGTTTGTATGTCTACCCATTGTTCAATATGGTGCTGGCTTCATTTAAGTGAAGGACTACTTTGTGCACTTCTTTCCCTTAAAAGCCCTGTATTAAATGAATATTCAGATGATGATATTTTAATTCACTGTGTTATTTCTTCTGATCCCAATATCAGCTCCACTTTAAGTGATGCCACTTCTGGACCAAGCCTCATTCTATTCAACCTTATATAAATGCAAACTTGTTGTGGCTGATCTCTGCTGTTCCTCAAATTCAGGTATATACCTATAATTGCTACTAGAACTGTTCAAAAACTTAGTTGTTAAATTTAGAAAGCTTACTTACTATTAGTCCCTTAGGTGAGGACTAAAAGAAAGGAAGAATAAGTTGGGGCAAATAAGAGAGGGTAAAAGAGAAAGAAAGTGAGAGAAGGAGGAGAAAGAGGAAGAAGCTGCAAAAGAGAAATTTATAACAAGGTAGAAAGGTGAGATCAATGACTGGCTATTTTTTTGAGGCTGTAGCAGACAGTCACAGGGGGGTGAGAAGGGAATAAGAGAAGTAGGTATAAAGTAGAGCTAGGAAAATAAAGAGAGGGAGATTGATTCCCTTTAAGCCATTAGAGGAAATATATTCAAATGGGTTGAAAGTACAAAGTTGGCTGTTAGTAACAAATATCATTCAAGTTAGGAGTTATTTATATGATCAAAGTTGATGCTGGAGTTGTTTATAGCATACCATATCCAGGTGAAGAAAATTCTTGTTGAATATTGGTTTGAATGGCATTGGAGAGTGGACATTTAGTGGATGTCCATCATTCTCTGACCAGGGATCTCTCCTTAGTTCCTGGAGAAGAGGAGCCATTTTCCTAGTTGTCACAATCAAGCTACCAGCAGCTTCTGGTTGTCAGTTCAAGGGCCCATATCTGACTGCTCAGTTGGCATAACATTTCTATTGTGTGTGGTAGTTCAGGATGTAGACTCTGGAGTGTCCCTTTGATGGCTGTGTGGCATGTGTACCTGTTCCCCTTTCTTGATTCCTTTCGGAAGTAGTGAAGGTCCTGGTAGCTGTCCGTGGGTGCAGAAACACTGATTGTGGATTTTCTGCTGGCGATTTGTGGTGCAGAAGTGTTCTCTCAGCCATCACTGCTCTCTGAGGTACAGTAGCGAAGGGGCTCTAGTGGTTCACCTGGATTCCAGTTTCTACTGTCCCAGGTTGTGAGTGATGTACACTGACTCCTGATACAAGGACATGCATGTATCCAAACACGCTGTGTCACTTGCCAGTTATGATAGCAGTTCAGGCTGTGTACCTGTTAAGGCCGATATCAGCCCCTATCTGCTGCCTAGCCTCATACAATTTCCCACTGGGTCTCTATGGCACTGTGTATTCAGGCAGCTTCCTTCTGGTAGGTCCTGTGATCTTGTCCTTGCAATCCTGATCCCAGGGACCCTCCCTAATCTTCCTAAAGTGCCTCCCTTCAGTCAGTGTTTGGGGGCCTGATGAATCTGCCTCTTTGTTAAGGGCCAAAGCTGTTTCTTTACTACCTCTGGGTCAAGCTATAGAGCTGATTCTGGACAGACCTTTTGCTCTGCCTGGGTCACAGAGGCTGCTGGGAAACTGCTGCATGTCCCCAGCAAGGGTCCCTGCCAGCATGATATGTTCCCCTTATTCCCAGTGAGCGGGAAGCTGGAAGGCAGTTTTCAGTATTTGGGGGCTTAGTAGCATTCCTTCTAGATGTTCTTTCTGGCCAGATATTTTAAAAGGTTCCACTGAAGGAGACTTCCTTCAGTTTGCAGCTCTCTGGGCATGGGAAGATTCATGATTCTAGAAATGACTGGTCAGCTGAGGACTCCACAGGATGCTGCGGACACAGGCTCAACTTTCTTTTCACAATTTGGTTTTAATCTCTTTGCCCTATTTAAGCAAGTTTCACTAACAGTTGTGCTTTGTCCGTCTTTCCAACTGTTTCTGAGCAGGTGAGTGTGAGGAGTGTTGGCTTCCCCATGCCTCTCTCCCTTTTGAGTTGAGCATTCTGCATTTGTTTTCTCCCAGGGTTCCCTGTCTTCTAGATCCCCAGGTCTCAGACTAAGTAATAGCGAGTCTTAGTATGTTTGTTCCATCACCAACCTCTCAATCCTGCTCTTCCTTTGCTGCCTCCTTTCTGTGTTTCGAGGAGATCAGGGACTGCTGCCCCACTCACTTCTACCATCTTTCCTTCTCCTCAATTGATTTTTTTTTTTTTTTTACTGGGATTAAAATAAAAAAAGTTGTTTGAGATTAATACTTTGACATATTGTGTTTTTCCAGATCATGGGATTGAGAAGGACGAGAAGATGTTATCAAAGTTTCCAAATATACCCCACCCACCTTAATGTCACATATTTAGATCATGATCCCGTCAATTGTATTGATATAAGAATGTCATGTTGGCAGCAAGTGCATTGCTATTTGCCCAACATCATTCAGATGTATTATAGTTATTATGTTGTTATTAGAGCAATTGAAAGTAGATCCCAGAATAGTTCACATGCTAGAGAATAATATGAAATTAAGAGCCAAAATGAAGTTAGGAAATTTTGAAAAGTGTCCACATATAAATCTTAATAATTACTGCAATTAAGTTTGCCACATTTTGAAGGATTCTGAAACAGCCCAGCAGAATATCAAATGTGATCGATGGACTTTATGATGGTGAATATGCTGAAATATGTAGGCTGATGATCATTAAATTGTAATGCTTCTCTTACATAATAAAAATAAGAACATAATAAACCAGAAGCAGAATGAGATGCATGGTCAAGTGGCTCATCTGTCTTCCACATGTTACTAGTCTAGGTAACCGGTTTCTCAGCTATGACTTACCTGTCATAGTAAAACTCTGTAAAATGTCCTTGAAACACCCAACCTTTATCTCTCTGGGACCCTGACAGGGGATTACTGTTCACATCTTAATAATTGCAGTGTTGCAGCTTCTGTTTCAGTAATGCTGCCTTCCATAGCTAACTGAGAACTTATTCTCAGCTCAAGTTGTTCCTACTAAAATCTGTGTCAGCATCAGTGCGCTATTGAATATTGCTGTCTCAGTTAAATAGACCACAGCCTTTGTGCAATATGATGCAGTTATCTCCGTCACATATTTCTTGGCAAAGAGGAGGAGATGAAAAGTGATGACAATAGAGAAAAGGCTAATAAGGGTAAATAATGGAAGACATTTCAATGTAAGCTACACTGTAAATCAAATATCAATCACAAGCTGCCAGTGATAAATATTCTTTATTTGTTATTACCTCTTTTTCTAAATGAAGCTACTTGTATTCATAGTAGTGTTCAAATTTTACTTCTTTGATCACTCACTCATGTCTTAGCAATAAAATTAGCAAGGTCCTTATGCTTTGCTTCCAATTAGTCTGCAACTTTATTTGACTACAAAGCTTATTCACGTGATTTGAGAAGGGGCTTGTTTCTTACAGCAAATTGGAATCATTTTACTACTGATTTTTAAAAATTTACTTATAAAGTCAAATTATTCACAGTGGTATCCTGTTTGCATCTATTTTACTTTTATGAACTGGGAACCAAACTGATTTAATATTTTTTTTTCTAATGTCTATCACAAGCAGAACCCAGATTATCTAAAACCAAATTAGTCTTTTAAAATGTGACTTCGCTGCCCACGAATTAGTATTTAAGTAATGTCTAGCTTTTACTTAGACCCATATGGCATGTCAGAAGCTGCTTTTTTCAAGTCTTTTCATAGTCCCATATGAACAATGAATGATGATTAGGCAAATTACCACTGTGTCTATCCCTATTCTAATTTTAGAGCTTAGTGGTAAGTACCTGTGAAGGTAAAACTCCAGTCCAGGGACAAGAAGAAAAAAATCATCAGAGATAAGCAATATCTTAGAATACCTTTATTTGTCCTTGGGCTAAGCCTGACCAAGGACAGTCCAGGGAACACTGCCAGGCATCCCCAGAGATGTCCAGAGTAGGAATCTTACAGGCAATTCAGCTCACCAGTTACCTTCTTAAGGGGCATTTGTTTTCAGGGTTGAAGGCCAGGTTCTCCTTTTCTTTGCTGAGTGCTTTTAATACTAACCCTCTACTGCCCCTTGCAGGATTTCCTATCAGTATTGCATCTTCAAACTGTTCATAATCAATGAAGCAATTTCAGATGTTCCCCATCCAAGGATTCCAAAATGCTTTATCATTCGAAAATAATAAATACTGTTATTTCTTTGCTCATAATAATTTTGTCAACTTTTTGTGTTCTTTGATACCCACACGAACATAGTGGTTAATTAATTGATGTGCACAACCAATCAAATCCTTGTCGCTTATTTTTATTGTTGATTTCTCCCAGCTGCTGCCTTCAAGATTCTAAATTTTCATTTACTATTTAAGGGGAAAGACATTTATGAAAAACTTAACCATTGAAAATACTTTGGAGAGAAGATTCTGGGAAGAAGGTAGAGTAGGAAGTTTCAGGAATCTGTTATCCCATGTAAGTATATGCATTAGCCGAATTGGTCTGATGTTAGCATTTTGGAATTCTGGTTTCTTTTGAAGGCATGCAACTTCCAGAGGGAGGCTTGACTGTAAATTTCAGCAAACTTCAGTCAATTTCAATTCTTAGCACAGTATCAGCTACTCATCCTCCCCCAACCCTCACCAGCCCTATGATGAGCAGCTGTCATGTGATGCTGGAGCAACATGCTCACAGTTTGCAAGAGACACAGTGGACAATAAGGACCCCATTATTCTGATATCAAAGATTTGTGTTCCAACTACTGATAGCTGTTTCTGTTTAAAGAGATACAAACAAAGGGGAAGGCAACCATTTTTATTGCACCTTCCCCATTTTTTAAAGTTCCTCTTCCTCCTGTTGAAGTGACTCCAGTTGACCCTTTGGAGCAAGAATTAGAAAGATTGTGAGTAGGCCATTTATTTCTATGCATACCTCAAGTTGCTTATAATGGATTTTTTTTCTGAAACATATCTTGAAACTTGCTGCCAAATCTGAATTTTGAAAGTAATTAGAAATATACCCATGAGAATAGCTAAAATTAAAAGGACTGAACCTACCAAGTATTGGCAAGGATGTACTTACAACTCTCATCCACTGCTAGTAGTGATGTAAAATAGTACAAATGCTTTGAAAGATAGTTTAGAAATTGACTGAATTAGAACGATCAGCTGTTCTATGCCTAGACATTTCCACAAGAGATATAAAAATGCATTTCTTTATAAAGACTTGCATAAAGTATGAAGCTTTATTTGTAATAGCTTAAAGCTAAAAACAAAACAAATTTTCAACAAGAGATAGATACATTAACTGTTGAAAAACCATACAGTGGAATACTACTCAGCAACCAAAAGGAATGCACTGAACTGTTTACATGTCACAACACCACAGTACTGAACTCCCTAGCTTCCCTATGCCACAAATCTCTGCCAGCACTGGCATAGAAGAGGGCCAAGATTCAAAAAGGGATTTAAGTAGAAAAGTTCTGACTGGATTAACTTGGAGATCCTAGACTATGTACAGAGTTAACCTAATTTGGACCAAATGTTACCTCTGAGATAGCAAGATGCCATCTTAAAATCCATGCTCACACAAAGATCAGAGTATTTCACTCCAATATGTATATTCCACACTCAGCAAATCAAGATAAGCTTCTCTGATGCACCAAGCTCTTTTCAGCTATAAATAGTACACTATAATAAGCTTGAATTGACTCTTCTAACCTAACGTTTTAAAGACCCTCATCCATACGTTAAGCCTTCTAGCATAAAGGGCAAGATATCTGAGAAATAATAATAGATAAACTGGAATTTGGGACTGCATACTAATATAAGTGGAATCTTGTTTCATTCTGGAAACTGTCTAGGTGTGTGATCTTCATCCAAAATATGACACAGAATGACACTGATTCCATTGATATCATGAGCACTCTATCATTTGCTTTTACCTGCATTGTATTTTGCCAGGCATCAAGATCAGCTTGGATGAATTTGAGTGGGGAAGGTAAGTTAGATGGGCTGCAGGAACACATCAAATCAGAAGCAAACATACAAACTCAGCCAAAAGAAAGCAAGAGTTAAATTACCTCTGGGGTCTTCTACAGAGGGTCCATTTCTCCAGTGTTCTGCAACTCTGTCCCAGTTATCCAACTTCTTGTTTCTGGGTCTCTTAGTTTAAATTCTCAGAAGACAAAATCTAATTGGTTCTATACCTCTAAAGAATGGTTCTTTCTGGGTCAGGCAAAAACTCCAGAAAAATAAACTGATCTAAGTAGGGAAGCATTAAATATACAACCATTTAAGTAGTAGGTAGGGAATGTGGGTACTGCACCTACAATTTTTGCCCAAATGTATAAGTATAATGACGTATGCACTCACAATGTACCAAACAATTGTGACAGCAGTCCTTCAGCCTCAAGGACAGTCTCCAGCATTGGATCATATGGAACACCTAAAAGAAATGTGAGTGTAAAATGAGGAATTCAAAAGGGTTTTCTTTATATCAAGAAACATGCTAATGTAGCAATCATTTTTTGTGAAAATTCACAATTTACAAGTATTTGCTCAACACTAATCTTGGTTTTCCTCTTTAGATTTACTTACATAAAATCCCTGATTGATTCCCACTGTGGCTACACAGGCCACCTACTGTGTACATCAAAGCTGGAGGATCAATTGTGTATTAAAATAAAAAAAATTTCTATTAATCCATCTTTAATCAGCTCTAATATATTAACATATCTTCTTCTTACCTGTCTCTGTAACTTCCTCTAACATTTCTGAGGCTTAGAATTCAAACCTTTTTTTTAGGGCAAATTAATTTTCTTATTCTGCTTAAGGTTACTTATGCTCTCATTTGGCAACACAGTTTTACAATGTTTACCTTCCCAAATCTGGAACCCATAGTCCATGCTAGCCTCATCCTGACTCTGTTATATTTTGTTTATATTTCTCTACTTTCATTACACTTTTAATGAAATTTCAGGAAGCCAGAAGGGCAAGATCATGTCTTAGGTGGAATGTCTTTGAACATAAGCTTCCATAAAGATTTGTGAAATTCAATTATCATCTAAGAGAATCAGACCTATGAAGTGTTTTTATATGAAAATATGTAGATCATATAAAGCAGTGGATTACAACATTAAAGAATGTGTTTTAATAACATTGCATTTTATTTTAAAATTGTATATTTCAGTTTATTTTTATAATGCTACAGCTTTTCAAAACAAATACAGCAATATGATGTAATATCAACATAAGGGAAAATGTCCTACTTTATTATTCTTTTTTGACCACTTAAAATATTTCATACATTTTATCTCAGAAATCCCTGATTAATCCACCAGAAACTTTGTCCTTTAATCAATGGTATTCTGGCTCACAATTTTTGCAATCAGGTGAGGTAGAGGGAAGTAATAAAGAAAGCAAATATTTGAAATGAAACGTCAGAAATATCTTAATTCCAAAATATACTAATAGGCCTTATTGATGAAAATAAGGCCAAATGTAAATATAAAGAAGTAGGCATTTTGGCAAAGGAATTTAGAAACTCACCAGTTTAGCTTTGATTAAACTCAGAGCCTTTCTGAAAAAGCCCACCAGTGATATATTTTGCAGATGTTTATTGTAGAATATTGACTTCATGATCTATAACGTTTCAAGTACAAATAGGTACATACATACATTCAAAATATCTAAGTATTTTAAAAACACCTAACACTCCAGAATTCACTATTATGAAATAAGAGGATGGATAACCTGCTGGAGAGGCTAATATGTACTCCCAAATTCAACAATGCAGGAATCATGCACATGTAGGTTTTCCTAAGTGTACTATTTTGTAGATAAAGAGCACTTCCAGTACCAACATCTATTAGTTTAGAATTTTAAAAGCATAAGAGTAGATATTTGAACATTTTTCTGCTCTTGTCTGAATGCATACTGGATGTAGCTTTTAGTTTTCATTCAATCTCTTTAACCTGTTCTTGCTTACTGAAAGTCTACCATGATGTTCTGCTTTGAGACTTTCTTCTCTGAGAAGAAAGGTTTTTATGTATTGCACAGCAAGTTATTTATTCAGTCCTTCCAAATAATAAAACATCATTAAATAAGACATTAAATATAGAAAGACAAAGAACTATTATTCTAAAACTATTCTGACAACTACCACCACTCTATTCCTCGATCTTCTTTTTCAATATCCATATCTAACAACCTCTGTATTATTTCACAGATTATTTTACTTGTCGTTATATAACATATCAACTCCTTTTTCATTTCCTTTTTCATTTCCCCTTTGGCAAGTAAAAAGGAAAACTAATATTCCAGTATAATAGATTTTTAAATTAACACTTGAATTTCCAGAGTTTCCATCTTTTATCCAAACACACACACACACACACACACACACACACAGAGTCATACACAAAGAAAAATAATTAAAGAGGAGAGGAAAATAATTAAAGGTGTAGGCTTCTAAAAGTGAAAAGCTTCTAGATTTTGAGTGCATACATAGATAAGGACAATTGAAAATTAATCTCCTACTAGGAGCAAAGAATAAAAAGTCTACAAACTCAGAATTAGGAGTCAGGAACTATACAGAAATATGGAGGCGCCAAACAGACATCCTGTTTTTCAATAACAGTTACGAAAAGAAGTTGAAAGAAAAAAAGGGAGCTCCAAACTCCAAACTAAATGAATCAGAAAATTCAGAAGAAGAAAGGCAGAGTCCCCCAAAAAATAAATAAAGCCACCTGCCCATTGGTATCTGATGTATTATATTCGCATTTTTAAACATGACTGAAACATGAACTCTCAATACAAGAAGACATTCTTACATGGGAGTGTAGGAAATGGAGGGAAATACAAAACTGCTGGAAACACAACTGGTCAAAAACTTACCCAACACATTTTCCAAACTCAATTCCAAAATACTTGGAGAAAAGCAATATTGAAAAATGTAGCAGCAATAAAAAATAAATAAATAAATAAATATAATAATAGAAAATTTATTATAAATGAAGTCAAAGTAATAAAATAAGATAGAGAATTTCAGAAAGTATATATTCAGCATCTGAAAATAAATAAAAATTACTCATTAAAAAGGGAGTTATAGAAACAGAAATGTGACAAAAGTAGAATGACAGTGAAATATAAATGTTCTAAAATCATATAGGATCAAAATAGTGTTAAAACTTTTTAAGGAGTAAAATATTATTTGCTAAAATTCACGAGTTTACATAGAAAGCAAAAATGGCTGTGAAGAATATTTAAAATATATAAAATAATTATTGAATAGTTCAGTAAAAGGGTCAGATAAATTGTAAAAACTTATGTTTTGAATTTTAGAAAATAATATGTGTAATTATAATGGCTGAGAATTTATTTTAGAATTAAATTTCTCATATTAAAAATGAAACTAAAAACCAGACATGATTTAAAACAAATCTCCCTTTATGCATCAAAGTCAGGTTAAGAACATCAAACTTACATAGGCTACCAAGACATAAAAATAGATTATTGGAACATCAAAAAGCAAAAATTGGTAGCATGCCAAAAACCATGAATTTCCAGACAAAATAAAATTTAAAAATGTACTACATTCATGAAAGCAAATATATATATATTAAGAATAAACATAAGGGTAAAAATTAAAACTTTCAGCAAGTGTTCCCTATATCAATCATTATTATATTCCATACATCAACTTGAACAAATGAACTGTGTATCAATCCTCTATGACCTCAATAATGCCATGTGTCACTCAGCGTCAACATTTGATGGCTTGACAATGAATATTTATATTTACTTGGGCTCAGCTGGACAGTTCTTGTTTAGTTGGCTCACCATAAATATGAAGCTTGGCTAAAGGTCATCTGGAGTTGTTGGAGTGGCACATGGCCATCAGACTTTCATCTTCTAACAAGCTGGCATTCTGGCTATGGCATAGGAGCAAGAACAAGCAGAAATGAATATGTTAAAAATTTTAATGCCTCTTTTTATCTCATCTTTGATAATGTCACTTTTAAAAATATCACTTTTCAAAAATTACTTAGACCAACAAAATAAAGAACTATAAGTCAAAAGCTAAAAGGTAAGTTTGAAAGTATGCTTTGTAGAAAACACCAAAAGTATTGCCAAAGGACTTTCGCTAAAGAGCTTAATTAGGTGTGTGACTCAGGAATCCATTCAAAGTCATTTATAAAGCCATTCTGGAATCAAGGGATGGTGAAATAGACAGTAATTTTGTAGGGAAGGAAACTGAAATTGTACAGCAAAAGACACAGATACAATCAGGAAGGTGATTTGGGACCATTAATGAATACAATATTCAGTAATTAGATAAACATATTCATGAATGTGCACATTTCTTATGATACTAAACTTTTAATGCCATTTCGATTAAGACATCAAAATTATATTTTATCAATTTTAAAAAACATCCAATTCCTACAAAAATACAAAGCACCAAAAATATAATCAAATAAGTTTAAAAAACAGTAACTTTGGGAGGGGTCAGTTTATCAGATTTTCAGATTTATTTTAAGGTGTGGTTTTGATATTTCCTTAAACAATCACTTGAATTGAAGAATTGGAAAACCTACTAACAAACCAAATGCATATAGAAATGAAATACATGAGAGAAATATCACTGCAAATTAGTTCATGACTGGTAAACTCGTCAATAAATGGTTCTGGGTCAACTACAAATTTATACATATGCCAATGAATAAACTAGGGCCCTATTTCAAATCATACTCCAAAAAAATACAAATAGAAATACAATACGGAAAGTAAAATCAAAAGACAATTTTAGGATGGCACAGTTGAATATAGTTATATTCTGATAGTAAAAAAATTACTTATACAAAAAAAAAAAAAAACCTATAAGTCAAAAAATAAAAGGTAAGTTTGAAAGCATGCTCTGTTGAAAAACACCAAAAGTATTGCTGGATGACTTTTGCTAATGAGTTTAGTTGGGTGTGTGACTCATGAATCCACTCAGCAGACATCAAGATCAGAGGTGCAGTTATCCAGAAAGGATCTGTGCAGCATCCCCTTGCCAGTGGCTTGAAACTCCCTGAATTGCACAGGATCTGGACGGAGTCTATAGAAGCATTGCCAGCCTAGGCCAAAAGGGATAGAAAAGGGAAAGAATGAAGACAGGACTCAGCAAAATCTGAAGGTGAACACTTGGGCCGATTGCAAATTCTTGAACTAAAAGGGCAGGGCTGCCACCCCAGTTGAGTCCAGAGGACAGTGAGCTTGTTCCTGGTCAAAACAGTCCAAATATTTCTGACTGGCACTTTGATAACAAACAGTGAAAAGATAGACCATTCTTCTAGTTTTAGGGAGAAGGTCCAGAGGAAATCGACCGTGATTATGATTTAAACTTTATTCTTAATGATAGCAAGCTTTGTTCCTTCCAGAAAATACTTTTATGCTATGATACAATCAAATAAAATTTATTTTCCTTAAAAAAAGATGATAATATGAGAAATGAATTTGATCTGTTGCACAGAGGAAATATGAATCAAATGTCAAAATTAATAGTTATCTTTTTTTAGTTTTCACAGTTTCATTTTCTAAAATAAAATTCTTCCCATTGTAATGAGAAAATGTTTCGGGGCAATATGTTTATTATACTATGTAATATTACATTATTATATATTAAGTTTTTTGTGTGTCAGGTCCATTAGTGTATTAGGGTAAAAAAAAAAGCAATGACCTTATACAAAGACCTAATTTCTGGAATTATTGCTGCCTCTTAATACTTGGACCTGGGACAAGCTACTTAACCTCTCTAAGGCTATTTCCTGCCCTACATACTTCACAATGTAGGTGTAAGAATCAAATGTGGGTTATTTGTGAGGGTTGTGCAAATCTCAGAGTACATGTCAGGAATCATTTTCACAAAAACAGTTTTAACACAATATATGCAAGTCATACACATTTTCAATTAGAAATTTTAAAGGTTTTTTACTATCAACTGTAAAATACACATAAACATACACACACACACAGACACACACATGCACATATATCTACAGAAAGCAGCATATTTATGTAGTATCTTTTAAAATATATAATAGGCTGGATATGTATAAGTGATGTTGTATATTATAGTGAGTTTCAAAAATTATTTTAAATTAACAAATAACATATTTGGTGAAAAGAATGAAACCAATAAATGCTGAGGTCTTTTGAATTAAATTTCTAGTTTAAGGGACTTTCTTTAGAATTTATTAACATTTGAGAAGATTTTTTGTCATGGTATTTATTTCTTTTAATATGGTCTGGTTTAATTATAAAGAAATTAGTCAATAATTTGACTTTTGGGAACAGTAAAATCCCAAACCCATGCACCAGATGAAAAACAGGACTCCATACCTGTAACCAACATAGTTTTAAAACTCCATTTTTCAAAAGTTCCCAAAGTTTCATAGGAAGAAGAGGAGAGACATAGGGGATCCCTCTGGTAATTACTGAGAATTATGAGATCTCAGTGCACACAGCCATGTTGCTGCCCTCATAAGGCTCAGGAATTTATGTTGAGAATGTGACTTTTTTCATAGTTTTCCCATAAATTCTGAGAAAGAAAATAGATAAAATCTACAAAAAATGTAAAATCTGAAAGCTCAAACTAATTCATCTTTTATATAATATGCTACCATAGGGAGTTCTTCAAGCATAGTAAGAGCTCATTAAATGCTCACTCAATGTTACATAATCAGTTATATATAGAAATCACTGTAAGAGAAGTAGCAAAATATATACCAAATTAAGATTTTCTTATTAAATATTTCTCACTTAAGTTTATTTTAGCAGGACACGTTTTATATGAGACCAGACATGTGTTACTCAAGTTTTCATTCGATGTCAGTCTAGTTTCAAGTAACTAGGAAAAATAAGATTATTTTAGTTTTTCTTATGGTTTCTAAAGTCATGTCTAGGCCTGATTAAAATTTCTTACAACATATTAACATTTTAGAAACTATCCATACCACAGTCTCTGAATTGTGGATTGCTTGTCCTTACATAATCTTGACCACTTGAACCCACATATATAATGAACAGTTCTGAGATGCATCTCCTGGGATTTATATTGGAAATATCTGGTGGGTGTGACCCGTGGCATTTATGGTGGCTTTCCCTACCTGAGGTCTCTGGAAAGCTGTCACCACCATAAATGACCCCTGACTCCATGTGCAGCTAGCTCACAGTTGTCTCTGAAGAGAGTTACAGTCAGGGGCTTAGGGCACTCTGATAGGTCATGCTCTCTGTGTATTTAAATTCCTAGGCAATTCCCAGATGTCTTTATTGGAGTCCTTGGTCACATGCCTTCCTCAAGCACCATACTGAGGCCTCTTTAAAGGAGAACAGGGGAACATCTTGAAGACACATTTCTTGCTTGGATTTAATACCCCATACTCTTCCACTCCTAGCCCTCTTCCTTCACATCCTACCCTTTTATTTAGGGGGCTCCTTCCACAGTGAGGCCACCCTCACTTCTGTTTGATCCAGACCCCTGTCTTCCCATGAGGGAAAATACATCAAGGAGACTTGGTGCTTTCTCTAGGTTTAGACTCTTGATTATAAAATCACAGTAAATGATTCAAGGCTTGATTCATTTTTGGCTGGTTACTTTAATTTGTACTCCAACCACTGGCAGCTTAGCTCTCTCTTGCAGCTCAGCTGGGCTCCTAACAAAAGGGATCACATAAAATATTTAGTAGGATTTAGGAAAACATCCAGGAGAGAAATGCTTACTAATGTAGAATTCAAGGCCTCTCCTGGACCTGGAAGGAAAATTACCAAAACCCAAGAAAGCAGCCACAAGTGGAGCAGGGTCTTTGGCAAGAGTTGTCACTCCTCTTTGAGAACCACCCTGGAAAGTGTTGGACAATAAATGTCCCACCCTGACTACCCTGCATCCTCTAGATCCCATGCTAGCATCTCCCAATAAGCATACATGAACAGAAGTGAAAAAGAAAATCCATTATCTCAGCCATCCAGGATGGAAACCAGAGAGAAAGGTGGAAACTTTATCTACAGGAGCAACAGAGAATATCCAGTAGGTATTTAACTTCAAAGATCTTTGCTGAGGCACATAAAATATAAAAACAACTTAGTGTCAACTCTCTTTCAGACTTTGTTTCTTACAGTCTAATGAAAGTAACATCTTTCTAACCCAAAATGTCAGTATCGGTAATTTCCTTGTGAGCATCTTTTGTTCATCTGTTTGGAATGTTCTCCACTCAATTCAGATTAGAGATAATACTGTTTTCACTGCTAGCCACAGTGCATTTTTCAAAACCCACTCTCTTTGGGAAACCTTTTCTGATTGTGCCAGATAACATTAATTCCTTTGTACCATATATTTGCAAAACATGCTGTGGCATTTTAAGTCCCATGGCTTGCACATGTTGTCTCCTGTGTCTGGAAGTCCTTCTTCACCGCATGTGACTATGGAATATCTTGTTACTTGAACCAAAGTGTCATTTCATTTTAAAGACTTCTCTTTCCAAGCTAGTAAAAAGGATGACTCCTGCCCATATTTGTCAGAGTTTAAATATGAAAACTGCCACAGTTAGAGATATTTCAAGCAGGAAGAGATTTCATACAAAAAGTGGGGGATCAAAAACTGACAGCCAAAATTTAGCCGCCAAGTTCACTGTGAGTTTTCAGAGTCAGAAAGTCTCAGGAGCCATGCAAAACTGGTCATGGTGGTTGGCACCTACTGCCTTGAGAACACCTCAGAGTGTTGCTCAGTGGCAGAGGGCAAGTCTCCCTTCCTGCAAAAGGAAGCCTGCAGAAGACACTTCCTAGGTTGTCGGAAGAGGGGAAGGAGAATTACCAAAGGCCTCTGTTGAAATCTGTGTAAACTTCTTCAGTTTTGTGGATTTTTAAAAATTTATATTATTCCAATGTACCAAAGAACCTTAGCTTCTTTTTCACTTTTGTTTGTCAGATAATTTTTATTAATATTAAATAAACTATTAGCACAAAGTGACCCAGCTGGGTGCAAATTTCACAGATTAGCACAGCCTTTATTCAGCAGTGGAGTGATGCATCTGGTACACCCACTTTCCTGATGGAAAATGAGCCACTGGCCAAAGGGGCCACTGGCTAACAGGAGAGTCTGTGTTTTTATGTGCTACACTGAGAGGTGACTTAATTATTGATAGAGTGTGTCCGTTTGGGCACTCAGGAAGCACATTTATGAGAATTTGAAATTTGTTTTTACTGGCCAATGTTTTTATTTGGGAAAGAATGGAGGGTATGGGGTCAGTGTTCAGCGCTTATCTCTTTGCCTTCAGGGTCCCATTGCACTGTCACTGAGAAAGGATTTATTTGGAGACTGCTTAATGCTTTGGCTTCCTCACAGAGATTGCCATGTTAGGCTGGATAGATATCTCCTTCCCAGGGATCGTCTTACCACTGGATGATGTTGTCTTCTTTCCAAGGGATTGTCCTGTCACTGGGAAAGAATGTATTGGAAAAGGATCAATGTTACCAATGTGATGCCTTCTTCCTCACTTTCTCTTCCCAGGCCACACTATTTTGGGGTTTGTCATTTTTCCATATCTTACATAAGCAAATGTTGAACTTTAATTTGTCCTCTGTAGATGTAACCCCACTTTCACTTTCAATTAAAGAAATTATGTACACTTAATCAATTATCTATCCTTGTAATTAATTTTTAATCTCTGTAAAAAAAAAAAAAAACTTAAAAAGGAAATATATACCGATTCTTTTGGATTTTCTCTTGATCACCTACAATTCCGTTTAGGGGTCCAGCCTGAGCTCAATATTCAAAGGAATCACCACCACATTTAAAAATTGCTGTTTTAGGACCACCATGGCAGTGTTTTGAAATTCATCTAGCTTGAATCTTCATCTTGTATGTCAGAATGAAATTTAAAGTAGGGAGATACTTCTTCAAATAGCATTAATTTTTTTTAAAAATGGAGTTATAATTTAGACCAAGTCCTAAACTCAGCACTGGGAAAATGACAGGCAATTTTTATTGCTCCCTAAATAATTAGATTGAAATAAATAAATTTTAATTTTGGCTTAGACTAAGCTGGTACGTTTCATTTTGTGACTTACGGTGCTGTAAATCTTTAAAATAAAGCAACTTCCAAATTTCTAGAAAGACATTTTCTTCTATATACTGCTAAATTTTGTTAATACTATGATTGAGATACATGTACCCAGCTAAATATATTTTCCTGTCCATGGTGCAGCTTAATTTTATAGTTGCATGAAAACTAAAATGCTTCTTTGTTTTTATTACTAGTGTAATAATTCACTTTTCTTTCTTTAAAAAGTACAATGTATCCTTTCTATATTGTTTAATAAGTCAATTGACCTTGCAAATCTCCTTTCCAAAAATGAAATATTTTTACGTATGCTTTGTGAAAATGGATATTCTTCATTAGAAAAACTGATCACAAAAATGCATTAATGCAATAACAAACCTGACCTGATTTTTAGAAATATGGGATACTTCTGAATAAATGTCCCAAGAAATGGGAGTCAATTGAACATGCTCACCTTCTTGGCAAGCATTTTAATAATACAATTTTCTCCTTTTCTCCATTCAAACCTCTACTTCTCCTGCGATTAAATTATACTTCTGGCTCACTGAAGTGTTTATGAATCAGCATTACTTTAAGTGAATCTATCATCACTAGCGTTACCTTTAAATATAGAGAGTTTCAGTGGGTAGAAAAATAATAGGAGAATGTGAATCAGGAGTTTCAAATATAAATGATTATTCCCATCCTTTTTACAAAGTGCTGCTTTGCCTCTCGAGTCCTTGATGGCTTCATGAGTGATAAAGTCGTCGTGTATCTAAGTGTACTAGTCCAGAATAAATGTTGAATTTATTTAGGATTTCTAAATACATAATGGATAAGGACAGAACAAGTAATTCTTAGCATTTGAGAATTCAAGTGTAGAATAACCAGCTTTTATTCCCCTGAAAAGAGAATATACAGTTCTAAAGAAAAATTATTCCTTTAAAAATTTTATCAAAGTCAGGTTTAAATAAAAACTGGAAATTCATATGTGTTAATACAACAATACATACCTATATTTAGTTTTTAACTTTCAGATTATTAATATTTAATTAGAATCATGCATGTAAGTGTTTAATTTCAACTTATGGGTAGTAACAATTGAATTTTTCACTAGTCTTATCAGGATACTCATGAGCCATGGTTAAGGTGACTATAGTTAATAATAGTATTTCATATAGTTCAAAAAAGCTAAGAGACTAAATGTCAAATATCTCACTACAAAAATAATAAGGAGTGCAGTAGATATCATAATTATCCTGATTTACTCATGAAATATTGTATACATATAAGAAAACATCACCTTGTAACCCATGAGTGTACACAATTATGTTTATCAACTAAAAAAAATTCATTATGAGAAAGGTTTTGTCTTCCTAAAACTCCAACTTGCTGTAAATTATGTTCTCCCTTACTTGATGTTCTAGTTAATTACTTTTCTGTAGGTTATATAAATATGAGTGTACCAAAAAAAATGAAATTGTATCTTTATTCTACCTACTTGCAAGAAAGTTTCTTTTAAAATGCTTTTGAGTTGTTATAAGGGTTAGAAAAATCGAATATTCTTTTATATATTGATTAAATTAATTTCACTGTTTCCAAGAGCATTTATAGAAGCAACTTTTGCATATTGTATTGGAATATCACACTCACAGTTGTACTGGCAAGTAGGCCAAATGGAATATAGCATCTCATTCAAGTCAGTGTCAGGAATGAGTTTAAGGAACATATTGGAAATAATCATAATTCCCTATATATCTGTCATTAATTGTATCGTTTATTTTTATTATACTTCCTTTCATCTTTTCCATCTTCTTTTCCTGTAATCTTCTGTGGAATTTTGACCTAGTGTCACAAAATAACAAATTATTACTATTTTAAACCTTTATGTAATTAAATATACTGATATATTTTACTGACACATGTTTTCACCATTTATTCATACATTTTACATTTTCCCTAGGAGTTTTCTTTTTTTTCTTACTAAATATCTTTTAATCAATTTACAATAAAAAATTTTATTGACTAAACTATACTATTTTTATGTTCAGATATAAATTTAATATCTTTTTCTTAAGACAGTATATTTGTCAATAAAACTTAAAGAGAAAATAATATTTGCTCAGCAAATTGAATATTTTGCTGAACTGAATTTTTGTTGATGAGACATTTTTTCTTAATCTAATTTGTATTCCACATTAGGTATTATGCTTTGAAAATATTTCTTTGTGAACTGAGATTTTATTATGAATAGTTGGGATATAGAATCATCTTATTTTGCCTGTTTAATGTCTGTTTGCACTTTCAACCTGAGGACTCACTTCTCTCCATATCTGATTATCCCTTTACCCTCCTCTGGATTTTTCCCTTCTTAACTCCTGCACATACATAGATACTATCCTTCCTTCCTTCCCACTTTTCTTTCTTTCCTATCTCTTTGTTCTCCCTTTCTTATTTTTCTTTCTTTGTAAATTCTGGCTGAATATATCAGTTTGATATCATAGGTGTTGCAACTGTCTTCAATGGGATGCCAATTATACATACTATATATTGAGTCTTTTTTTCCTATTTTTAACAAAAATATTTTTTATTTCCAAGATACATCAAGTTAGTATTTGATTTATGCAGGTTAATATACACAATGTATGTGCATACTGTCTCACATAATACTATTAGTAGCTTAAAGCATATCATATAACTTAAGAAATAATACATTACCCAATATCATCAAAACTCACCTGGATTCCACTCAAAACATCATTACACTCTTTTCAGAAATGAATAACATTCTGAATTTTGTATCTATGGTTTTATTTATCTTATTTGTAGCTTGTGTGTATCACAGATTGTAATGCTACTTAGTATTAAATATTGTATTGTTTCCTTTTAAAATAGATATTGCCTCTAAGCCTACTATTATGTTTAGAAGATACTCCAATACTGGGGTGTATGTGGTTGTAATTATTATTTTTTTACCATTATATTTTCAATAAATATGGCTACTGCTACTAAACTCATATCAGGCATCTGCATGTAATATAAAGTGGAAAAGACAAAATGAAGACCTAGCAAAGAGAGAACACATTTGATTGCAGGTTCGACACACCTTTACAAATTAAAAGGGAGAACAATAACTATACACACACAAAAAAAAATGTTGAGTGCATTTAGTTAACAATAGAGACTCTCTTGCTTATTTGCATTTTAATCAGGGATCCAAGGTTAAAGAAAAGAAAAAATGAAGGAAATTCTGTCCTTTGCATCTAGGAACCTGTAGGTCATTATGTTAAGTGAAATAAGCCAAGCACAGAAAAACAAATGCCACATAATGTCATTAATATTTGGAATATTAAATACTAAAAATTTTATATCATGAAAATATAGAATAGAATGGTAGTTGCCAGAGGCTAGATTGGTTGCAGACAATTTTGGGGAGATGTTTGTCAAAGGATAAAGCACCTTTTTGATTTCTAAAAATTTGATACCATGGAATATCAAATTATTTTTTTTTCATGGAAATATAGAATAAAATGATAGTTGCCAGAGGCTAGGTTGGTTGCAGGCAATTTTGGGGAGATGTTTGTCAAAGGATAAAGCAACTTTTGATTAGCTAGATAGGTAAAATAAAATCAAGAGAGCTATTGTATAGCAAGGTACTATAATTAGTAATATGTTATATTCTTTAAAAAAATGCTGAGAGTAGGTGTGAAATGTTCATCATAACAATGATAACTATGTGAGGACATGCATACATTAAATAGCCAAATTAAACCCTTCTGAAATTTATATATATTTCAAATTGTGTTATACACAATAAACACACTTTTATTTGTCAATTTTTTTAAATGAATAAATGTGAAAAAAAAGCACTTCAATACGCAATTTGGCTAATCTTTAATGGGATAAATTAACTTTGTAGTTTAATGCAAAAAAAAGTATTTATTTGTTCTCCTTTGTATAGTCATTTTTAATTCCTTTCAATTTTTTTTTTTTGTTTTCATGAACAAGTTCACATTGGAAATTCCCATGCCTGCTCTTTATAGCATAGGGACAAAATTTTCTCTGGAGTTTTTTACTTGTTAGGCACATATTGAACTTTAAAATATTACACTACATTGCTTTTCAATGTTACTATATTATTCTGTATTCCAAACAAAGTATTTAGCTTATAAGATTTTTAAAATTTATATCAATTAAATAGATGTGCAATTATTCCTCAGTGTTATTTTTGGATTTCCCTAATAGCTAATAAAATTAGTCACTTACTTTTTTTTGTGAGAGAGGAGAGAGAGAGAGAGAATTTTTTAATATTTATTTTTCAGTTTTCGGTGGACACAACATCTTCATTTTTTTATTTTTTATGTGATGCTGAGGATCAAACCCAGTGCCCCGTGCATGCCAGGCGAGCGAGCACGTTACTGCTTGAACCACATCCCCAACCCCAAGTCATTTACTTTTTAATTATTTTTCAATATTTGTTGTCTTCTGGGAACTCTTGATGTGTTTTACTACTTTAAATTGTTGATAAGTTTCATTTTTTTATTTCCAGTTTTACTATTTTACTGGCTTATTCTGTTGGTGGTTTATCATGCTTTTTTATAAGTATATCATTTTAATGTAGTGAAAGAAAACTATTTTGTCCTGCATGGTTAAATATTCTCTGCATCTTGCACTCTGGAAAACAGTATGGAGATTCTTTCTGCTTTCTCATTCCTCAGCATACATTAAAAATGATTAAAAAAAAATAAAAGCTACTCTAACACCTAGAAATTAAATAACATTCTATTGAATGATCTATGGATAATAGAAGAAATCAGGGATGAAATTTAAAAATATACTTAGAGATAAATGAGAATTCTGACATAACTTATCAAAATTTCTGGGACACTATTAAGGCATTTCTAATAGGAAAGTACATTGCACTGTGCTCATTTGTTAAAAGAATAGAAAGTCATCAAATAAATAACCTAAGGTTACATCTCAAAACCTTAGAAAAAGAACAATCAACAGTCAAAGCAGTAGAAGGCAGGAAATAATTAAAATCAGAGCTGAAATCAATGAAATTGAAACAAAAAACCAATTAAAAAATAGATGAAACAAAAGGTTGATTCTTTGAAAAAGGGAATAAAATTGGCAAACCCTTAGCCAAGCTAATGAAGAAAAAAAAGAGAAAAAACTCAAATCACTAAAATTCATGATTAAGTAGGAAAGATCAAAGGTTTAATGTTTTCTCTGTCATTTGGAAACTAATCCAACATAAGAAGAAAGGAAAAGAGAAAGAAAAAAGTGGGTGAAAATTCCACGAAAATAGAAGCAAATTTGTGAACAAGATGAAATAGATTGAGAAGGAGGGAGAGACAGGATAAGGGAAAAACAGTGAAATCAATCTGACCTAACTTTCCTATGTGCATATATGAATATACCACAGTGAATCTCACCATTATGTATATACACAAGACACTAATTAACAATTTTTTTTAAAAAAAATGAAGTAATAGCAGAAATATCAGGATTGTAGAAGGAAGGAAACAAGGATGTACTGGGGACTGGACTAGAAAAAATTATGTTCCATACTTTCAGAATCATGTGAAAATGAATATATATATATATATATATATATATATATATATATATATATATATATATATATATATATATTACAATTTTTAAAAAATCTGAAGAAAAAATAAACATATCTTTAGCTTTCTTTGGAAATTGTGTTTCCATGTGCACTCTTAAAAAATGTTCAGAGTTTACCTTTGAAATTTGGACTTTAATCTATTTGGGGTTCATATTATATCTTGTGACCTGTGGATCTAATGTTTCTTCTTTTATTTGAAATTGACAACAGTTGTCTCCTAGCCTTCAATGAAGACCAAGATCTCCCCACACTATTCTTCAGTCTGAAGTAAGACTTTGTAACATGCAGATCCATTGCTGTGGTCTGCTGTTTCACTTGCCAGTCTGCTCATTTGTTTGCCAATTCTACAGTCTTATTTATTCAGCTGTAATTTTAATATGATGATTCTCTCCAGCTCATTTTTCTCTTAAAATTTTTTTGAATATTCTATCTATTTACTTCTTTGTACAAATTCAGTTGGTCATGTTTTTCTGAATGACTGCTAGAATTTTTATTTCACTTGCATCAAATCTATTCATTAATTTTCAAAGAATTAACATCTTTTATTGTAGTGAAACCTCCCATCTGTAGCTCTTCTTTAAAACATTTTAATTAGGTTTAATTACATTTTCTACTGATTGATTTCCTCCTGAAGTGTGTGTGTGTGTGTGTGTGTGTGTGTGTGTGTATCCATGTAGGTATCTAGAATTTGTCTCCAAGTCTTGGTGGTATCTGTAGTCAGATAGAATGTCACTGAAGGAATCAGGTCACTTGGTGTATATCTTTGGGGTACATATATTGTTCCTGGTGAGCAGTGCTCTCTCTCTCTGCTTACTGATTGTCATGTCTTAAGCTGCTTTTCTCTGCCATGCCCTTTAGCCATGATGCTCTGCCTTATCTCAGGTCCAGAGTTATGGAGTCAGCCTAGCATGGACTGAACCTCTGAAACCCTGAGCCAAAATAAGCAATTCCTCCAGTATGTTACTCTTCTCAAGTCATTTGGTCACAGCAATGAAAGACTGATTAAAACATTCATACGTTTTTTTTGTACATGGATCATGTGTAAAACAATTATTTTCTCTATGAGATGCAGTCATGATTCTTATTGTGTGGGCTACCTTATACAGAGCTCTATGAACTTTGGGGATTTTGCCTTCTGAGATGCAGTGTGTTGTTTTATCCTCCTCAGTGCCTTTTTTTCCTTTTATTTATTTAAATCTGTTTGAAATATTGAAAATAGTAATTAACTATTCAAAAATATCAATTATTCTTTTCTTGTGTACCAGGAACTGCACAAACTCTGGGAATGAGGTGGTAACCAGAAATAGATCTTCCTCTAGCTCCTAAAATGCACAATATACTCTGTAAGAAAGGAAGGATGAGACAGAGAGAATCCCATGGATGGATATGAAGTTAATTCTTGGATAAACAGTCTGAAGGAAGCAACAGTTTTTAAAAGACATAATTTGGAAGACCAAAGTTATCTTTTCTCCTCAGCTTTATACCCAGATAGCTTAGTAAAAATTCCTCCCAGACTTTGCCAGTATTTTTGAATTAAAAGTTGTTTCGGGTTGTGAGTCTTCATCTTGTCAGTGTTTCCACAGATATTTCATCAAGAAGGTTAAAAAGACTGTACCACAGGTTTTTCAATCTGCTGCTTAACTCCAGAAATCCCAAATTATTTATTAACTAAAGAAAAAGACATTCAGTACTTACATGTACCTAGGCTGCCTGCTTACTGTGAATTAAGGACTTGTTCATTTGCCTGGGTGCTAAAGAAAATTGTGATCTCCCACTCAATGTATAAACTCTCTGAGGGGTTGTGCTAAAATAATGATAATAACAATAATTTTTGTGAGAATGATGGTGCATTTATTATTAGTTTTTGTGAATCAGGCACTTTTTTCCCCCTCTTAGCTTACTTAATTTAAACCACTGTATAACACTCTTCAATAAGTTGAGACAAGATTTGAAGCAACACTGATGTTTGTGAATCTGTGATCATGTTGTGTTTCCATTTTAATGAACATTCAAAAATTATGCCATATTTAATTAGAATATATATTACTAAAGAATGCCATGGTTTTTGCACGGAGATAACTTGTGTTTGAAGTACTCTGCTTGAAAACCACACATCTAGATGACTCTTTAATTAGGGAGGAAGAAAGAGAAAAAAGAAGAATGTTTACCTATGGAGCTGCTGGTAGAAACGTGTGCAGAAAATGCAGGGAAGGCATAAGTAATGAAAGCAGGCCTATGATTAGATATTGGTGAAAAAGCCATCCGAGTTCATGTTGGTTGTTTTCAGTGCTGTGCTAGGGATTGAACCCAGGGCCTCACGCGTGCTAGGCTAAGCATTGTACCACTGAACTACATCCCCAGGCCTCCATTTTATTTTAATACATTTCTTATATACTTTAGTATCAGAGCTGGATTTTTGTAGCACCCACAGACCTATTGTTTGTCTTTATATTTTACATGTGTGTTTCTGTGTGTGTAAATCCAGTGTTTTTTTTTTTTCATTACTGACGAAAATTTAGATTTCTTTTTGAATTAATTTCACTGCAATATTGTTTTAATGGAACCAGTAGAAATCCTGTAGGCCTGGAAAAGATGTAAAAAAACAAAACAAAACAAAACACTCCAGACTTGGTTAAGAGGAAACAAAAAGTTTCTCCTGAAGTCATCTCCATGATATTGTTTGAAACCGTTCCAAAGACACGTAAAGAAAAAATGATCGATATGGAATGGTTTATAGTGTTTTTAGATAATGAAAAGGGGGGAAAAATGTAAGGTTTAAAATTTAAAATAGAATGAATATTAAATGAGGGTAAGTTTTTAGTATTTTTATTAGCTTATTCTGAGACTATAGAATATTTCCTGAATTGCAGAGGGTGATCAATAAGTAGTGATTGTCCAAATGTTAAAAAGTACTTAAATATGAAAGCATAGTAAATATTAAAATATTGGAACAAAAACTTGGAAGAAAAGTGAGAAGAATTTAGTCATTTAACTTTAGACATGAGAAAACCGAGTCAAATTCAAAAGCCAAATGAAAACAGGAGATGCAATCTATTCTGGAACACTCCTGGGGACATGAGGAAGGTGTGCACAAACTGGCAGGAGTGGCTTTTTAGATTCTGCTCCTGTCTAACATGGGAATTATGTCAGTGGTTAAGCCATAAAATCCCCTATAGTGAGAAGAGGAGAGAGTTACAAATGTTTAATACACTGATTCAAGTTTTCACCTTTATTTTAATCAAATTCAGGAGGATATTAAAATTCCATCCTAAGTTTTTTTTTTTTTTCATCAAAACATGCAAATTACCTTTTCAGGTCTTTAACTATACTGAGATATAAGACCTAACAGGTTATGAAATGAAACATAATTATGGGCCAAGGGCATTTTTCTTTGAAAACCTTTATAACATAACACTTTAAAATGTTTTATGACTCTTCTATGTAAGTAGCACCTGAACTTTTTAAAAGCAAAGTACTTTTCTCAAATTATTTTAAAATTTCTAACTTGGTAAAAGTGAAGACAGAACCCTTTGTATGCAAAAGCCATTATTCACATAAACCACTTAGCCTTTGGAACATTATTGTATTCCTCAGTCCACATTCATTTCTGATTGAGTTTTTCTGTTACTATTCAAGGTGATTGATGGATGGATAATGAATAGAAAGATGATGTATAGATGCACAGATAGAAAAACAAATAAATACAGACAGATATATAAACTTAATTGATGCTGCTTTTTAATGTACAATGAGAACATTTATTTCAAATTATTGTTGTCATTTTTCTGTTTTGCTCACTACTTACTAGATGTTTTCCAAGGTGACCAGGGGCATTCATTTACTGCTATAGATGATATGATAAAATGAAGTGAGCTTAAGTATGGAATTAAATATGTAGAAATACAGATTATAGGTAATAATCAGCTTCTTGTGTGTAAAATAAGATTGTTCTTAGTAGAAACGACCTTACTGGCCATGATTTTCCTTTAAAAAGGATATGTTATATATAAACATTTTTAAAAAAATAATTATATGCACATACACACAAATACATGCACATACAATATACACCCATATATATGTCTATGAAAAGTCTTTCTTTTGTATATCAACAGCTTGAGCCTGGATGGTTATTCTTACATTGTATTTAATTACAAACTACAGTTTATATGCTAAAATTACCTCTCTTATCTTTGACATCAAGGTGGTAGGAGAATATAATAATGAGGGGTGGATATGGCAGATTGTTTTATAAAATACTGATAAGGTACATGGTGTAGTTTGAACATGCCTCCTAACTTTCTCTCTCTGGGATTTTTTTTAAGAAAAGAGAATTACATAAGGCTGAATACATTACAGTAATATTGAGGGCAGGAAAAAGTATTTTGATCAAGTCTCTCGTGAGCATTCTGGATACAGATGGTATCTTGCTCTGCCTTTCTACAGAAATTTGTTCTGGGACCAAAATAATACTAAGAGTTTGAGGGATAACTTTCTTGTCCTACAGAAGAGCTTTAGCTCCAGATGAAGTCATTGTTAAATTGAAAACTAATGAGCATTTTTGGAGGTCCAGTATAAGAACCACACTCTGCAGCAAAGGTTGATTATAAACAAATAGGCCAAGAATCAGAGCTGAGAGTGTTTATAACTGTCAACTCTCGCTCAAGGGCCACATGGGTGAGGGAATGGGTTCCTGTCGGAGGGATGGGCTGGCTGCAAAAGCTATGAAGGTAGAACCACAAAATAGACTTCAAAGACCAGAAATATATTTTAAATAGCAAACCCAATTACCAGTTAAACCGACCAGAGAGCTATGGCTTCTAACCAATATGGAGCCCTGGCTTGCTTTATTTATAGCGGTACAGATCAAAGGGGATTGGTAGGTGTAAGGTTTTAGTGTGGGATGAGTCTTGTCTCCATGCTTGCTTCTTGCAGAAGAACAGAATACTGGCGGAGGTAAGCAGGCTGTTGGGCTTTCAGCAGGTCACTCAACTTGAGTGGTGAGGTAGAACAGCATGCCTTGTGAATCAGGCATTCTTACACCAGTGGATTGCAACTGGGAGTTACCAAAACCAGACTTCCCTGCCTAATGGCTCTTGGATAGTTTCCCACAGTCAACATTTATGGTCAGGCTAAATAATCCAGGAAATACTCTAGTAACTTGACTACCTTATCTGTAGACTGTAATAAATACTGCTACAGAGCAGAAAATGATGTAATGGACATGAACCATTGTATTCAATACCATTTGGGCCAGGGTGGAACCAAAGAGAGTTCTTCCTAAAAAGAGAAACAAAAGAATGAGGAGGACAAATAAAAAACTGAGAATTTTCATTTAAATTAGTGTGTGTGTGTGTGTGTGTGTGTATATATATATATATATATATATATATATATATATATATATAATTTTAAATGGATTAGCAAAGGTATATTCTGTCAAATAGCAGAGGGAGGTACTGTTGGAGAACATATCACCCAAAGAATAAAAAAAAATGATAAAACAAATAGCATTAGAATAGCATTAGCCCTGAAGCTTTTAGTTGAACATTAACTAAATTTTACTTAACTACAAATGTATCTTGAGTAAATAAAAATTATAAAATGTCACAGTGTTTTAGTCAGCTTTTTTGTCAGTGTGACCAAAAACCAGACAAGAACAATCTTAGAGGAGAAAAAGTTTATTTGGTGCTTCCAATTTTAGAGTTCTCAGTGTATAGACAGCCAACTCCACTACTCTAGGCCCAAGATGAGGCAGAACATCATGGTGGAAGGGCATGGAGGAGGAAAGCAGTTCAGAACATGACAACCAGGAAGCAGAAAGAACTGTGCTCACCAGGGACAAAGTATATAATCCAAAGCAAGCGCCAGTGAGCTACCTCTTCCAGCCACACTCTATCTGGCTATAATTGTCACTCAGTAAAATCATGCAAGTGGGTTAATGCATAGGTGAGGATAAGATTCTCATAACATAAGCATATCATCTCTATTCTTTCTTGCATTATCCTACACATGAGGTTTTGAGAAATATTTCGTACTTAAAAAATAACACAGATATTCTCACAATACAAAATATAAGAGATGTTTTTCCAATAAGGATATTTCAATTAATTCAAACACCTGTGATATTGACATCCATAATAGGAACTGTCATTTTTTTTTAATTTCATACTAAGTACAGATTTTATTTAAGAGGAGCACTCCAAGAAATGAGAAGAGAATATTGCAATATACAGAATGCTCAAAACTTGAAAACAGTAACATAAAATAAGACAGAAAAGATCTTCCTTTAATAAGTAGTGGTAAATAGGATTAGCATGAACTTTATGGGAGAGTGGTACAAGAGAATGTGTGGAAGTAGATGAATAGAAATGGTATTTTAACAAGAAATATTCACCACAAAAGTCATCTGATTCTTAGAATGAGCCGTTAAATGAGGATATATGTTATCTTAGTGCTTGCTTAAAAAATTGGGTAGAAAACAAGCAGTTCAGGAACCAGTGGAGAGAAGAAAATTCTTACTGATCATTGGTCAAGCCCAGGTAATAGGTAAGTGATGAACAATTGTGACTGCTTAGATATTGTTCAAACATGGCTGTCTTCATACTACAAAGCCAACTTTAAAGTGCTTCCAATAATCAAACAAGAGATGATTTAAGCAAGAAAAATAATAATTAGTTACAATCATTAAATTGTATGTGCACAAATCCATAAAGTCAAAAAAATAAGTGATTGAATAAGTAAATGGATGAGGGTAAGGAGGAAAGCTCTTCTATGTGGATGAATTCTAACTAATAAATATAGAAAGAATGATGTCAATAAAACTATCATCAGTAGGCAAACAGAATGGAAATATAAGGATAAGAATTACTGATATATAATAAACAAATGTACAATGAAGAACAGAACATTTGCATAGTCTAAAATTAGTTCACATTCATGAAGCTAATTATTCACCATAATGTATAAAATAATAACTTTCCTTCAAAGAAGCTGGGCAGACACTACTTTAACCAAATTGAACAGAACACTCATTTTTCATTCTATTTTGTGTTTAAGCCAAATAGGATTAAGTGAATTCTAGTGATATATTTTTACCTTTATTGACTATTTAAATTTATTCATAGAAGTTTTTGTTCCTCAATTTTATCTTGCTTTTATATTAAGTATTTTCCAAAAATTTCCCTTCAACATTTTCTCAATATATTATTTTCCTTACCGATATGAATATTTATAAATGGATATGCATTTACATGATGTTATTTATTAGACAGTGTGATCCATGAGATGTGCATGGTGTTTCTCAGAGGCAGACATCTGACCAAATGCCACCAAATTTTCAAGTGACAATGACAATCTATGTCAAAATACTGCTGTACCGACTGCTGTTTCAGGCATCCAGTAACTGTAAGGGAATAGGTGCCAGCAGCTTGTCTTTGAGATAAAGTGATAAGATGCTATGACTAAAGTACTTAATACAAAGATGGAAATTTTACCTTTGACTTATGAAGATATAAAAATCTAGCAACTTTGTCTTTCATAGCATAATGAATTCTTAAAAATTTCATGTTGCTTTGGCACTCATTTTGAATACAAGTTTAAGATTATCATACCAGAAGCAGGACTCAGTTTCTACTTCTATACCATACTCAAATGGCTCAAGACAGTGGCATGAGACATACCTCAGTGACACCCTTCCTGCCTAGCAAACTGAGCTCCCTGAATCCCCACTTCTTTCTTCAGATAACCTTTTAGGCATTTGCCCATGAAATTAAAGTAACCCACACCTAAATCCAAAGTATAGGTGTCATGCGTCATTTCTCTCTCTCTCTATTCCTCAGTCTTCATTTGTGTGACCTAGGGATGGAGTTCTACCCTCCCGACTCATTACGAATTATGCACACCTTGTCCAGGATCTGCAAATTTACCCAAGATCTTTGAACTTGATGTTTTATTAACTTTACAACTTTACATCTGAAGAACCAGGAGCTACCTAAGGCTGGGTTTCTTCAGAGGTGTCAGAGATGGCTGGGAAATCAGAAGGTCAGGCTCTTAGCTCCAGAGCAATGATCAGGCAGCTATAAACTAGACACAAGTCAGACAATAGCCATGAGGGTATCTGCCACTATAGACAATTTCGGCTGGGATGGAGGTCTGACTATGATCAGAGAGACTTTCAATCAGGTAAAGGAAACATCCTGTGGGGGCACACCATGGACACCCACATATTGAAATTTTTAATTTCAAGCACAGAAAAGGCAATGGCCATTTTTCATTCATTCCATCTTCATTTCCTATCCAGGCAGTGATGCTCTGGTACTGAAACCCTAATTTTGATGGGGATTGTCCACAGAAATAGTAATAAAGGAAAATGAAAAAAAAATATCAGAGCTTAAAATAATTGTAACTGTATTTTTTATATATTTTATGGATGTGATGATATAAATAGGACAAGAAACATTTCCAGATGCACAAACACATTGTGAAATGTTTGGACATTTAACTTGGTAGAATTAAATTGAGTTAATTTGATAGAATAAAGAACCATCTAACTTTTTTCTCCTTCTATTTAGAAGAAATTTTCTCTTCAGTCATCATCTTTTCTTCTTCACTTGTTACAATGGCTGTAGATGACAATCACTGTTCTCTGCCAGTTTCTCATGGGGCAGTATTCTTTCTTTTTTTAGAGTAAGTAAGCAAGTTTCTTCATTGGTCAAAAATAATAATATATATGCAAAGTATTTTATGAAGTATTTGTGAGAATAAATGCCAAATTATTTTCTATAAAGAAAAATAAACAATGAAATTTCCAGATAAGACTTTTGAATCTTTGGTTTCTCCTCTAGTATGTTTTGTGAGAGTAAAAGGCAAATACTTAACCTCTTTAACATAAAGCTAAGGGATCATTTAAAGTAAAGAATCTTCCAGAAAGGCCTTGAGTATTCCCTGAATATAACAAAACTGTTTCCCAAAATAATTTAAAATTGTATTAAATACTGGTTTGAAGTCTACCCAGAATATTAACATTGTTGAAACATGTAAAAATAAATAACTTGCTTCTTCCCCCCTACAACTGTATGTATATGTAGATTTTTCTAATCATTCTTTGGCACATCCAACCTTATTTGGAAATCATAAGAGAAAACTTGAAATGATAACCCACACCTTAATTTTATCCTTCAGAATCAAGATAGCCCAATGATTATATGAATAATGATAATTTGTGCTTTATAGATCTTCAATATTTATTTCAATATTTTAAGACAGATATAAGACGTAAGAAGAAACTAGCTTTCAATAAATGACATGCCCTCCTCAGTATCTTAAAGATGTTTAAAAGGGAAATATGCCTTGATTTATGTCTTCTTACTTCAAGCTCAGAAGTTTCACCCAATATTGACCTGCTCTTCCAGATCACCCACATTTCTGGGTTTTTGTTCTGACAACTGACTATATTGAAGAAACTATTCAATTGGACATGACTATTATATTATAAACCCAGGGTTGCTCCTACGTATGGAAAGTCCATCCACTGTGTGGTGCACACTGTCATTGATATGATAATGTGCATTCAAGATTTCTTTGCACCAGGCAACTCCTTTTTTATTCTTCTTCTCAGAAGAAATACTGCCCAAGAGCTGCAGTCCCTTTAGCATTACTGTTGTTGTGAGTTCATAAAGCATTATTGGTTTCCTTTTCTTTATAAATAAGGAAGACACTCATAGGAAGAAGATCACAGAAACAAGACTCACACTTCTCATGAGATTTCTCTGAGCATTTTAAAGGTAAAATTATGCTCCTTTCTTGAAATTTTTAATTTCAAGCAGAGAAAAGGTAATGGCCATTTTTCATTCATTCCATTTAAGATATGCAAAGCCTCTCTCTGAAATAGCACGCTAATTCAGAGGACTCAGGGTGCCTTTCTTGATTTAAATTTACATTGAGCAAAATGACAATAGGTGACTGTCTAAGAAATGACTATAACAAGATAAGCCACAATCAGTACTAAAGCATTCCTCTAGAGGAGGCCTGAGTCTGTAAGGTGGACATTGGAGATAATTCTATATACTGAACAGGGACAAATGCACTTATATCCTCTCTACTGAAAGATTTAGTGAGAGAAGTGGAGAAGTTGAGAGTAGTGACAAACAGAATACAAAGGCCTTAAGCAGGAGCTATAAGGCAGTCGAGTCCATGAATACATAGAAGCCAAAAATAAACAGCATACAAAGAATAGAAAACCATGAGCACAACCAGAAATGGTGGCACACTCCTCTAATCCCAGCGGCTCAGACTGCTGAGGCAGAAGATTGCAAGTTCAAAGCCAGCCTCAGTAATTTAGGCAGGCCCTAAGCAACTTGGCAAGACCCTATCACAAAATAAAAAATAAAAGGAAGGGCTGGGGATGTAGCACAGTGGTTAAGCCCCCCTGGTTTCAATCTCCAGTACCAAAAGAAGAAAAAAGAAAAATAAATGTTATAATGAGCAGAAGATAAAAAGAAATAGAGTAACTGAAGAAGAAGCCATAGATACTTCTCAAGTAAAGATCAATGCAATTGTGTCATTAGAAATAACT
This sequence comes from Marmota monax, assembly GCF_021218885.2. Lineage (NCBI taxonomy): Eukaryota > Metazoa > Chordata > Mammalia > Rodentia > Sciuridae > Marmota > Marmota monax. The sequence continues at coordinate 575,929 of NW_026695005.1, forward strand.
GTGGCCTTGTGATCTGAATGATTTCCTACTTCCCCTTAGGACAGCTCTTCTTTATATCCCCAAGCATGTGTCCTTACCTAAATACAATCATTATTCAATAGTATAGGGGGAATCGAGTAAAAATAAGGATCATAAGAAAAAAAATTGAAATTTAACTACAAAGATGTCAAAACCACACTAGTGGTAATCAGCTGGGGAGATTTCCTCCTCAAGGGACATTTGACAATATTTAGAGACATTTTTGATTGTCACAGGCAAGAGCGGCATGCTGACCTGGCATCTCATGAGTAAAGGTCAGAGTTTCTACTTAACATTCAATAGTGCACATGACATCCTACAATGCACACGATGTTTAATTTTCTACTAAACATTCCACCCCACAAAAAAGAATTATCCAGCATAACAATAGTGCCAATGTTGAGAAACACTAATGTAAACTAAGACAGATTGGTTCAGAGCGTATTATTTTTTTTTAATTTAATATAATCCTATTTCAAATAAAGGCTTACTCTTAACTAGGTCTTTCCATTAGAAATAGAATTTTCATACTTAAAAACATAGAAACTAAACATGCAAACCTCCAGAAATTATTTGAGTACATTGCTTTAAAACATTCTACCCTTTATTTGAAAAAAGTAGTATTTTGAGAAATTTCTTCGAATTTTCTTATTGCTATGTTGCTGATAGAAATAAAAGGAACTCACAGAAATGGATATTTTCAGACAGAGAAATCAATGAAGTGATGAACTTGCAGAGTCAAGTTGGTCATGATCATTATAAAGCAAAATGTTCACTGAAGCCCTGTTACATCTAACTATGAAAAATCTCAGCTTTCTGTCGATTGATTATATCCATTCAATAGCTGACTCTTTGCATCTTTGTGCTTAATAATAATGTACTATAGACATATCAAGCTTATAGAAGGACAGATAAATGTTAACTAGTATGATGTCATGTTTAGAGAGTAAAATATTTTCTTTCCCAACAAAGAGGAAATCATTCTGCTATCTTCCCATAAGCATTAGATTCTTTTAGAAATGTGAAAATCCTAGAGCAAAACAGCATACTAAACTTCTACATTCCCTAACGTTTTAATAGGAATTAAAGCCAGAACTTTTACAAATTCACAGAAGTTTAAAATTCTTGTTTTCTTAGGGCTGAAAAAGAAGGGAGCAATTCAGAATGGAGGATTCAGAGCCCAGGAGGCAACTGGGATATGAAAGGGGACACAGGAAAACATGACGCTTTGAAAATATGCTGGAAAGCATAATCCATTTAATACTTCACAATTTCAATGAAGTCTTCTAAATAGTTTAAATTTATTGATTAATGACACACTTATTTTTTTCATTTCAAATCTAACAAGGTAGCAATGACATTTGCACACGTGTAGCTACTGACACCTGACAGTTCATTGAGGTGTCTAGAGTCTTATAGCCAGTGAATGGCGGAGTTGGGGAATATAAACACTATATATAATTTTAAAAACTGTTCTTTCAGGATACATTCATGAAGATTATATAAACTAATTTTAATAAGTGCTCATAAATTGAGGAAACTAACATTTTAAAATATTTATATGTAAATACTATGGTAGTATCTTTGGATAAATTACTTCATTCATAATAGTAGCCACATCATTTATTAAGGATGTATTCAGGAATAAACTCCAGAGCTTAAACAAAATATCCATGGATTCAAAAAAAGACAGGTTTATTTTTCTGGTATCAAGAACCTCAGTATCTATAACCCAGTCATAGTATTTGACAACTAAGTCCCTGAAAAGTGCACCAAAATATACTCTTCATAAAACAAAGCCAAGTTTACTACTTACTGTAGGAAAGACTATTATTTTCAAAGTATCTTAGTAGCTATGGAGAGTAGGGAGACCCCAAACAGGACAGTTATGAGATTTGGGATGAAGAATTTTAAGTGGGATTTCTCAATGAGGGGCCTTCTTGAGAATTGGTAAAATTCAAGTTGTAAAATTTAGGATTGGTGAACCAGGAAAGTCCAGATATAGAGGAAAAGATGTAAAGGAGACCACCAGTTGTTTCTTTTCTTTCTTTCTTTCTTTCTTTTTTTATTCTTGCTGTTGTTTAAGTCTACCCTTTTTAAAAAGGTTTTCCAGAAGTCTTACATGTTGATTTTATATCATTGACCACAACTAAGTCTCAAGACTAGTCTAGCTAAAAGGAAACTGAGAAGGCAAATCTTTAGACTTCACAGACTCTATAGCACAGGAAGAAAGTCAAAAGATGCTGTGAATTGATTTTGCATTGCTAATGTATGGCATGGAGTATAAAGTTTAATTTGTCTGAATACTCTCCTAACTTGCACCCTTATTAATAACAGAAGGATAACATATGAGCTGTATGTTTCCCAGGCATTCAGTTATGGTATCTGTACATATCACTTCACGATCATGCTAACCCTTTTAGTGGAAATTAGTATTGTTCCTCTTACATATGAGGAAAGTGACGGTAATTAACTTGCCTGAGGACTCAGAGCTAGTAAGTATCAAGGTGGATTTAGTACCCCAGAACTAGTTTACTGTAATGTGTATGCTGGCCTGATTACACATACTGATTCTTCTGATATAAAGATATAACATTCAAGTGTAATGGACATATTCATTGTGATCTACTAATTGTGATTAATTAGTTATATTCAAAATATGGCCAAAGTAAAAAATTCCTATAATCAGATAATAAATCAAATTTGTCTAAAAATCCAGAATTTGCTTTTTACATGATAGTCTGGCTTTAAAAATAAAAAATCCACCATGTGGAATGGAGTATTTTCACATTTTTATCATGTGTCGAGGCAATGAAATGAAGCATATGCTAACAAGTCCACTTTCATCCACAGAAGGACATAGAGTTAAAATAATTTAATAATTGCATCTCACATGTTACAGATTCAAAAATGATTTAAAAACTCATCTCAAAACCAGGCAGCATGAATTTTTCCAACTCTCACATAGTATCCCCACCTGATGATTTTCAATAGCAATCTCAATAGAATTATGAATTTAGTGCAATCATTTCCTCTCACTATGCTGCAAAATACTTCCATGTTTACATTGTAAAATCAACTGATTGAGAATTAGAAGCACGGTGTTGCCTGTTACTTTTTCTGAGGCTGTTATGAAAACATGGCTTGTCATCTGTTCAGAAAATGGTGAAACAGAAAAACCAAGTAATCTAACAGTAGCAAAATATTTATTATAGTCAGTGCCTTGCAGACTTTTTAAACATTCACTACTCCTCATACTGCTGATTGAAACTCAGAGTTGAGAACTGACCAAGACCTTATAGATTGGCTGGGGTGAGAAGATCACATGGAGAACATAAACCTTCACTTACACTAGATAAAACCCTTAAAAATTAGACCAAATGGATTACTCCTACACAGAACTGGACTTTGGCATGCACACAACTGTTGGCACAAGATGTGACTTGACAGGTATTTAGAAAAGTCTTTATCAACACAATAAAATTCAAAGCAACCGGAAGATAATGGTCTGCCTCTATGATAGCACTCTTTGATTACTGCATTAATACAACAGATTTGGAGATCTCTGTAAACATGAACTGTCTCCAAAATATAAAGTGTTATGTTATCGATTAACTATTGTGTATTAGGTTGCCTATTTAATCACTGAGCAAGAATCACAGAGGGTTAGAGTCAGGGAAAATATGTATAATACTTTTATTTAATGTTGCTACTTTTGAACTGTCCTAGAATGGGTGAATAGAGGGAAGAATTAGCAGATTGGAATGTCTGCTGTGTCTCTAGGAAAGTTTAAGCAGATAGCAATGTACACTGGCAACTGTATTATTCTTTCCCTTTAAAATGGACTGTATGGTTAATATCAATGAAGAAAAACAGCCATTCGAGGCACCTATTGCTAGAAAGTCCCACAAAACATTTGTGCAAGAATAATAAGTTTGTTGCCCAAATTTTTTCTTTTAGAGCATCATTCTTCCCCATGCTTGCCTTCCTGCTGTCTGCTTTCCTTCCTTTCTTTCTGCCTTCACTACTTCCTTCCTGAAGTGCTAATTCTAGCATTCATTAGCTAGGGTCAAACAAGGTGGAGTCTACCTGTGCTAGAGGTTACAGGGGTCCACCCCACACACGAGTTCAGCGCCCCAGAGCCCAGAGGGTGCTGCCTGCCATTGAGTACTGCAGGACAAGTGGCCTGGAAGGGCATCTGCCTGGGAGGAACTGCAGTAGAAACTGGACTTGGTCATACGCAGGATGGACTTGTCAAGTAAGTAATCATATTAAGGATAATAAGAACCAAGGTTATCTGTCAAATAAGATACGGAAGGGAGGGGAACTAGAATGATTTCTGTGACGTTGACATTTGAATTAGAGGCAACAGTGTGAATACATAGAAAGAGACTTAAATATATCAGGAGAATAGAATAAGTCTGTTCTTTCCCTCCATCTTCCGAAGGCCATCAGAAGCTGGGGAATGACAGTGACTCTGAAGCTGCAATGACAGTGATTGCACAATGATTAGAGGGAGAGTCCACATGTTGGTTTCAAATTATTTAAAAAGAAGAGCTTGGTAAAATTGGGAGTTCAAAACCCACTTGAATCAAATGTATGAAATATGATATGTCAAGAGCTTTGTAATGTTTTGAACAACCAATAAAAAAGGAAAAAAAATTAAATCACATTGATACTTACATCACTGATATTGTATTCAATTACTAGTGCATTTTATAAGTTATTTTTACACTCTTATTTAGTAATAAATTTTTACCAACTTGGAAAAAAAAAGAAGAGCTTTTGGGCTGGGGCTGGGGCTCAGGGGTAGAACACTTGCCTGGCATGTGTGAGGTCCTGGGTTTGATCCTCAGCACCACATATAAATAAATAAATAAAGTAACAATCCATTGACAACTAAACAATATTAAAAAAAAAAAAGAAGAGCTTTTTTAGAGAAATTTGCTGATTTCAAAGCTGGGACCTCATAGGCTTAAGAGGAGCCCACATTCTCTTATTTTGCTAAAGAGTAAGATATTTCTGAAGGAAAATTAAGATGTGTCCAAAGGAACACAAAACCAGTTTGAAAGGCCTGCCACAGGGGATAGTGTGATCAACAAAGCAATATACTAATGGTTATAAACAGTTAAATAAAATATTAACTTGTAAATAAATGAATAAATTAATTATTACAGGAGAAAGCTTTTCCTTACATTGTATGCCAGTAAAAAAATATAGAAGAAATGATGGAATTGGCTAATAATTCCCATTAGGCTACCATCACAGTAATGATTAATCCATCCAAGAAATATAAATAGATGTTAAGCTAGTGGGTAAAAGTTTGATGAGGTATAGAATTGTTTTAAACTAGCTCTGAAAATCCTTGCAAAGGCAAAATAAAAAACATAATATACAGTGGAGAGACCTAACAGAGAACACTTTAACCAAATTAGTCATCAGCAGAAATGAACTGAAATTGTATATTGCTTGATAGAATGAGAAGAACATACCATTATTTCTGTACTAGTCCTGTGAAAAAAATATGATCTTAATATTAAAATGAGAACATATCTGATAAATGCAGTCTGAGATACATAAGACTGGTTTATAGTATTAAAATATCAAGGTAATGAGAGTCAAAGCATCTGCTGCAGAATTAGAAAAAAAAAAAACACCTAAAGATTTATGGCAAATAAATGTAAAAGATGATACTGTCCTGATCCCTTAAAACATAGAGGACATTATTGAGAAAACTGGCAAAAACAAATGCAGTCTTTGGATTAAATAGTAATAATGTGTTATTTGCAGTTGGTATGTATTTAGATTCACATGTGAAGGGACTGTTATCAAGGCAGCTAATTCTTAACAGTTTTAAGAACAGAAAGGCTCTTTGGGATAATTTTTCAATAACAAATTTATGATTGTATCAAAATAAAAAGAAAGAAAATTTTTGAAAGGCAGAATTCCATATAGAATTGGATCCAATGCAATAACTCTGAAAAACATGCTTATTTTCCATATAAACTTACCTTGGAAATAAAGGAGAACGAAGTTATTTTTAAAAGATAGTAATATTGTGTCTATAAAAGGCTTAGCATACATACAGGATGCTTCAAAGGAGTTCTCATTTTAAAAAAATGTTTAAAATGTATATTTATAAATTACTTTAATATTATATCTTCCAATTACTGGTACTTATTCCTTTATAGCTTCTAAAATTAATTTATTTTCCCATTACTCTACTTCTTATCTTGGCCGAAATCCATGTTTTCATTTCTCTCCAGGCTTTTTAAAGAGAAGTATAGTTCATTGGATTCTCTTTCAAATTATTTCTCTGCTATCTCATGGGACTAGTTTTAAGAGGGTAAATTTGCTTACATAAATTTCAGTGCAGTTAATAGCTTATATTGCAGAAAAAAATAAAACAAAAAAGTCATTTCAAAAAACTTGATATAAAATACTAAATAATTCAAACTGCTAAGAATGCAAGTTAAAATTGCAATAAAGTTTGAAGTATATATAATAAATTGTAATCTGTCTATATAATTTCACCTATCTGACCTTGAATGATTCAAGATTAGACCCAGAAAATGTATAAGAATTTCACACAGAAATATAATAAATGTTGTCTTTGCATCATGATACCTTCTTACTAGAGTTACTTTAAAATGTTTTTGAAGTTGAGTGCTGTTTTAGTGCAAATTGAAAATTAAAATATTTTGCCCTGCCATCAATCCTGCCTGTCTTCTAAGAACATGTGACTAACATTATATTGTAAAACTCTGTTGGAGTGAGCTAACTTATAGCTGTTTGCTCAACTGTATCAAATGACTTATTTTGTGTGCAGTATGACAAATACATGATTAATTCTCTTTCTGTATAAGAACTTCTCTGCTTGTGTGGCTGTGAAGGGAAAGGTGCCTTTGAGGATGAATGAGTAGAGTTCTATAGAGACAAATAGTCTTGAGGGCAGCAGGTTAACCCACTCAATCTGCAGTGAAGCAGAGCTTCCCTGGAGATGGTCCCAAAGCCAAGAATTGAAAATAAGGAAGCTTTTAATTTTTATGTTCAAACCTAGAAAAGGTCAATGTTTACTTTTTGTCATATTTTGAGGTATACGTGACCTGAAAAAAAAAGTCATCTTCTTATAACATGTTGTATAAATATTACCAAATCCAATAAGAAAATCTTAGGTCACAGTTTTCTCACCTGTTCTCAGAATATTTTACTTTTAAGGCATGATTTTTAAGGGAGTCCGGAGGGAGGTATAAATCCATTGGCTAGACTTAACCGAGGTCTTTTTCAATGAACAATATTTGTAAAGAAATTTATTAGCATGACATGCAGGTGTTATGAAATTAAGTATGTTGTCTGTTTCATATGCAATGTATCTCTTCTGGAAATAAATTCAAAGTTAACTGGGGATTTCTGTGGGAATAAATTTAGTGTTTCATAAAAAAGTACACATTTCAGAATTGGAGATCAGTTCATGGGTATTGAGATCTGGTCTCTTTGCTAATCAGTGTTATCTAAGGGAGTAAACCTGCTGCTCCTTGGTTCTCACCCAGAAGGCCCCCAAATTCCACAGATTGCTGAACTTCAGGCATCACGGATGAGGAAATACATGCTCTTCTGGACAAGTCTGCCTGTGGTTGTGCAGGTGTCTTCTATATTAGGTGTTTTCTAGTTCAGCATCAATGAAAAGAAAACACACTAGAAACAGGTCCATATTCCATCTTCTCAGTTGTGAGACTGTAACAAACTTTTCTATTTTGGCTCACTTAGTATAAGGCAGACCAGACTGTTCACACGTTACATAATTTAAGTTTTTTCCTCTTTAGAATGAGAATAATAAAATTCGCTCTTCAGAATTCTTATAGATTTTAAGTAAATTTAGATAATTTTATGTTAGGTAAAACAAACTTTTGTATGTTTTTAAATTGAGTCAATTACTCAAGGTCGTGTTTTCCTTTGTTACCTTTTTCCTTTCCTGTGAATTTTTGTACTGTGAATTTCATTAAATGGTAATTTAATTTTTTTATGTTGACTTAAACTGAGAATTTCCTTAATTGGGGACATTCTGAAACTTAGATTTTGTGCAAATATTTCAAATTAAAATTACAGCAGTCATCTTTCTACAGAATTTGACTCTAGACTCCCTACTTTCTCTATCTTTGATGTATGTGTCCCAGTGAAAACTAATAGCATCTCTGCCATCTTTTGGATATGTGTTGGTTTTGCCCCATCCTCTCGTTTACCTGTTGTTTCTAAAATCTTTTCACCTCTGAGGGCATGACAATTTCCTGGTTTTGCTCTATTTCACTGACATTCCAGACCATAGGGCCATTAGTGGCAATATAATAGGCTGTTGTCAGAGATGACATTAAGTACATTGAAATGAAACCTAGCATAGAAATAAATACTGAATGTTCTTGGTCGTATATGGAAACCAATAAAATTGATTCAATGATAGTAGGGAGTAGAATTGTGTTCATCTGAGGTTAGAAAGCCTAGGACAAAGGGAAACAAAGGAAGTTGGATGGCAGGTGTCAAAAGGCAGTTACATAATAGGAATAAATTTTAATGTGACTATTGTTCAAAATAATTGATATATATATATAGTGTTTCAGAAAAATATATATGTGTATGTATTTTTTACAAAGAACTAGAAGTGTTTAAGTTTGCCATTACCAAAAAGTGATTGATACTTGTGAAGATGGAAATGCAATTTTCCCTGATTTTTTCCATTGCATATTGTATTCATATATAGAATCATCATTCTGCACCTCACAAATATGTATACTTATTATGTGTCATTTTAAAAAGAAAGTTTTTAAAAAATTAAATATAATAAAAGATGACTACAATAAAATAAGTTATCATGGTCACTGAGAATGAGACTTTATTGCTTCCTAATCCAGACATGGAATCCATTTATTTCTCTTTTGAGTCTGGACTGGTCTGTGAACTTTAATATGAAAAAAAAAATGACATTGTGTAAGTTCCAGGCTGAGATCTCTAGAGGTCTTGCAGTTTCCACCTTTTATCTCCTAGAATCTTGAAATCATTCTATGGTAAAGAACAAGTCTAGTAAATTGCTAGGTGAGACCCCAAAGAAAAAATCCAAGAAGCTCAAATTACTCAGCCAGGACCTTACAGGCAGAAATTGAATAAAACTGCTTGGTTTCCTAAATCCAATTTATGGTGTCACATTCTTGTAGATTCATGAGTGACTCAGACGAGATGAGTCAAGAATGCCTGGTCAACCAATAGAGTAATTAAAAAAAAATTAAATCACTACTATTTAAGTTACTAAGTGTTAGGGTGGGGTTTTAAGCAGCAATAGAAAATTGAAACTCATAGTAAAAAAGGGAAGAGGAGAGGAAATTATTTTACACTGTTCTTCAATGCCCGCATGTCCACATGTCCCTGGTCCATTATGCCACTGCATCGTATGCATGTCAGTATGACTCTGGATCACTTTCCCATCTCTCTCTGCTAGGCTGAAAGGTTTGGGAAAGTGCCCTGCTAAGCTTTCAAAAATGGTCTACTAAACCAGTGGTTAAAATCTTCATTTGTGTGAATATGTTTAATGAGATGTACGTGGATTGTACTTCTGGCCCTGATGTGCACAAATATATCAAACTAACACATCCCACTGTTGTAAGAATAAAACAGGTAACATTATACAATAGTGTGTGTTCTATAAGAAATTCATGATTGCTTCCATTTTCTTTTCACTAACTTTTTCCTTAAATATACTCCTTCCATTATTTTAAATAAATGAGAAAATCCAGGGAAGTAAAGTGAAATTAAGATAACTTTTCAAGCAAAACATGCAGGGTGTGCTAATATCTTCTAAAAGGTGAGCTAAAAGTATGACTCCAAGATTTCTTTCACTCAATTTCAAAATGGATACATTATCCTAAATGGAGCTGGAGTGATATAGTGACCAATATTTTCCAGAAAAAATAAGGTAAAAGGAGTGGCAAATTTCCAAAAACTGTGTGTGGGGGGGTTGTTGTTTGTTTTGTTTTGTTTTGCATGTTCTCCAATTAAATCTGATTCTTTCATGGCTAAAACACACGATAGACAAGATAACCTTATGGGAATTTCCTAATTGTAATTTTTTCCAAAAATAGATTCTAGAGTTACTTAATCTGTTCATGAACTGCATAACCTTCAGGCTATTGTCCATAAATATTTTTCTGACATTTACTTTTTATTGAATTAACAAGCAGTAGATTTTCTATTTATTTATTTTTTTGGAGTACAGTCTTCAACTGACATATACTTGCATTGTAAATAGTTTTATTGCCATTAAATATTTAAGCTATGATAAGCACCGCATTGAAAAAAGATTAGGATAGGTTCATAGGATATTACTGTAGTGATAAAACACAAAAGTATTTAGGGAGTTGAGGCGTATAACTTGAAGAACAAAATGAAGAAAATATGATATATAGGTTATAATATATAGCTTCAAACATTTGATAAAATTTTACTTAGACCACACATCAAACTTTTATTATGTGATACTAAAAGATAGAACTTAGAATTGCAATTCAAATTTATAAGAAGTTGTGTTTCATCCATGATAGAAGTTTTTAACACTCTAAATTATGCAAATATTGTCAAGACAATTTCAAAGTACTTCAGTGATTTACAGGTTCTAGCTTTCAAAGAGGTTTGAGGTTACAACAAAATTTCCACCAGTGAAGGTAAAATAGAACAAATATGCTATGTGAGAGGTGTCTCTTATTGTCTATGTGTATCTCTTTGGGTATAATTGTGTGTGGGAAACCATCAATATTTACCAACTACCTCTTTGGAAGTTGACTAGGATTAGGCTCATCTAAACTTTTTTTTATTTAAAAAAGTCCCATTTTTTTAATTTATAAAGATGTTATTTTTGATTATTTTCATTGGTTTAAAATATTATTCTTGAAGTTAAATTCTATGACTCCACCATAGATGATCATTTATAGGGATATTCATTAGGGAATTCAAGCAAATAATAATTAGAATAATTAGTCCATGGGTTCTCTCATCCAGATTTTTTTATTACATAACCCAAAACTTATCTGGTGAATTTAAATGATAATGATTTTACATTGTACTATGATCCTAGCTCTGTATTTTCAAAATTTTCCTGATATGGGTCTTTGCTTCATCATTTCATACCAACTCCCTATTCTGAACTTAATAGACTCCAGATTTCATATAAGAGATTTCACACCTCATGGCATGGAAGTAAACAATATAAGTGGAATCTGAATTTTTACTATCGAAGATAACTTTCACAATGCTGAAAAATAACTTACACCTTCTGAGAGGAATTTTTATTTCATATTTTTTTTAACATGAACATTGTTTAAACATAAGATGTGTGCATTCCTATTTTTCTGCATCTGATAGTAAATTAGAGTCTTAATGGCTTGCAGGACTTCAGATATTGAACAGATGGCCATTGGAACATTGCCACCACAGTAAATAATGTAACAGTAGTAAAAATGTATAGACATTATCTGATATTAATGTCATTTCATTGTCATTCAATTATGTTTTCATATTTTCTCCTATGTTGTTAATATTTCATCAGCTAACATTTGTTTTTCCTGTAACTATTAGCTAACTATTTAAAATTTAACACAAAATAGAATTGAAACACATAGTTCATTATTTTTTTAATCTACTTATGACTATTTGAGTTAAGAATTTTTGATCAAGCAAGACACTTATATTAATAACTAATGTAAGACTGAAATGGATTGCACACCTGTGTTCTAGGAGAAAAAAAACAGAATGGAAAGAACAAAGTAAATATCCTTTTACATTTAAAAAGAAAGCAGAGCTTGTGTTATTTATATAATGTAACATAGTTGCTTTTTAACAAATGCTTTCTGGATAATACATCTTTCAAAAGGATGTGAAATATAGGATGTGCATACCACTGCCCAGTCTCTCCTCTTTCCCAGCATCACTAATCCTCTAAGGCACCCTCTCTCCAGTTGAACCCATGTAACTTCAAAATGTTTCTCACCTTATTGCTCCAAAAGCCACTACCAATCCATGAGAACTGGCTTTCAAGCTAAAATCAATTTGCTTTTCTATTTGCTTTTCCAAATGGATCAAAAAAAGCTGGAAGTTCACGCTGGAACACAAACATGAGTTTGGGAGACAGCCAAAAGCTTGGATGATGAAGTTTCCTGTTAACTTCAATAGGTGAATTTCTGAGGCCTAAAATTATCTATCAGCCTAAAGGACAGCTAATCTATGGAGATGAATATATTCTTTTGTTCAGTCTTATATACTCAAAACCCATTATGAAAAACGTTTAAGAAAACCCAAGCCATTTGTAACTAATCCAAAGTCAACATTGCTGAAGTCTTCCATAATAAACTACTTAGCTAAGAGGAGTGGGGTGGGAAATAGGAAAATAGACAATAAGTTTCATAAGAGAGTTGAGAATTTCCCTTGAATATCAATCATGAGCCAGTCATTAAAAACACCATTTTGAACAAGACAAACTACGATCTTCCTCATGGATCTTGTATTTTATTTGTGAGTCACTAATCAACAAGCAAACAAATAGAATGGAAATTATTTGAAAAAAAAATTAAACAGAGAAGGCTACTCTGATACCACGAACTCTAGAAAGCCCTAGACCTTATGACACAAAGGAAGGAAAGAGTTAGTGTGTGATATGTAATATCAATGCTAACCCTTTGTCATTCAATTGGAACTTCTGTTTCCTATTTTGTTGTTGATAGTATCATGGTAAAACTTTCCCTTCATGGAGAGGGCGAAAAAAAGAGAATTTCAGGAAAAAAGGAAGTGTGTGCCAAAATCCAGGAGGAAGTCACAATTTATGTTTTCCATATTAAATGATTGATATTAATCAGAATACATAAAAATTTTCAACTGCTTACAATTTTACAAAACTTTTGCTTAAAACGAACTCATGGCCAAATGGACTACAATCTGTTAGATACAGATTACCTACATGGTGCTATTCATTTGGTCAATGTAACTATTCAAACTACTATTAGAATGGATACAAATTTAGTCAGTCAATAACTACTATCATTCTTATTTTACTATCTATTATCACTATCTTCTTCTTTACTGGCACAAAAATTTTTGGTTCAGGGTTGTTAAACATCAATTAATTGTGTAATCATTTCAGCAAACAAATTAAAAAACATTGAGAAAAAAATCATAATTGGCATAATTATGGTCTGAAGCATTGGCTGGCAAACCACCACTCCCAGGCCAAATTTGGTCTGCTTGTATGTAATGATAAAGTTTATTTGGAACACAGCCCAATATTTCATATTGTCTAGGGCTACCTTCTTGCTACAGCAAAGATTACTTGGCCTGCAAGTCTAACAGATTCACTTTCCAGGCCTTTCTAGAAAAAGTTTGCAAACATTTTGTGTGAAGTAATTCAGTAATGTTGGAGGAAAATTAAATTACTAGTGTGCATCATCAGAGTCTTCAGTAATAGCTTTAGATCTTAAGTTGTCCTGGTTTTTATTTTCATCTACTCTTATCTTTTAAATTTCACTAGAGTCAAGTTAATTAAGTCATGTGTCATGTTCTATAAAAATAAGGATCTTTAAAATATAGTCTACAAAATATTCTTTTTTCCCCCCAGGCCAAGAAGCTGCCTGAATTTTTCACTATATATATTTTTTGGTTTTGCTATATTTTGTTTATTTGTAACTGACACAATATATATATATATATATATATATATATATATATATATATACACATCACGTTGTTTTTTATGCATATAAAAAACAATGTGATGTTTTGATATATGTTTATAGCATAGAATGATTAAACCAAATAATTAATATATCCATCACCTCACATACTTATTATATTTTGGCAATAGAATTTCAAATCTAGTCTTTAAAAAATTTTGAAATATGTAGCATATAATTATTAGCTCTAGTCACTACCTCTGTGATATAGATTACTAAAAGTCGTTGTTCCTAGCTGAAACTTTATATCCTTTGACCTCAAAGATGTTTTTCTCTTCATTCTGCCTCTGAAATATTTTAGACATATTATTTCAGTTAATATGACAGATATGTTTCTATGGTGAATTATCATCAACATGGAAGTAAAGTTTTACTTAGGAAAAGATAGCCCAGTTCTCCAATCAAAGTCTAGGAATCTGGCCAAATTAAATAAGATCTATCCATGATCAGGAACTACTACTGTACAGTTCTGATTGTCAGCTTGGGAGTGAGAAATTTATTTCATCAGATAACCCAAGAACTGCACAGATAAATGCATATCTTTTTTATTTTACCTTTCTATGCACTCTATTAATAGAATTCTACATTGGTAAGACTAATACTTGAAGACTGTGTCAGAATTGGCTTAACACCCTGACTCATCACTATGTACTAACTCACTATTTATAGAAGTGTAGTCACCTGAGGGACAGCAATAGGGGTCAGAAATCCTATATCTAAGTCATACTTTTACAGATCGGATAACTGGTCCAAATTATACACTCATTCTTTGTTTAAACCTCTTCTATAGTTATTGAACTAACTTTGTTTATTAGTTTACCAACTAATGTCAATATAAGGTCTCAAGAGAAGCAAGCAAATTTCTGACACCAAGAGAATGACATATAGTTAGTTGGTTAGATATGGTTTTGCATCATTTTACTGTGGGGAAAGGCTCTGAGCAATGTATCATGAGACAGTTTTGTCATTGCACAGACATCAAGATAGTCCCTACAAATCTTAGATGTTACAACCTATTTCACACCTAAGCTATATGCTACTGCTATTGCTCCTAGGCTGCAAATCTGCAGACTACTATTCTGAATATTATAGGTAATTGTAAAATAGTGGTAAGTATTACTGCATCTAAATCTATCTGAACATAGAAAAGTGTTTTAGTCTGCTTTTTTGCTGCTATGACTAAAAGATCTGACCAGAACAATTTTAGGAAAGAAAAGTTTATTTGAGGGTTCACAGTTTCAGAGGTCTTAGTCCATAGAAGGCCGGTTCCATTCATCAGGGCTAAAGGTGAGGCAAACCTCATGGCAGAAGAGTGTGGCAGAGACAAGCAGCTCACAAGAGGATCAGGAAACAGACAAAAAGAGACTCCACTCTCCAGATCCAAAATACATACCCCAAGGCCATTCTCCCAGTGAACCATACTTCCTTCAGCCACCTCCCACCCCCTAGTCACCACTAATTTAACCCCATCAGGGATGAATTCACTGACTAGGTAAAGGGTATAACCCAATCATTTCTCCTACAAACCTTTTGGCATTGTCTCACATGTGACCTCTAAACCATAAGAACAAGTTACAGTAAAAATATGGCATAAAAGATAAAAACCCATACACCTGTATAGGACACTTAGGATGAATGGATCTTGCAGGACTGGAAGCTGCTGTGGACATGTCAGAGAGTGAGTGAGTATTGGATGCATATCATGGCCTAGGAAATTACTGGTAGAATACTTGCTTAGCATATGGGAGGCTCTCAATCCCATCCCCAGTACTGCAAGAAAAATAAAATAAAAACAAAAAGCTGGGAATGGTGGTGCAGGCCTGTATTTCCAGTTTCAGAAGCTCAAGTGGCTGAGACAGAATACTTGCAAATTCAAAGCCAGCCTCAGCAACTTAGCAAGACCCTGTCTCAAAAGTATATATATATATATATATATATATATATATATATATATATACACACACACATGTAATTAAAAACTAAATATATAATACATATGTATATATAATATTCAAAACTAAATATGTAGTATGTTATATATTACATATTTATATTTATATAAAGGGCTGGTGGTGTGGCTCCCATCCCATTTGGGAAAGTGTCCCTGATTTCAATCTCTGGTACAAAAAAAAATCTTTCTTCAAAAATAAATTAATCTACCTTATTGTAATTATTTCTTAAACATTTTTTAAACTGCTTGATGTTATTGAAATAACTGCTTATATCAAGCACATTATACAACTATATAAGATATTCTTACTTTATATAATTATTCTACAAGCTTTTTATTGTTAAACATCTTAAATTATTTTTTTCTTTTAAAATTTATGAAAACCAAGACACAACCACACATATTAGCCACCAGTCTATGCAGAGCCAAGCTCATCAGCATCACTGTCTTCTACTTACACATCTTGTCCCACTGCAAGGTCTTCAGAGGCAATCACACATATGGAGTGTCACCTCCTGTCACCTCTCTCCCCCTTCTGGAATCCCTCCTGAAGGACCTGACTGAGCCTCTTTATAAGAGATCATCACTATTTCAGAAATGTGATTCTTTGATTTATTTTTCATTATAGATTTGATGGGAAGCAGATAAAGCAACATGAATATTCGTCACCACTAATGAAAAGATCTCTATGTTGGAGTCTATGTTTCCAAACTGTTCAAAGAATTTTTTCAGTCTAAAAAAAAATCTTCTAAATTGTTCATTGTGGGTTTCTTGAAGGTTCTTTTTCTTCTCTTGTTATTTCCTTTTCTCTACCTCTTCTTCAGAGGTGCTTTTCTGTTTTAGTTCCAACAATTTATTTTTAGTCAATTCCTCTGGAACCACCTCTAGGAGCTCCTCAATGTCAGCCTCATTCATGCATAGGTTAAAATTGTTTGCTAATTCAATCACAGATGTTATGGTTTGGATGTGAAGTGTCTGCCAAAAGCTCATGTGTGAGACAATGCAGGAAGGTTCAGAGAAGAAAATATGGGTTGTAAGAGTCTTAACCCAATCAGTGATTTAATCCCCTGATGGGGATTAACAGAGTGGTAACTGAAGTGGTGGGGTGTGGCTGGAGGAGGTAGAAATTGGGTTATGGCTTGGAATATATATTTGTATCTGTTGTGTGGAGTTTCTCTCTCTGCTTCCTGGTCACCTTGTTGTGAGCTGCTTCCCTCTGCTACACTCTTCCACCACCTGCCTTCTCTGGATTTAGACCTCTGAAACTGTGAGTTCTCAAATAAACTCTTGCTCCTCTAAAATTTTGCTGGTGAATTCTTTAGTCACAGCAGCAAAAAGCTAACTTAAAACAACAGACTTGTTAATTTTTGCAACTTTCCCATTTTTGGCAGATCTTTTGAAGTCATGGATAAACTTCTTGTGTTTTCTGATAGAAGTAATTCATATACTCATTGTTGATATCCTCTTAAGACAAAGCATCCAGAATTGCAGTGGCATCTCTTCCGTGTCTTTGTCTGTTAGAGCAATAGCCTGGACCAGGGTTCTTCTCAAAGTAGTAGACCTTAAGATCTGTTATCATTCCTCAATCTATTGGTTGGGTGAATATTTTGCTGTTTGGAGGAAGGAGACCACACTGATATTAAGATGAACACCACCAATAGAAAAAGGGTGTATGAGAGCATTACTAACTATAAGCAAAATCTTGAAAGACATGTTATTTGCATACAGTACTTCTCCATTTTGATGGCATAGATTTTCAAGAGGGACCTTGGAGGAGGAGCTGGATCATCTAAGACTTCTCATTGTCGCTGGAGTACACAGGCAGTGTGTTCTTATTAGTATGCTTGGAGGTTCTGGAGTTCTCATGGTGCCTGATCACAAATGGTATCAATTTATACCTGCAACACTGTTGCCAAGGAGGTTTCAGACTTTTTATTCTGTTCTTAAAAAATCTTGAAACCTGGCATGGAGTTGGCCTCCTTATGGATAAAAGTCCTTTCAGACATCCTTTCCTAGACTAGGATGTATACTGCATATTTGCTTTGGAGAGTCATTTTTCTTCAAAATCCGCTTATCTACAATGTCCCAAAATTCTTCAGCTGCCTTTACATTAGCATGTATTGCCTCAACACTCACTTTCACATTAGGTAATGAGTAAAATTTCTTAAATTTCTTGAATGATTAAAATAAACCAAATTTAGCAATAAATTCATCATCATAGTCGGATCTAATATTTGGATAGTTAGTGTTATGGAGTGGAAGAGAATACACTTTTGTATCTGCTCTTCAATCCAGGTCATTAGAAGATACTGCATATTTGATACAGACTTTTCTCAAGTATTTGTTATTTCATTGCCTTCAATGAAGCAGTTTCTGTGACCATTTACATCACTTTTCTCCCATTCTCCAAGATCATAGCTGTTGATGTTATGGGACATGCCTAACTAGTGAGCAATAACCATCAGTGATTTTCCACTTTCATAGTCCTTCATCATTTTTAATTTCATTTCCAGGTTTAATCAACATAGCCTGTTATTGGTAACATTAGCAGTGGATCTTGTTTGCTTATGGGCCATGATTTAACAACATGAGCTTAAATCAAACACAACCGAAAATGATTAAATTAACAGATGTAGGAACAGGAGATGAGGCTGCTGCTAGCCTGACACATCATAGTGTTTTATAGCAACTTTTTAAAGTAGGAATATGCTCTAAAATATTCAGTGAAAGTATATGGTAGTAAATATATAAGTAAGAAAATAGTTGTTTATTATTATCAAATGTTTTCTACTGTACATAACAGTATGTTTTATACTTCTGAAGACTATTGTTTATTAGCATCACCACAAACAGCTGCGTAATACAGACACTACAGTATTGTAATGGTTCTGACATCACTGATAGGGAGTTTTCCGTTCCATTGTAGTTGTATGGGATTACCATCATAGTTGTGTTCTGTCCTTCACCCTCATTCATTTATTCAACAATCATCTACTGAGCAATTTTTAGATGTAACCTCTGTGCCTCATCATGCAACAAGAGTGGTATATGCTAATATCCTTCATATGATTTTATGTCAAGTTAAGGAATTGGTCTACAAACAAAATCAGAACAAGGTATAACAAGAGAGAATGTAGCTGAGAAACAAACATAAGAAAAATAAGACTCAAAAAAGGATGACATAAATACATTATACTTATTTTGGTTGCACACTTTATTTTATAACATTTCATTTGCAATATTAAATTTTCACAGAAATCACAAATATTGCCACAGAAACAAGATATTATTATTTGTCTTATGTAAAATAGTTAAATTTCTTTCTGTGGATTACATGTTTAATGCATTGATTTTCATTGACCTTTGAAACTAGCTGATTATTACCTAAGCATACCTTTTAAAATAAAATTTCTCATAGATATTTGAAAGGATAGAGTGTTTCAGTTTTCAAGCAGTTTGAAATGTTATCCATATAAGAAAGATCCAGAGGGTGTTGCCACTGGGATACAGCCCTAGACAAAAATGCATGGCTCTTGCTTTCCCCTGAGCAGCTAATAGAATGAGTGAGATAGGGACTGGGGATATAGCTCAGTTGGTAGAGTGCTTGCCTAGGATGCACAAGGCCCTGGGGTCAATCCCCAGCACCACCAAAGAAAAGAGTGAGATAATGAGGTAAATAATCAGTACTTACACCACAACAAATCTCTCCTGTATCTTAGCCACAAGGCATTAGTCTGAAGGAAGGAAAAGAAATGGGGTGGAGGAGGGGAACGAAAGAAAAGTACTGAGGACTAAATAGGAGCAAATTATATTTATTGTTTGTGTAATTATGTCAAAATGAACCCCAATATTATGTATGAACTAACAAAAATTTTTAAAAAGAAAAATTTGAAGATGTATTCAGATAATGGGAAAAAAGGAAAGTGTAAGATAATAATGTAGACTAAGGCTAAGCATCATATTTTAAATCTTGGGTGTTCACAGAAGGTCACTCTGAGAAGACAACTTAAACCTGAGAATTTAATGATAAATGATTTTAATGATTTTTCTCTGTGGACAAATCAGAGGAAAGACTCCCTAAGAAGAAGAAACAGTATGTAAACACCAAGGTAAGACTAAGATTGACATATTTTGGGTTGTAGAGAATCTGAGGCTGGAGTCCATAAAAAGGGAAAGGCGAAATGGAGGAATAAATAACTGCTAATTTTATTCTAACAACAAAGAGATGTTAGTGTAAATAACTGGTAAGTGGAAGACGATGAAAGGAGCACCCAGGGATAAGGATATCCGTGTACTTGGATAGCATGGCATTTGCTTATTTCATATGGGTGTCTATAACATACCTTAGGCCTGGTAACTTATCAACAACAAAACCTGAGATTTAAAAGTCTAAAATCAAAATTCAAGCAGATCCTTTCTGATGAAGACGGCATCTCATAGGCTTGCTGCCTCCTCATGTAAGGAAGGGGAAAGGTAGCATCCTTCAATTGCCTTTATAAAAGCACTAACTTCATTTGTGTGACAGCACCCTCACATGTAACCACGCCTTCAATGCTCACCCTTAATACCACCTTATGGGAATTCAGTTTCAACATGAGTTTTGGAGGGATACAAAAATTCACATCATAAGTGCACAGGTTAATATTAAGGGGAAAGTTCTGAAATGATTATGAGGATTAAGAAAACAATCCAGAACAGAATTAATGTGGGCCTTCCCACGTCAAGAAGTTGGAAGAAGAGAATATGGCACACGGAGGGAGTGAATAGAGAAGTGTGATCTAGGAGTGTCACAGAAACCAGGAGAAGAAAGTGTTTTAAGATGATGGACAGTTACATCAAACCCTTCTAACATAACTACCAAGTAACTACTGGTATCTACTAAGGTAAGATATTAGAATAAACAGTGAGTTTGCAACAGATCCAGTTGGTAAAAGTGTCAGGGAAATAAAAGGATTAAAAAAAACTCTTTAAAAAAGGTAGAAATGATTATATGATTATGGGAGAGGAGGAGAAGGGAGGAGAAAATACAGGCATGTCTTTTTTAAAATTCCACATCTTAATTACTTTCACAATTCTGACCTGGACAAGAAATCTCTAGCATATTGTACCTGCAGTGTATATATGATGGTAGTTATAACACACATGTCATTATCTATGATTGTGTAGATTATAAATTAGAGTAAGAATACACTTTTAAACTATTTATGGAAGGGTTAATTAATTAGCACTATAGACAAATAAAAATGTCATTCCATTTGATTTTTTCTCTGCTATGGTATCTTTCCCTTTGGTCTAAGATGAGTTTTAGTTTTCAAAGATTATTTTGTAAAGCATGCTTAAAATACATGAAATGTGACTTCTTAATTTTGAAATTTAATCCCATCATAAAAACATGTAAAAAGTGCTTACAAGAGTTATAATGATATGCAATTTATTGAGTATTAAATTAAAATATTCACATTTATATGTTATAGTTAGATTTACACAAGCTTGTAATATTGCCTGGATCATTGACTCTTTTCCAAGTGATTATGACTTGCATTTATCATGGTGCTACAAAATATGAAACACACAAGCTGGAAATATAATTTAAAAATGTAAATAAAAAATAGAACTTTGATTTTAGACTATAGGAATATGTTTCAAATATTAATGGAAAATTATAACTTTGAATTATCAATTTATAGTTGTCTCTGTTAAAGGTAAGATCCTGTCAATGTTCACATTTTTAAAAATTCAGAATTAATGTACATGTGCCTTATTTCATTAATGCATTTAAAGAACAGTATGTCACCCTTTTCCTATTGGAGAAGAATGTATTTATTGCATGATTCTAGCTATTTTTAAATAAACCATTCCACTTTAACATTTCTAATTAAATAACATTCCCTCTTCACTCCTAATGGATTTACCATCCTGCTCTACCTACAAAATAAATCAGAGATATTTTGAAATTTGATTCCTCTTAAAGTAATCCTGGACACTTGAAAACTGTTAGAAGAATATTACTAATTTGTTTTGCTTCCTATTAATAACAAAAGCTGTGTAAGGATTGTGGGATATAATCTCTAGGCTACAACCGGCAAATGTAGCTTCAATCATCCTTAAGTATGAGGACTGTTTTTACACTACTGCAGTTTAGAAACCCCCAACAAGTCAATTATCAACTTTCATCTTTCAGGGCTTTTATATCTCTTAAAATTGCTTTGAGAAAAAACACTTGAATGGTTATAATTTGGAGAAAAATTTTTTTGAAGAATATCCAAAGAGAAGATTGCAAATAGACCTTTTTCATATATCTCCCTATCAACAAATAAACTCTACTGAAATAGTGAAAGCAATAATAATTCAATATGTAAACCAAAGACTGTGACAGATCTGAGCTATTATACAAATTGCATAGTTATCTATCAGTCACATCAACCTGGGTCAGAGTAAAGAGGATTTTGTTTTTATAGCACCATCAGCAACTAAAGTCATATCTCAGTATCTACCATCCCATACAGCAACCGTAACTTAAAAGAAAGATGGAAAAATACCCTGCACACATGGGGGTCGCCCTCCACAGACAAGAGTTATGACTCCTCTCCATTTATGTATAAAGGGAAAAGAGATCATTTTCTTCCTTCCCCTTCTGAGAGAGCGTCCTTGGAAGGAAAATTATATCCCAACTTCATTCATACCTATCTAGGAATGTGACCTTTGGTTTCTGGAGGAGGTAAGGGAAAGTTCCATTGATAGTAGCCATTGGTTTGACCAGTAGAGTACAGATCTATTCCCCATTCTGTGTGAAAAGTGAAATGTTTCTAGGGGAAGTGAAAGCTAGCATTCTCTATAGAGTATGCATTTCATACTCAAGACACTGAGACTTACAGAAACACTGGGAAAGTCAAGGAAGATTTATTTTCCCACAGTATATAAATCATAAAACTATTTTTGTAATAGCATTAAATTCCAAAAATTCTATAGTATGTCTCAATATTTTGTCTATAAAATTATTTTAAACATATACAATGCTATCCTATAAGTGTGTTATAAAAACAATGCATGCTATATAATTTTTAACTTCAAATTGTTTAGATCACAAAGGAATTTTTTAAGAGAGTCTATATTTTTTTTAATTTTTTCGTTTTATTTTTTAGTTGTTGTTAGACCTTTATTTATATGTAGTGCTGAGAATCAAACCCAGGGCCTCACACATGCCAGGCAAGTAAGCTACTGCTGAGCCACAGTCCCAGTCCCAAGAGTCTATATTTATAATAATAAAATGAAATTTTATCTCTCTAAGTTTTTGTGTAACCCAATAAATTAAACTCGGGCAAAATAATGTTAAATATAAGAATAATAAGTTTTTAACTTTATATCAGGTTTAGACAATTTATTTTACTTTGAAGACTGCTTTTATATACTTAAATAATCCTTCTGTTTGTATTTAGATGATATTCACTAGAAGACAATTTGGAAATAAATAAAATAATGCCTACAAATAGTGCAGAAGTGAATATATTATTTAATAACATAAATACAGATATACAGAGAGTCAACATGATACTTTTGTTCTAATATCTCCTATTACAGTAATTATGCAGTTTGTATTTATTTGTTTATTTAAGCCTTGTGAGGAATTATCATTATTTTCTTTATAATATACATTCCACTTTTCTGCAACATAGATATAGTAGCAGCAAGTTTCTAGAGATGCAATACAGCTTGATTTAACAAGCTTCCTGATTTTACATTAATTTACACTTGGTGAAGACAGCAATTATTTTTCTGCCTCGTTCTCATCTATGGTGAAGAATTGTTTTTGAATATACAGGAGTTCTCATTCATCCACAGGGGCTATATTATAAGACTGCAGCGGATACCTAAAACCATAGATAGTACCCAACCTTATATATACTATGTTTTCTCATTTATACATAACTATGCTAAAATTTAATTTATAAATTAGACACTATAAGAGACTCCTATGGATAATTAATAATAAAATAAAACAATTGTAACAACATACCTCCCTTATTTTTATGTGAACTTGATCTCTTGTGTCTCAAAATGTATTATTGTATATACCCACCTTTGTTTTTCTAATATGAGATAACAATGTTTATGTGATGAGATGAAGTGAGGTGAGCTGTGACATAGTTGCAGGCTAGTGTTGACCTGTTAACTTAAATTCAAGTGCATTTTAATATTACAATAGCCAATCTGATAGAAAGATGGTTACTAAGTGACTTATGGATGTGTAGTGTATACAGAGTGAATACTCTGGACAAGGAGCTGATTCATATCCCAAGTGACACAGAGTAAGATTTCATCACACTACTCAGAAAGGCCAATTGTTTATGTCTATAATTTTCCATTTAATATTTTCAGACTACTATTTACTACAGAGAACTAAAATAAAGGAAAGTAAAACAGGGTATAAGGGGAAACTATGGTAGAGCTAACAGACTTTTTATTTTATTTTTAGTTGTCCTTGTGATTCTATGAATTATGCATGTCATTTACAAAGTCTCTGTCTTCTTCCATCATGTTGATTTCCTCTTTTTTGAAAGAGAGCTCTGTTTAGTATAAACACAAGCTTACATTGCATATAAGGAGAATGTAGTGATCTCACATTAATTTTGGAAAATAGACTATTGTAATAAATGTATGGTAAAAAATTGAACTGCAGGTAAAAGGATCATTAAAGCACTATTTTGCAAGTAACATTTCAATCCCTGGTACATGCTCATACTGGCAGGTAGCACAATATGCTCTTCATTGTAGGTTATGCGATGAATGGAAATGTATATTCTGGGCACTGCCGAGATATCAGTCTCCTCTTCTAGACAGTATTTCACAGAATTATATTAGAAGTCAAGACATACTCAGGTGCTTTTAAAAGTTTCAATCTCAATGGATTATTTTTTATGTTAAATTGATCTAAGCAGACCTTCCCTTTCTTCTGCAGAAAAATCAGAGGACCCGGGCAGTTCATTTTGGTAACCTGATTGTTGTGATTTCAAGGATTTGACCTACTGTTGTACTTTTTTGTTCAGAACTGCTTTAGCAAACACCTGGGAATCATGTCAAAATATTTGAAGATTATGGGAGAAAAAACATGAAGGTTTGAACTTTGTCTTTCCTTTTCTTCCCTCGCACTTGGTGAATACAATTCAATGAAAAAAGATTCAGTGACAATTAAACTTGTTATTATCTGAGATTCCAAAACTGATATACCTTGTTTGAAAGTTAGGAAACTGCATGATAAATTCAGAAACACATAAAAACAAAAGTTAAAATTGATCAATTATATCTTAACTACTTAAAGATATTCACTGTATATGATTGTCCTATATCTATCTCTCAACATACATAAAGATAAAAATATAAATGTTACTGATACATTTATTTTACAGCTGTATATTCTATAATTGATATTATTTAGCAAAGATTGGATCTTATTTTATTCTAGTATATCTCATTTTGTGAAACACAAAAGCCTTACTTTAGCCAGTTTTTTTAATACTGCTATTTAGGGATTTTTTAAATATTTTTATAATTTGTGGTATTTTTCAACTGTAAAATTTGAAACTTTTTTCTAATTCCCAGTGAATATTTAATTTCCTTGAAAATTACTTCTAAAGTATTAATTTACATATAAATTCATATATATATATATATATATATATATATATATATATATATATATACACACACACACACACACACATACACACACACATACATACATACACACACACATCAAATTTTGATTTAAAGGAACATATCTCCATTACTAGTTTTTTTTTCTACCTATACTGTTTTATAGGTCATTTTATAGTTATTTTTTTCTGTGTTTTTCTATTAACAATGGCAATGAGATTAGCATTCATTTATATAACTAATTACTTGGGAGTTAATTTTTAGCTTAAATATCTGAGTTTGTCTTCAAGAGATTTGTATTTTACAAGAAACCTTGATAAATATTGTAAAATTGTACTCTAGACAGACTATACTGGTTTACTTTGCTATCACTAGGCTATAAAAGTGGACATCTTATTATATCTTCATGAGCACAGCATGTTATTTTCTAAAATATCTCTCCATTTAGTAACATGAAAGTATCGTTAAATCTTTGCTATAATTTATATCAGAACAATGAATGTCATTCTGTGTATACTATAATGTGTTTTGATAAATGGTATATTGGAATTTTTTGTCATCTGTTTTTGCCTATTGTAGTTGCTCTTTGGAGGATTTTCTGAACATAAACTTTCCCACAGAAAAGTGAATGCATATTGTTTGTCAAAATACCCTAGAGAATTAATATTTCCTCTCCTATATGTAGATTTTTTATCACTTTTATTTACATTTTTATTTGATTTGCTATAAATCTTGATGTAGAAAAATTTTTAAAAAGTAAAATATATTGTAGTTTTTGTCATTTGTTTGGAACTTATTTTAATTATTAATTGTTTATTCCACTCACATTCATTATTTTATTTGTCTTATGCTCATGCAATGATTGCAGGAAATTAAAATTGTGTACCCGCACGTGTGTGTGTGTGTGTGTGTGTGTTTGAATAGTTTTCCATTTTTTTCTAGAAGCAACTTTAAAATGATCTCCATTTTTTCATAACTTATGGAACTGGCAGTTTTCTATAAAAATTTTGTGCACTTAAGGGGTTCCCTGTGCTATTTCTGTTTTTATAAAATTGCCCATTGGTTTGTGTAAGATCCAGCTGTTTACATAAGAAAGATTTATAACTTGTTTTAAAATATATTAAGGCAAGTTTCCCTTGACTTTGAAAATCTTTCAGCTCTTTTTTTTCTCTATAAAATAATAGATATACTTTAGAAATACTATGTTTTCAAAATAAATCTTACAAGATTTATCAATAATTAATGTTCTACAAGTTATGAAAGAATAACTGATATACTTTTAAGTGTCTTTATATTAGAAAATATAATTCCTTTGTATTTATTTATTTTAGTTTTGTTAAACTGTGCATGTTTGTGTTTAATTTGTCTTAATTTGTTTCATGTTATTCTATTATCAGTTATTACATACTTAAAAATGAGTTTTATTATGATTGTATTTTGTAGGTAGGAAGGTTCTTGATGGAATATAGATTTTTATTCTTACAACCTTTCTACACACTTCTATTAACTCTCTTTGTATTTTACTTCCTATGAGAGGAAGCTATTACTAGGAGAGAGGATACTAGCAGACAATTGCATTTTCAGCTCTTGATGGTATTGCTACTGCTAATCCAGCTTTACAAAAAATAATGTATAAACACAAACACACACGTAGACATTTCCTTTTTATTTTTGTTTCATATTGTTTCTATAACATCAGTAAGAGAATATGTGAGTATTGTTGTTTTTTTTTTTAAAAAGCATATTTTGTTTATAAATTTTAGTCAGACATGTGTCCTTAACTAAGGATGATCCTATATCTTTATGTTATTTTATTTTATTTTAAATTCTTTCTTTCTTTCTTTCTTTCTTTCTTTCTTTCTTTATTTATTTATTTATTTATTTATTTTTAGTCATATATGACAGCAGAATGAATTTTGACATATAATACATACATGGAATGTACATACATCAATCATATTGTCAATTCTATTCTGCTATCCTATATCTTAAAAGTGTTCTAATTAGCTGGGCAGAGTGGCACAAGCTTGTAATCCCAGGGCTGGGGCAGGAGGATTTTGAGTTCAAAGCCAGCCTCAGTCACAACAAGGTGCTAAGCAACTTAGTGAGACCCTGTCTCTAAATAAACTACAAAATAGGGCTGAGGATGTGGCACAGTGGTCAAGTGCCCCTGAGTTCAATCCCTGGTACTCTCCTAAAAGAAAAAGTAAAAGAAAAGAAAAGAAAAAAGTTCTAATTAATTACTCCATTTCTCTGAAATTTAAAAAAAAATATTTAATTGTGCAAAAGTGAGAAATACTGGTGTGCCACGAGAAATCAGATGTACCCAAAAGTAATTCCACAAGACAAAATTTACTTTGCAGAAGAGTGTGCTGTCAAAAAAAAGTAGCAAGCAAGCACACTTGCTACCAGTTCACCTTTTTTTTTTTCCTATGCAGCACTGCCCCTTGCTCTGATAGAAGGAGCTCATGATTACAATCTACAAGATTGGCTAATTTTTTAATTAGGGAGGGCAAAGGGAAAGGCTAAGGTATGATTGTATATAGGTTGGGAGCTCAGACTACAGATTTAGCCAGAAAAGAGAACATTAATCTTACACATGTTGATTGCATAGAACAGTGTGCTTCATTGTGGCATATTTTTATGTGCACATAGATAATTTGATAAACTTCACTCCCCCAAAGTTTTTACTTATAGTACCAGTTACTACAACCCAAATATATATAACAAAATTGTATAAAATGATGCCATAAATTACTTCACCACAAAAAGTTAACTTGGACTATACCATAGGACTTATCTTCTAATATTTTCTCCTTTAATATTCTCACTTAATTAAGACCCATTCCTCCTTCATATTTTAGTTGAATAGCTATTACTTAAGAGAAGATACCTTTTTTATGCCTGAACAGGTTACATCTCTTAGAAATATCACATGCCTCTTTTCTGTAATATGTAGTATGATGTTATGTGCTGTTTTGAAATTTCATATTCATTTGTATTAGTTTTTGAGTATATATCTACTTCCATGTTGGCTGAAAATACTTACCTTGAGATTTAAATACTTTTACTCATCTTTGTTCCCCAGAGATAAGCACTATGTCTACCTCATAATGGGCCATTGATAAATTCTAGGGTGATAAAATGAATAAACAGTAACTCCTTTAATTAATTTCAATTCAGTTCACTTGCAAACATTTCATGTTCTAATGTTTAAGCAATTTAGTATTAATTCTATGTCACTCCCCTGTGTCCTATGTATGTATCATGACATTGTCAACTAAATATTTCATATTGTGTGACAGTAACAGCTACCAATAACAGGGACTACAAGCAAGGGAGACTTATTTTTCAAATGTTTATATACTTGTTTTGTGTGCTCAGAATAATAAATATTTTAATATATAATAAAAATGGAAATGGGACATCACTTTTCTAGAGAAGATCTTTTATTAGTAAATGTAGAAGAAACTATGGGAAATAGAAAATCATCTCTAGGTAGATGACAATATAAATGAGTGTTGTGGGTAAGAATCATGAATAGATGGTAAATATGATGAGAAATACAATAATATCACAGTCCCAAAGTTTGTCTCCACAAGATAATTATTAATTAAAAAGCAATAGTATCTTAAGAGTGGGAAAAATTGGCAAACAGCTCATTTAATTTTTGTAAGTGATTTAAGATCTTTTGCTACTTTGTTGTTGTTTATATTGAGTTCAAATGCTAAGAATATCTTTTCTCCATTGAACTGTTTGTTGTCTGTCAAAGATGAATTGACTACATTAGTGTGAGTTTATTTCTGGGCTCTGGACTCTCTTCTATAATCTATGTGTTTATTCTTCTGTTAATTAAGCAATGTTTTGACTATTGTATTTTAATAGTAATTCTTAAAATTGAGTCTGTGAAGATTCTAATTGTATCTTTTCATATTGCACTGGTTATTCTGAATCTTATGCCTTTTCATATAAATGTTAGAGTAACTCCATCAATATTTATGGAAATATTTACAGGATTTAGATGTGATTGTTTTATATTCATAGGTTTAATTGTGATAACTTTACCTCTCAATACTATTGAATCTTTATCCATGAATAACAAAAGTGTCTCCATTTATTTACATATTTGATTTATTACACAACAGAATTTTAAAATTTTCTTCAAGGATCCTATCATCTTTGAATGTATTTCTATATTATTGGAGAGAGGATAAGAATCTGCTGTAAATGTTTCTTTTCATACTATTTTTAAATTTCAGCTCTTCAATGATCTTGTAAAAGAAACCAATTGATTTTAGTCTCCTATCCTCAAACATGGTGGTACTTATTTATTAGTTGTAGAAGGTTTTGTTGATCCCTTAGGGTTTACTGCATAGATAGTCATACTATCCCTAATAAAGGAAGCTTTATTTTTTTTCCTTCCTAATCTGTATAACTTGTTTTCTTTTTGCCTTATTTCCCTGGGAGGACTTCCAGACAATGCTGAATAGGGTTGAGGAATGAAAACTTTCTGGGGCTTAGAATGTGTGTAGCTGGTCTCCTGGAAGTAGAATGTTATAACTTTTTCCGTTCTGCTCTTTTTCCTCATATGTTTTATTGGTGCACTAGAATTATACATAATATTTGCATTTTATTTACATATTCATACAGCCACATAGTACGAATGACCATATGGTTTGGTCAGTATTGCTCTCAAGTATTTTCCCTAAGTTACATTTTTATTTTACTTAAATCAAGTACATTTTAAAAATTTATTTCAAGTCTTCTTTAATAACCCATATGTTGTTACTAAAAACTATCTCTAAATTTCCATGTATTGGGGAATTTTTGAGCTAATTTTCTCTTATTTCTAGTCGAATACATTATGGTCTAATAACATAGTTTGTATGATTTTTACTTTTTAGAAATATGTTAAGGGGTGTTCCATGGCCCACTGTATCATTTTACTTGGAGAATGTTCATGCTAGCTTAAGAATAATGCACATTCTGGTTTTACTAGATAGAATATTACACAAATATTAATTAGATCAAATAATTGATAGTAATCTTCAAGTCAACTATATCTTTACTGATTTTCTGCCTGCTTAATTTATGAATTCTGAAATAAAGGTGATGAAGGCTACAATTATAATAGCAATTTATTTCCAATTTTAGCTATGTCATGTTTATCTTTATGAATTTGTGACTCTGATTAGGTTTACTCACATTTAGGATTGTTATATATTTTTGGTAGAATGTATTTTTTTTAGGTGTATGTTTTGGGATTTACCTTGCTTGGTGTTTTTTGTGGCTCCTGGACTTGTGAGGTTTTATCTATTATTAATTTTGGAAAGAAAATTCTTTACTATTATTACTTCAAATATGTCTTGGGCTCCTATTCTATTTCTCTCTCTTGTTGTGATGTTCCAATTAAATATGATATATTTTTTTGAAATTATCCCACCATTTTTGGATACTCTATTCTTTTTTTTTAATTCTTTTTTTTCTTTTGTCTTTATATTTTTCATTTTACTTGGGAAGTTTCTATTCATCTGTCTTCAAACTCTGATTCATTCATCAGCACCATACAGGCTCCTGAAGAGCTGTCCAAGAGCATCTCACATTTCCCTTACCATATTTATCCTTTTTCTTTTGTTGTTTTGTTCTTTAGTATCTCCTTGTGTTTCTTCAAGGGAGTCTCCACCCATCTGCTGACTTTGTGAACAAATACCATTAAATTGAGGGAAACAAAATTAAATTGCAGAATGAAAATGCTAGAGTATAAAGTAAATAACAAGAAACAGCTTTTTGAGTACTTTGTAGAGCATATTTATAAAGGGTTTGAAGAATCATAGCTTAGGTCATGTTGTAGTTAAAGTTATAATGGCAGATGTTTCCTTTAATTTCTTTGTTTTAATAGTTTCTGTACTGGATTCTCCTTATTTCTACCTGAAAGACTTAAATATTTTAAGTATGACAGCAAGACAGCAATTACCATGATTGCTTTCTACAGTTACCTTGTGCTTAATTTCTAGGAAAAAAAACCAAGCATTTTCAAATTTATAATGATTGCCATTGCCACAGGCAATAGACACTAAACTATTTTTTAAATGAAAAAATAACTATTATTTCTTATTTTTTAAGAAAAAGTGTTTAAGGACAGATATATCAATGAAACATTAAATATTAGATAGATGTAGGATTTCTGCCTAGCAAGTAGATAGTTACTTTTGTAAATAATTCCATGCAAAATATATTTTAAACACAGAAACAAACTGACATTTTGCTACTATTACTATCCTTTTAAATAATTCATAGAGTAAACCTTTCATGTGATTCTTGCTTACTTTCTACATGATGTTCAACTTGAACCAGACTAACTTTTCTAAAGGAAAATTATAAAATTATTTCTCGTTACTCTGAAAATATAAAAAATAGTTATTAAATTTTTAAAAGTTTCTCAATACAGAAAAAAGGAGTTATAGGAAACTGAGAAACAAGGTCTTATAAAAAAGTTTTAATTGCGAGCTCACTTAATGTAAGGAGTTTCAGGAAGAAAAAGAACTATTGTGTTTTAAGGCATTAAAATGTGTAAGAAAAAAAGGTTAAAGCAACTTCTCATCTTGATCCATGTGGCAAAGCATTTAACAGATGTTAGAAGATTTGCAGATTCCAATTAGAGCTTTTTAAGCATGCTTAAAGAGGATAACAAGTTTTGTTTTTAATTAGTTAGAAAACCATTATTTTGGTTGAGTTGGTTTTTTGTGTTAAACTTTAAAGGCAAACCATTCTGTGTTGCAGGCTCAAACATGTATCATTAGCAGTTTTTTTTTTCCAATTTTAATGATCTAAAAGGTATTTTTTTGAGCAAAACATTTTCCCCTTCATTTTTCATATCTCCCTTTACAGCTTCCTTTACTCAAACCAGCCTTTCTCACACCCTGAGGAAGTACTGGTTGCTGGTTGCTTTGCTTGAACAATTGACTGTTTATTCCTTATGTCTGGTGTGTTCAAATACTGGTTTCATTTCCATAAATAATTGTATTCTGTCTAATCCTACCCAATTTTTACCTCCTTTCAGCTTCAGGGAAAAAGCTCTCCTGCCGAAGAAAAACATTAGTTTCCAGATTGTAGTTTGTGAATGCATTTGTTTTTAAGAGTTATAGAGGTGTTTTAAAGTACAGAGTTTCTTTAAAGGGATTAAATTCTGGTACCCAATTTAATGACTTGTTTTCAAGAAGTAAAGGTATTTTATTTTTCAAATCTTAAAAAAAAATGAACACCACTCCCTTTTTGATATATTTTTATTGATTTTCTCTACTCTGCTGCCCCAATAGACCAGTGTTTAGTACTTTGAAAACTGTTGAAGCAAGAACATTTGCATAGTATCTTCAGAAACAGAACGCAGAAAATGATTTGCTTTGCCTGAGTCACTACTCACTAGGTTGCTCTGTTTTTCCTTGATTGGAGAAAAATGTACAATTTACTACAAACCTACCTAGTTTCCTGTTTTATCAAGCTTAGCTTTGACTTCTTGAATAACTCCTTCTGAATTTGCATATATATGATTTAAGTGCTTATTTTTATTAGTAAGATTTTATTCAGAATTTCTTACATTCTAGGGAAGATTTTATGCATTTTCAAATAAAATTTCAGTTTATCCTTATAAAAACAAATATAATAGATATGATTATCCCAATGAACAAATTTGGAAAAAGGAAGTTAGAGGTTAAGAAATTAACCAAGGTATAGAGCTGATGAGGGATAAATAATCACTATGCAGTTCAGTGCAAACCCTAAAAGGAAACAGATGATCTCCCTGTTTAAAAGAAGGGAAAATACTCATTTTACTCCTTTTCATAGAGCATTTACTTAGGAAAACTTAGGATTTTTTTCTCTTTTAAAAACATATGTAAATCCGTTTAAAAGCTAAATAAACCTCTCCCTAGATAATTGCCTCTCTGAAATTTAACCATTAAGGAAGATAATTCTCATTTCTTCTAATTTTTCTAGAAAACTGAGAGCCTAATTTTGTCAAGATCCTTAGTCCAAAGCTAGATCCTATCATAAAGACATGATGAGTTTATTCTTCTTTGAATTAAGCCAAATAGGTAATACAGCAGTCAATGCCATTATCAATTAAATTTAGGAGGAACTGTGAGTTACAAATAGAGCTTTCCAGTCTACTAACATGGCAGTTAGTTATTGTCTACCTTAAGAACATGTACATAATGGACTGTGTGTGCTTAAATCTCTGAACAGAATAGATTCCTTTCTGTCTCCAATCTCTTAGTAGATTGTCTATAAGGGGCATCATATTCTGGATTATTGAATGCCTCAAATGAAATCATGGAGATTTTCTAGACTACAAGGACATTTTTTAAAAAATTGTATTTCCTCAAAGCATTCAGTATCGATACTGGTGATGTTGAACTTCATTAGAGTTAAGAGCTTCTGAAAAACAGGAACTGGTGATAAGTATGCCCAAACTTTCATATTTCTGGAAAGGGCCACCGAACCCTTGCATATTCTCAAGATAGGCTTGTCTCCATTCATATTTATCACTCCTGCAACTCAGAGATTACCTTCTTGTAAAGCTACACATATAAAATTCAAGGCCTTTTTCTCTGACACTTTCCTGGTTAAGTTTCACTACTTGTTACTGCAAGAGTCCTAATGGAATTATCTAAAAGTCCAGTGCATTTTGTATTTCACTGTTGGCATGGGAATGCTTCAGGAGAGCTAACCAGAGGGGATCTCCTTTTCGATTTTTTGGAGGAGCATATTTGGCTTTCTCTATTCCTAAATTGGTGAAAAATAAATAAATTTTCCATTTTGGATCAAGTCCTGATTATTTGATGCAGATTGTGGTTTGTCTTCCTGGACTGGTTGCTGCAAATTGTGAGACAGAGTTCTGTCTTTATGTGTGATCTGGCCATAACCTGTTTGTATATTGTCTCTCTCTGTTAATGATATTGCCATTTTTTTTTCTGTCAATCAGGTTCAAAACAAAAAGTCATAGAAATTTGTTATTTCAACCATCTTATCAGTTTTCCCTTGCTTATTCTTCTTGATCTTTATCAACTTTCTAAACTATGAAATTGTCACACCCTTACCGCTGTCACACCTTTAATTCATGCCTTTGATTTTTGCACATAAAAAATAGACCTGTTTCTCATGGGTCATTTTGCGTTCAACAAAATTTCTCAGTACTTTATTTTTCTATACTGCTATTAAATAAATAAAGTTTATTTTATAAAATTTATTTTATAAGTATAGTATGAGGAAGTTTTGTATCCCACCCCAAAGGATCCTTATACTGAAAGCACCACTGTTGTTTCTATGAAGATGCAGCTACTATTCCTTGCACATACCAAAAATTAGTCAATGGTATTTATTGAATGAACTCTACTAAGGAAAATGAATTATTGTTAATAATCCCCTTTTGTGATCTTTCCAAATCACCTTTTTCGTCATATTCAAATGTTTTAAACTAAAACATAAAATAAAATTTAGATCAGAATTGTAATTTTTCCAATGATATAAAATTTTTCTAAAATTCTCCTCTTTATCTACTGGCAGTTATATCTTTATAGAAGGAAACAATTCTAACTCAACAAAACACTTTACCTAAACTGTAAATAATTTATTGGATAATGATCACAATAATGCCTGTAGCAACTGTGTCCCATTGCTGAGATTCCTATAGCAAAGGCAGTCCCTCTGAGGCATTTCCCCAGAGCTCCCTGTCAATCATCCCAGTGTCACTATTGAGAGTAAAGAGTTCTGTTATTACAATGGCAAAGAAAGGGCAGCTGCCATGCTGTCTCTATTCAGTAGCACCCCAGGAGCAGTGCCCTCACCTTAGAAAGATTTCATTTAACAAATTACACTTGAGGTGCACTTGATCCTCTCACAGAACCCTCATTTTTAAAAAATAAAATAAATTCAATAGTGCACCTGAAAAATACCTGTTACAAATAGTAAGTTGAAACAATTTTCATTTATTTTACAACATTTATAACATTTTGGGTTTTATTTTGGCAAAGAGGCAAGCTTGTGCATTGTTAATATATGCAATTAAGACTATTCCTATTGAGTAATTAAAGAAATTTGTACATATCAATTAGGGAAAAAATGTTAAAAGTAATTTTCTTTATCTTTCCTATAAGTTGAAATAATACTAGGGGCAATTCTCCCACTGTGTTTTATGTCTTAAAAAAAGAAGAAGAAGAATTTCCCTCTCTGCCCCCATCTCTCTTTGTTCCTTTTTCAAGTGCTGAGGATAGAACCCAGGGCCACCCATATGTCAGGCAAGCCACTGTACCAGAGATACATATTCATCCAAAATAGAACTCATTTCCACCTCATCTTGTATCCTTGTATCTTTGAAGTGGTAGGAGGTAAAACTCAACACGTTGTGTTTATCAGGCAGTAGAATATTTTCTGGAAGGGTCCCAGCCTCTTCAGTGAGGACCATTACCAATGTGTCAGTACCAATGTAATAACTCATTTTCACTGTGGTTTGGAATTCAGAAAACACTTCTTTCCCCTACCTTCCCTGCCTCAAGAGAAGGTGTCATGTTTGGTGCTAAGGGGCATAGCTCAGTTTGGTTATGTTTTAAAAAGATCTTTAAGGGTTGGATTAAAAATGTAAATAGCATGTATATATTGTTAACAAATATATGAATGTTAATTCCAAGTGTAAAGAAGCATATTCTAAACTAATGTCCAGTTATGAGATTCTCATAGTTTAAGATTTTTTAAATATGTATTTCAATCTATGCTACATACATTTATATACAGGCACATTTGTGAATGCACAATACTTCTGTCTACTTGGAAGATAATTAGAGGGTTCTCTGGATTAATATGGGTAATAGTTAATGTAATAAAAACTGAGCATACTTCAGCCTTAAAGATAATAATTATGCATGAAAACATACAATTATTTATGTACAGTCAAATTATTTCATTACAAATAAGAAATTATAAAGCTAAATGATTATTGATAACTCTTTGGTACATTGTGCTCTTTAAATTACCCTTTTAATTTAAATTACATGATCACATGTGAACTCACACCTAAAAATATGAATATAGCAGTCCCTATTTTCACTGTGTTTAAAAGTAGATTTATGGAAGGACAATAAACAAAGTTCATATTTTAATTTTATTAAAATAAGTTTTCCTAATTTTGAAGTGTTCTTCACAACTAAAATAATGTAATCGAGTTAAAGTTGTGATTATGATATTAAGTAGTACTTTAAGTATTCTAGAATGATCTGTATTTATCTTGCTTTAATAAGAAGCAGCTGCTCAAATATCTATAATTTAAATAGATTTTATGGCCTTATACTTAGTTGGAAGTTATGACAGATAAAACATTACCCAATTTAGTAGTAAAATAAATTAAAAAAAAAAAAAACAATTCAAGCAAAGGCATTTCTCAAACATTGGCAACTTAATTTCTTAGTACTTGCTGCACCCAGATAGCTGCAGTATGAAAAGACACTGATTTTATAAAAGTGTTTGAATTTACCTTTAAAAAGAAGAAAAATAATCTCTGGATACAGAAACTTGTGTGGTAGTAGAGATGATCATATTTCGACTTAAAACTTACTAAAAAGGAGGCAAAATATTATCTTCACAAGATATCTTGCCTTTTGAATTCTTTGCTGAGTTTCCATATGCATGTAGCTCAGTCTTATCATTCTATTATGGTTTTCTATATTCATGCTTTACATCAATAAAAAAAAAATGAAAAACTAACCATCCATCCATGTAAGCACCCAACAAACACTCCCACTATATCTGACATATAATTCTCTTTTTCAAGCCTGACCCACGGGTCAGTCAAACAATGCTTTGTTGTTTCCACATATTTTCATTGATGTATGAATATGATAGCCCAATGTTTTTAAACAGTTACAGATTTAACCTGGTAAAAAGACCATCTACTTGATTCACTCATCATAAGGATTTCCAAGAGGCTTGTCAGTTGTTAGGCAGAAATCCTATCAAATTTGAACCATGATTGTCCTCATAGAGATATCTGTGCCCAAACCTCCTGTGCTTAGATACCCATGGGTTAGCCAGGTTGTCTTTTGAATTTGAACTCTTTTTGTAATCGTTCTTAATATCTTTCCTGTTATTATTACTATTTGTTGTTTTTGAAAGAGAAATGGAAAGAGTGAAAGTACATATAATGTCACTTTCTTTAGGGAGGAGATATTCAATTCACAATGAGCAACCTGTTAGAAACTTCATTATTGTGTAGGAATAAAATCTAAAAATGTCACCCGGAACAGGCCCAGCGACAAGCTGACGTGGTAGTCTCGTCACCCTAATTGGAGTAGGGGCAGAGCACAGCCGCCGCCCGCACCCGGAACAGGCCCAGCGACCCGCCAGCATGGTAGTCACATCACCCCAATTGGAGGAGGAGCACAGCCGCTGCCCACCCCTGCACGGGAGACTTTTCAGCTATACAAGAGCAATATAAATATATAGGGGGAAAATTTCAATAACACAACAGTTTCACCAAGCAGAAAGAAACGCGAGCAGTATGAAAAGACAAGGAAAGAAAGGACCACAAGCAATGCAGGTCAACTCAACTTTAGAAGAGGTACTAGCTGCAGCAGATGGAATGTCAGATAAAGAATTCAGGATATACATGCTTCAGATGATCTGGAGTCTCAAGGAAGACATTAGACAGCAAAATCAGACAATGAAAGATCACTTCGACAATGAATTACATAAACAAATCCAAGAAGCAAAAGATCAACTATACAGGGAGATAGAGGTTATAAAAAACAAACAAACAGAAATCCTAGAAATGCAGGAAGCAATAAACCAACTTAAAAACTCAATTGAGAATACTACCAGCAGAATAGAACACTTAGAAGATAGAACATCAGACAACGAAGACAAAGTATTTCAACTTGAAAAGAACATAGACAGCTCAGCAAGACTGTTAAGAAACCATGAGCAGAACATCCAAGAAATATGGGATAACATAAAGAGACCAAACTTAAGAGTCATTGGGATACAGGAAGGGATAGAGGTCCAAACCAAAGGAATGAGCAATCTATTCAATGAAATAATACAAGTAAACTTCCAAGACTTGAAGAATGAGACAGAATCCCAAATCCTAGAAGCCTACAGGACGCCGAATGTACAAAATCATAAGAGATCCACACCTAGACACATTATAATGAAGATGCCCAACATACAGAATAAGGAGAGAATTTTAAAAGCTATAAGAGAAAGGAAGCAGATTACATTTAGGGGTAAACCAATCAGGATAACAGCTGATCTTTCAACACAGACTCTGAAAGCTAGAAGATCCTGGAATAACATACTTCAAACACTGAAAGAAAATGGGTTCCAACCAAGAATTGTGTATCCAGCGAAATTAAGCTTCAGGATGGAAGATGAAATTAAAACCCTCCACGATAAACAAAAGTTTAAAGAATTCGCAGCTAGAAAACCATCTCTTCAAAACATCCTTGGCAAAACATTACAGGAAGAGGAAATGGAAAATAACAATGAAAACCAACAGTGCGAGGTAGGACAGTAAAGGGGGAAACATAATCAAAGAGGAAAACAAACCATGTTTAGTAACAGAAATAAACAAATATGGCTGGAACAACAACCCATATCTCAATAATAACCATAAATGTTAATGGCTTAAACTCACCAATTAAGAGACACAGGCTAGTAGAATGGATCACAAAATAAGACCCAACAATATGCTGCCTACAGGAGACGCATTTGATAGGAAAAGACATACATAGACTGAAGATGAAAGGCTGAGAAAAATCATATCACTCATATGGACTTCGGAAACAAGCAGGAGTGTCCATACTCATATCAAATAAAATAGATTTCAAGCCAAAGTTAATCAAAAGGTATAAAGAGGGACACTACATACTGCTCAAGGGAACCATACACCAACAAGACATAACAATCATAAATATATATGCCCCTAACAATGGTGCAGCTATGTTCATCAAACAAACTCTTCTCAAGTTCAAGAGTCTAATAGACCACCATACAATAATCATGGGAGACTTCAACACACCTCTCTCACCACTGGACAGATCTTCCAAACAAAAGTTGAATAAGGAAACTATATAACTCAATAACACAATTAACAACCTAGACTTAATTGAAATATATAGAATATACCACCCAACATCAAGCAGTTACACTTTTTTCTCAGCAGCACATGGACCCTTCTCAAAAATAGATCATACATTACATCACAGGGCAACTCTTAGACAATATAAAGGAGTAGAGATAATACCATGCATCTTATCTGATCATAATGGAATGAAATTGAAAATCAACGATAAAAGAAGGAAGGAAAAATCATGCATCACTTGGAGAATAAACAATAGGTTACTGAATGATCAATGGGTTATAGAAGACATCAAGGAGGAAATTAAAAAATTCTTAGAGATAAATGAAAACACAGACACAACATATCAGAATCTATGGGACACATTGAAAGCAGTTCTAAGAGGAAAATTCACTGCTTGGAGTTCATTCCTTAAAAGAAGAAAATACCAACAAATAAATGATCTCATACTTCATCTCAAAATCCTAGATAAAGAAGAGCAAAACAACAGCAAAAGAAGTAGAAGGCAAGAAATAATTACAATCAGAGCTGAAATTAATGAAATCAAAACAAAAGAAACAATTGAAAAAATTGACAAAACTAAAAGTTGGTTCTTTGAAAAAATAAACAAAATCGACAGACCCTTAGCGATGCTAGCAAAGAGAAGAAGAGAGAGAACTCAAATTACTAGCATACGGGATGAAAAAGGCAATATCACAACAGACACTTCAGAAATACAGAAGATAATCAGAAATTATTTTGAATCCTTATACTCCAATAAATTAGAAGATAGCGAAGGCATCGATAAATTTCTTAAGTCATATGATCTGCCCAGATTGAGTCAGGAGGATATAGACAACCTAAACAGACCAATATCAATTGAGGAAATAGAAGAAACCATCAAAAGACTACCAACTAAGAAAAGCCCAGGACCGGATGGGTATACAGCAGAGTTTTACAAAACCTTTAAAGAGGAACTAATACCAATACTTTTCAAGCTACTTCAGGAAATAGAAAAAGAGGGAGAACTTCCAAATTCATTCTATGAGGCCAACATCACCCTGATACCTAAACCAGACAAAGACACTTCAAAGAAAGAAACCTACAGACCAATATCTCTAATGAACCTAGATGCAAAAATCCTCAATAAAATTCTGGCGAATCGGATACAAAAACATATCAAAAAAATTGTGCACCATGATCAAGTAGGATTCATCCCTGGGATGCAAGGCTGGTTCAATATACAGAAATCAATAAATGTTATTCACCACATCAATAGACTTAAAAATAAGAACCATATGATCATCTCGATAGATGCGGAAAAATCATTCGACAAAGTACAGCATCCCTTTATGTTCAAAACTCTAGAAAAACTGGGGATAACAGGAACATACCTCAATATTGTAAAAGCAATCTATGCTAAGCCTCAGGCCAGCATCATTCTGAATGGAGAAAAATTGAAGGCATTCCCTCTAAAATCTGGAACAAGACAGGGATGCCCTCTCTCACCACTTCTGTTCAACATAATTCTTGAAACACTGGCCAGAGCAATTAGACAGACGAAAGAAATTAAAGGCATAAAAATAGGAAAAGAAGAACTTAAATTATCACTATTTGCAGGTGACATGATTCTATACCTAGCAGACCCAAAAGGGTCTACAAAGAAACTATTAGAGCTAATAAATGAATTCAGCAAAGTGGCAGGATATAAAATCAACACGCATAAATCAAAGGCATTCCTGTATATCAGCGACAAATCCTCTGAAATGGAAATGAGGACAACCACTCCATTCACAATATCTTCAAAAAAAATAAAATACTTGGGAATCAACCTAACAAAAGAGGTGAAAGACTTATACAATGAAAACTACAGAACCCTAAAGAGAGAAATAGAAGATCTTAGAAGATGGAAAAATATACCCTGTTCATGGATAGGCAGAACTAACAGAACCAAAATGGCGATATTACCAAAAGTTCTCTATAGGTTTAATGCAATGCCAATCAAAATCCCAATGGCATTTCTTGTAGAAATAGAGAAAGCAATCATGAAATTCATATGGAAAAATAAAAGACCCAGAATAGCAAAAACAATGCTAAGCAGGAAGTGTGAATCAGGTGGTATAGTGATACCAGACTTCAAACTATACTACAGAGCAATAGTAACAAAAACAGCATGGTACTGGTACAAAAACAGGCGGGTAGACCAATGGTACAGAATAGAGGACACAGAAACCAATCCAAAAAACTACAACTATCTTATATTTGATAAAGGGGCTAAAAGCATGCAATGGAGGAAGGATAGCATCTTCAACAAATGGTGCTGGGAAAACTGGAAATCCATATGCAACAAAATGAAACTGAATCCCTTTCTCTCGCCATGCACAAAAGTTAACTCAAAATGGATCAAGGAGCTTGATATCAAATCAGAGACACGGCATCTGATAGAAGAAAAAGTTGGCTACGATCTACATACTGTGGGGTCGGGCTCCAAATTCCTCAATAGGACACACATAGCACAAAAGTTAATAACTAGAATCAACAAATGGGACTTACTCAAACTAAAAAGTTTTTTCTCAGCAAAAGAAACAATAAGAGAGGTAAACAGGGAGCCTACATCCTGGGAACACATCTTTACTCCTCACACTTCAGATAGAGCCCTAATATCCAGAGTATACAAAGAACTCCAAAAATTAGACAATAAGATAACAAATAACCCAATCAACAAATGGGCCAAGGACCTGAACAGACACTTCTCAGAGGAGGACATACAATCAATCAACAAGTACATGAAAAAATGCTCACCATCTCTAGCAGTCAGAGAAATGCAAATCAAAACCACCCTAAGATATCATCTCACTCCAGTAAGATTGGCAGCCATTATGAATTCAAACAACAACAGTGCTGGCGAGGATGTGGGGAAAAGGGTACACTTGCACATTGCTGGTGGGACTGCAAATTGGTGCAGCCAATTTGGAAAGCAGTATGGAGATTTCTTGGAAAGCTGGGAATGGAACCATCATTTGAGCCTGCTATTCCCCCTCTTGGTCTGTTCCCTAAAGACCTAAAAAGAGCATGCTACAGGGACACTGCTACATCGATGTTCATAGCAGCACAATTCACAATAGCAAGACTGTGGAACCAACCTAGATGCCCTTCAATAGACAAATGGATAAAAAAAAATGTGGCATTTATACACAATGGAGTATTATTCTGCATTAAAAAATGACAAAATCATAGAATTTGCAGGGAAATGGATGGCATTAGAGCAGATTATGCTAAGTGAAGCTTGCCAATCCCTAAAAAACAAATGCCAAATGTCTTCTTTGATATAAGGAGAGTAACTAAGAACAGAATAGGGACGAAGAGCATGAGAAGATTAACATTAAACAGGGATGAGAGGTGGGAGGGAAAGGGAGAGAGAAGGGAAATTGCATAGAAATGGAAGGAGACCCTCAGGGTTATACAAAATTACATACAAGAGGAAGTGAGGGGAAAGGGAAAAAAATACAAGGGGGAGAAATGAATTACAGTAGATGGGGTAGAGAGAGAAGAGAGGAGGGGAGGGGAGGGGAGGGGGGATAATAGAGGATAGGAAAGGCAGCAGAATACAACAGACACTAGTATGGCAATATGTAAATCAATGGATGTGTAACTGATGTGATTCTGCAATCTGTATACGGGGTAAAAATGGGAGTTCATAACCCACTTGAATCAAAGTGTGAAATATGATATATCAAGAAATATGTAATGTTTTGAACAACCAACAATAAAAATTAAAAAAAAAAATTAAAAATGTGCCTTCTGCAGTATAAAGATATCAACTATACCACACCCAGGAACCTAAATGCTAGG
The DNA here is from genome assembly GCF_021218885.2 of Marmota monax. Taxonomy (NCBI): domain Eukaryota; kingdom Metazoa; phylum Chordata; class Mammalia; order Rodentia; family Sciuridae; genus Marmota; species Marmota monax. The sequence goes on from NW_026695005.1 coordinate 619,259, forward strand.
AGAAGAATAGGGAACTTGTTTCCATTTGAGCTCCCAAAACAATTAAGGTTTACTTGTGGAAAAACATAAAAGTAGGAAGTATATGTTGGCCCTTATTCAAAATAAATCTAGATTGGCTTGCATGAAACGAAAATAAAAACAGAAACAAAAATAAAAAATCCAACCAAAAAAAAAAGAAATTATACCTATGACATTGGTTTTACAGCACACCGAAACTCTTGAGTTAATATGATTCATTTCTATCATTCAGAAATTTTTATATTTCTTGGCTTTACAAAAATAATTTAGCTATTTAGAAAAACAATAATAAAAATTCACTGGTCCTTTTAAATTATAGCAGACTTTAATTTTTCTAATTTTGCAAATAGGCATAATTAATTTTCAGTGAAGGAAATTTAAGTTTTAGATTTTTCCATGTATGTCAATATAAGGTGACTATTCGCAAGTTATATTTCAGGATATCTAATTAAAATATAAAGAAATATTTTATTTCCTATTTTGGGTAAAATTTTAAATATTCTTAAATCAGTAAATGGGTTTTGTGAGTTTCTTCTGAATGAAGGCATTTTTCAACTGTCAACCTTTTGTAGATTTGTGGTCTATATTGTAATGTTGATGCTTTATTTTTATCATCCAAATATTATTTTTATGTTTATGATTACCAACAATTAGATGCATGTTTTATCAGCAAAAATCTGTTTCTAACTTTGAGATTTATATATATATATATATATATATATATATATATATATATATATATATATATATATATATATATATCTCACATATATGCATATATATGGTGTTATTTATTATCTTCTTCACATTTAATAAATGCAAGCAAAATTTGTTAAGAGAGAATGTGAAAATCTTCTGATATGCAACAACAACAACAACAAAAAAAAAAAAAAAAACAAGAGAGAAATCTTTATGTTCTCATGTTGGACTCTATGAATACAATTTAGTATTTACAGTCCACAGTTCTTTTTTGTGTAAGTACTGATACCACTGGTTTCCAGTGACGAGTTATATTCCCTCATGTGTTGAAGTATAACATTAGAGAAGCACACCGAGGCAAGCATATAAAGCAGGGTTTATTTAAAAATGGGTAACATAGACTTCTCCTGGGACGAAGAAGGGGGCCATAGCTGGTATACCGGTACCCCAAGAAGCGAGACCTTCAGCCTTTTTTATATGTGTTAGGCTTCCCCTTATCTCTCTCCTTCCTGTATATGTGACTAGGCCCAGGAGATGCTCAGGTGGGATGGCCAAAAGGTGAGAAGCAGATGGTGGGGTGGGGAAGATGGAGCAGCCCAGGACATATTAATTAACAAATTTTATAACTGCCTTTAGGGAGGCACAATTCCTGGGGCTGGTTATCTTAGCAGCAGGTTGGAGTAGGGCAGGTTATCATGATAAAGAGTGGAGAAAGGGCTCTGCAGACATTTCAGTCCCTCAGGGGGCAGTCTTCAACTTCCCATATTCACTCAAATTGGACTCCTTAATCCAACCTGACTCAATTTATGTATCTATACTGACTGCCTGTCTAATTCTGGTTTCAGTAACATCTCAGTATTTTCCTTGAGGTTAAGAAATTCTAAGCGAAGAGAAGAAATTGTTATTCATTGCTAAATATTACCATCAGTATTTTACACAGTCATATTAATACACTTGAAAATTGAAATCAAATATGCTTAAAAATAGAAATTTCATTAAATCCTTTTCTCCTGGTGCAGAATTTTTATTTTAAACTACAAACAGGAATTAAGCATCTGGAATCTAAGCGTGATGTATTATCAATATTGCGGCAAGTATATTTAATGAAGAATAGGAATTAACATTTTAAAACATTATTAGCCTTATTCTGAATATAGTTATAAATATTCACATTTTTATGTTCCATAGAAAAGAATAAGAACTTTAAAAGACTTGAAATATAAAAAGAGGGAAAAAGGCACATGTTGCTTGATTTTCCATTATTTAATTCTTATTATCTTTTTAAAACTACGAAATTTGAAGTTTTAGCTCTGAGGAAGTGCTTCAGATCACTTAAGAACTAATTACAGAGGAAATTTTAAAATATTGTAAGGGAAGTAAATAATTCCTACCCAAATGCAATCAGAGAACATTAAAATGTTGAAAATATATTTTGAAAAGTATCTTTAAATTGCCAAATGTTTGTTCACTTACAAATTATATTGAATCCACATAGATATAATTATAAACAGTACTCTCTGACCCAAAATAATAGCTTTTCTAGCAACACATACTATTTTCTTCCTCTTTTCCTAACACTTCATTTGTGGAAATGGTGTTTATATATTTTACCACCTCAAACTCATATATGATTTCTAGAATACAGATAATATACCCTTGAGTATATCCATGGCACTTCCAAAGCAACACAGCCAGAATATTTTCTTCTTCAAATTCAAAATGTCTATTAATCCTTAATTGTCATTCAAAATATTTCTGAGAATGACCTATTATTCTCATTTCTAATATCACCCAGTTTTCCATAATCCCCATATATTGTACTTACACAATTCTCTATCAATTCCAAATGCACCACTTTACTCTTTAGCTTTTCTCCTCTAGAACATGTTACACTTTCAGATAAATTGTCCAAAACTATTGTTCATTATGGAACTCATTTTCATAAACAAAATCGTTTCCTACTGACTTTTTGAGAAAAAAAAATATTCAAAATTTAATCCACTTAGTCCCCAGCTTCCAGATAGGACCCATCCCCTTTTATAACTTGGGTTTAATGATTCCTTAAAGAAGTCTGTTTTCCATCACTCTCAAATTATTTATAAATTAGAGACTGAGTGTCGCAACCCCTTGCCCGCAAGGAAGACGCAACTCGGGAATCTTCTTTCAGCAGTTTATTCAGGCCCTTGATATTTCTTCTTCTCCTCCTCGGATGCCCCTCCCAGCCTTAATAAAGCATCCCAAGCCCCAATGCAAAGCTGCCGCGTGGAGCTTTCTCACAGGGTGGTGAAAAATCATGTGCCAACTCTCCCAGATAAGAAGTTGTTTGTCACAGACCACAGCGGAGCCAGCGTCATCTTGTAATGGCGACCATAATCTGCAGAAACGGCAGAAGCGGCTCACCACAGTTCCCCCTTTCTGTTTTCTTAAAACAATACAGGCGAGAGTAGAGGTCCTATCCCACTGTGCAGAAGTGGCTGCATAGTATGGCTCAGTCCTAAGGAGGCGCCTTCCCCAGATCTGAAGCCATATCAGCCGACGCCTTTTTTCGTGGGGCGGGGCGTGGACGCGTCTAACCCGCATGCAATAGGACATGCTCTCCTTGAGGTCCACGTCAAGGATCACTCAAGTGCAGTGCCTTGCCTCGCATCCTGTATCGTGACGATGGTGGACGAAGGGGGATAGCTGAGGCTGAACTGTGGCTGTTTATAAGGACAAACAAGTTGACAGCACCCTGAAAGAAAGGCACGGACTTTAAGGCGATAGAAAAGCACTAGTGTGGAAACCCATCTGCGTGCAATGGCAGTAAGACCGGCAGAGTGCAAGGGCTTTCCAACACTAAGAGAATAACAAGGAAAGTCATGTCGATCCCAGTGCAATGTTATAATAATTTGGGGTGTAACGACCATGACAAAGGTTTACTGTTTAAGATGCGCAAGCCAGACTTGAGGTGAGTTGCCATTTTCTAAAGCTGCAAGAGCTTGTATGGTCATAGCCTTATCGTGAGCACTGCGGGCCTTAAGGCGACAGAGAAACCACAAACAGAGGAACATACCGAAGCAACACATTGCACCAAAAATGCCTACCCCCACCCATTCCTTAAAGAAGGAAAATGCAGAGGATAGCCAACTGGTGAATTGACCCAAAGTCACTGGTTCGACATGGGTACTATTCTAAACAGCAATCTGAGTTAGTTGAGACTGGATCAAGTTTTCTGCTTCCATGGACCATGTTCCGGATAGATACTCCCCGATGATGCGGGAGGCATTTCTGGAATCATAAAATCTGACAGAGGTTATACATAAATGTGCACGTTGATCAATACAACCCAAATGTACTAGGTCAGACAATTCCTCAACTTGAGCTTGAAGCAGATCTATCCTTTGATTAGCAGCCAAAATCCCAGATAGAATGTGTTGATTAATTCTACTTTGAGATTCAAGTATGGTGGATGTTTGTTGAATAACCTGATTAATAGTGGCAGCAGTTTGTACCTGGCTGGCCATGGCTACTCCAGCTATAACTGCTGCAGCAGCAGATACTGCCACAGCTGTCACTATGGCTGCCATAATTCCAAAATCTCTATGGGCTCTAATCAGTTCAACAATAGGAAATGACTCTGGATCTGCAGTAACCGGGATCGGGACAAAGGTTGGAAATTTCATAACCATTGCCGTAATCCAGGATCCATTCCAACACTCAGACAAGTAACAGGTAATATTAGAACAATTAAGCATCCCCTGTAATGTAACATTAGCCAAAAGAAACAGGAACGGAGATTGGAGACAGACTGCTGCGGAGGGTAATGTAGCATTATATAATTGTGAATTATTTGCAGAAATTTTAAGCCTCCTACCTCGCTCCGAGTCTTGGGTACTGCCAGAAACATTAAACAGCCAACTTTGGACTCCTAATATTTCCCTGGGGAAACACAAGCGCGGACTAGACTAGCCCAATCTGAGGGAGTCATGCAAAATCTAGTAAGTCCCTCCACCTGAGTGAGAGTGAAAGCGGCATCTATGCCATAAGTGCGGACAGATTCTGCCAAGGTTTTAATTATCTTAAAGTCTAAAGGCTCATGATATCTTCCCCTGTTATTGTCCTGAAATACAGGGTATGCAAGTCCCATATCTGTATTAACTGTCCTCCAAACTTGTGCATGAAAAGATCTCCCGGAACCTTGGCTCCCCCCCACATACGGAGGTGGGGCAATCGGCACCATATCTTCTTCTAGATATTCTACCTCCTCCTCCTCAGAGTTTTGTTGACCGATGTTAACTCCCTTCCCCTTCTTACAGTAGGCCTGCGTGCCCTGTGTCTCCTTTTTCTTCTTTTTCATTTTTATCTTATGTAGTTGTTGTAACAATATATCAAGGTCCTCAGAACTCTCTGAGTCGCTTGTGTTCTCAGGCGTTTTTAATTCGGTCAAGTCTGGGTAGAGCCTTCTCCTATTTTTATCTTCAGGCTCTTTTGCCTTCTCACTACTGTTACTTTTAATACTCTCTGCCACTTCACTACATGATCCTTCAGATTTTTCCTCATGCAGTTGCTCAAGAATAGCTTGACCCTCACTCACAGCTTCCTGGCATTTACCATCTGTTATACATCCTCTAACTAACTTCCAAAGTGGTATAATGCCACCCTGCAAGGTACCTTGCTCATGAGCGAAATCTAGATCTTTCCCTAATTTGTCCCAGCTGGGAACCGTAAGACTCCCTGAAAAAGCAAACCAAGGAGCCGCTATATCAGCTTCTCTTAAAAACATCTGCAAAGTACTCTGCTTTATCTTAAGTCCTTTTGAATGTAACAACCCATCTAGGGCCAACAAAATTGGGCTTGAAGAAGCAACGCCCATAATGTTTTTAGAGCTATAAAGAAAGTGAAAGTACAAAAGTCCCCGCTCTCTTCCTTTTACAGCGGAGCGTTCCGTTCTATGAATTCCCCGCTCTCTTCCTTTTACAGGGGAGCGTCCCTGTCGTAACAACAACAAAAGAAGCACAAAAAACAAAAGCGAAAGTAGAAGCGAAAGTACACAGTGCAGCTGCAATAAAATGTAAGGCTCTCTCTGTGTTTACAGAGGAGCTGCCCCGCTTTGGTCGCGGATCCCACTTACTAGGGACTAACCCCGCTTTGATCGCGGATCCCACTTATTGGGACTAACCCCGCTTTGGTCGCGGATCCCACTTACCTGGGACTAACCGGTGCACCACCCCTGACTGCTGAAAGTTCTGGTTCCCGGGTCTCGGCACCACTTGTCGCAACCCCTTGCCCGCAAGGGAGACGCAACTCGGGAATCTTCTTTCAGCAGTTTATTCAGGCCCTTGATATTTCTTCTTCTCCTCCTCGGATGCCCCTCCCAGCCTTAATAAAGCATCCCAAGCCCCAATGCAAAGCTGCCGCGTGGAGCTTTCTCACAGGGTGGTGAAAAATCATGTGCCAACTTTCCCAGATAAGAAGTTGTTTGTCACAGACCACAGCGGAGCCAGCGTCATCTTGTAATGGTGACCATAGTCTGCAGAAACGGCAGAAGCGGCTCACCACAACTGAGTATAGTGTATTATTAAGAATTAAATCTCTTGTGTCAGATTATCGTACTTCCCCTAGTAACTAGTTGTTATGACCTCGGGCAAGTCCTTAAAATACATTAATTTCTTCATTTGGAAAAAGAGAATAAAAACTGTTTTCTTCATAGATTTTCTCTGAGTATTAAATCACTCCATGTGAATAAAATTATTACAATGCAATCAGGCACATACTAATTCTTAATCTGCTTATTAATTTAAAAATATTTTCTTCATTGTCACCTTTTTGTAAACATCCAATGTGTTCAGCTTTTCCTCTCTCACAATGCTAACATTTATATAATCAAAACTACCTCAATCTCTCAGTACTACTAATTATACTCCAGTCTACCTTTAAATTTTTCCCACCTAAATATTCTTTCTTCACTAATCTCCCCAATCTCAGTATGTGGCAACACTATTACTAATTTTCCATGCTTAGAAATTTGATTATTTTCTTCTCCTAAGTCCACTTCATCTAATCACATTCTATCAATTCCAACTTCTAGCAAGTCCAAAAGATATGTCTCCTTTTTTCTATATTTATTATTCTTACAGTACTTCAAGTTACAAATATCTCTTATCTCAAACACTTAAATAGCTTGTTTACTTCCAGTCTTTCCCTTAATCTATTCTCACACCAGTAGCCAAAACCATCATTTAAATGCATAAATAATCAGCACTTGTGGATAAGCTAGAGTAGGCACAACACACCCCCTATCCTACTGAATGCTACTCTGAAAACTGAGAAAAATATATTAAGCAGATGTTTGAGAATTTTGAAAAGTAAATAGTAAAAGTCTAATCATAGAAGGATGCTCAAAATTGGAGGAATTACCAAGCATCTTACTGCTTAAAGGATCTTCTTTGTCTAGACATAAGACCACCTAAAACCAGAAGTGGGCATCAGTATGACCACAGAGGAATCAAGAAGGAGCTCTTTATTTGTAGCTCAAGAAATGGGAAAGGAGGCTCCTGTGCATGGCAGTGGTGGTGACAAGGACCTACAAATGCCTAAAACTCTGAAGAGGTTTCCTTTTTTCCTCTCTGACTGCAAGTAGGGGAATTCCAATGAATAGTGCAAACCTCATTGCTTTTTTTTTTTTTTTTTTTCTGTGAACATCCTGCAGCTGAGCTCTGGACAGAAATGCAATAGCAGGCAGGCATACAGGTTAAATAAAGCCTGAGCTTCTTACACAAAGAACTAGAAAGGAGAGCTTCGGGGAATAAGAAAGTGCCAAGAGTCTATGGAGGAGGAAGAACCAACCCTATAAATTTGCCTCTGAGCTCCTGGGCTCATCTCCAACTTCAAGCACGAATCTGATGCTAAACAATAACACAAAGAATTTTTGGAACTGAGCTAAAATTTCTATCCTTGTCCAGGTCCCATACTGCCTACTGTGTATCTCCCATGCAGGCCATGTTAAAATAGCATGGCCAAAACTCTGAAACACAACTGGTATTGCAACCATGACACAAAAAGTTCTGGCCAGAACTTGCAGACTTGAATTCATCCAAGTAAATGGCCTGCTGGTACAGAAATATTATTTTTCCATATGATTTAACTAATAACCAGAATTTTGTAGCATTTTATACAAAAGTTTCAAGATATAATCTTCAATTACTTGGAATATAAAGAATAAAAAAAAAATCCCACCTTGTGTTGAAAACACCACCAATATTTATCAATACTAAAATAGCACAGATGCCAGAAATATGTGACAGAGATCTTAAAAGCAGCTACAGTTACTCCTTAGTATTTGTACATGTTTGGTCTCTGGAGCCCTTATAGATATTAAACACTATCGATGCTCGAGTCTCTTATATAAAATGGTATAGTTTTGATGGAGTTATTTGAATTTTTATATGGAAAGGCAAACGATTCAGAATAACTAGTGCAATATGAAAGGACATGATGGAAAATGTCTGGGGCATATGTAATAAACCATTCTTTTTTCCTGAGTTCATTAAATATGTATCATGCTTGAAAGTAAATATTATATCATTTTTAAAGGGGTTTAAAATATGGGTATATGTGACATAAAAGACAATACTAACTTAAAACAGGGAAACATACATTTATGGTGTAAAGCTTCTATATGCAAATGTTGATTCTAAGTAGACTTTGGAAAGTTACTTATGGCAATTTTAATCATTACAACAAATACTAAAAATAAAACTATATAAATAAATACAATAAAATACAGTTGATCAAATGAAATGAAGTAGGGGGAAATAATCCCAGAGAAAGCAGATAAATGGAAACAGACAAGCAAAAACAAAACTAAAATATGCAGAGAAAACAAATAGAAAACAAAAAAATCAGATTTAAATTTAAATTAATAATTACATTAGATATCTAATCTTATTCCAAGTCCAAGCACATCAAACAAAAGACATTGTCAGAAAATATCAAAACTTCTAACTCTAATTTGCTTGTAAGAAACTCAGTCTGAATATAATATTTGTAGATTAAAAAGTAAAATGATGAAAAATGAATATACTGGATAACTACATTCAAAAGGATGATGGAATGATTTTATCTATGTCAGGCAACTTCAGAATAAAGAAATAACAAATCACATGAAATTACTTCCTAATTATTATCATTAAGAACTTTCGAACCACTCATAGAATAACATAAAAATTACGTATTTTGACCTAACAAAAATCACATCTACACTCCTATTAAGGGACTCCCAGTATGCTTACAAACAACTTTGCTTTATAATTTCTAAAATATCTGAAATTCTGAAATTCTCTTCTTCATCATTGTCCGTTTTTCTTACATCAGAATATGTGCTTCATAATGGAATCATCCTGGACTATCTTGTACCCTCCAATGTCTTTGGTATCTATACACAGGCTTAGTATAGAATAGATATTCAATGAAATACTTTTTTTTGGTACTAGGGATTGAACTCAAGAGCACTGAACCACTGAACCTCAACCCCAGCCCTATTTTGTCCTTTATTTAGAGACAGGGTCTCACTGAGTTGCTTAGTGCCTTACAGTTGCTGAGGCTGACTTGGAACTCACGAACCTCCTGTCTCAACCTCCTGAGCTACTGGGATTAAGGTGTGTGCCACTGCACCCAGCTCCAATAAATGACTTTTGAGTGTATGTACAAATCTTTTTTCCTTACATTTTTATATCAATTGTGTTTTTACCATGATATAATAAAGTCTTAAAAATTACCACAAGAAATAATCTTACCACCATTTGTGAATTTTGAACTCATTGATTAAAACTTTTATTACTATCTTTCTATAGGTAAATATTTTTTGACTTGTCATCTTATGAATGTATATTGATAATGTGAGGAGAATGCTTAAAGGATTATTCTGTCTTTTTCTTGGAAGTTCTTTGCATTATTTTACTATGGGTTTTCAAAGTAAGTACAAATTAGGCAAAGATCATGTAAATTTTCATGAATATCAGAAAGCATGTTGATGTTGGTCATTAATAAATTCCAAGAGAACTCAGGATCTATTGTTCCAATGCAATTAATATAAAAGGAATAAGAGGAGAAAAAGATTGAGATAATTTTATTAATAGTCCTGTGAATTTTTTTGTTTGGGGAGTGATTGAATCTGGGATGGACAAAGTTTGAAGGTCAATATTGACAGGGTTCAGTAGAATTTAATTGGTAAATACATTGATTACTTTCAGCTGGAAGGGCATGAATGGTTAAGTTATGCTGCGGTCTGGCTGTAGCAAAATAACCAGGGGGTGACGAACAACTTCTGTACATTGATACAGCAGGAGTGGGAGCCGTTTATTGTAGGAAAGGAGGGGTATGTATACATTCCACACAGCTTATCTTAATTAACATAAACTAGATACAGCAGTCAACCAATAAGGAATCTCCACACTTAATGGCTCCCTGGCATTACTTCACAAACCACTCCCTCTGGCAAAATGCCAGGCACCCTCTTGACTTGTTTACAGACTCTAACATCTCCCCCTTTTGTTTAGTTTAAATAAGGACCATAGTGGTTTTTACACAAACACCATAAATAATCTGCTAGAAGCAGAAGGGGAGGATACAAAATATCACAATACCAAGCCAATTGATGGCTCCATGCAAGAGCCCTTAGAAAAATTATACCAGCAATGACACCGTTAGCAAAGATACCGAGTTACAATTTGTTGTAGATTACAGTATGTTGTCTCAGTTCATGTAAAGCAGTGTCTCAATAGATTAACTCACAGTCCAGGTAAATTACAGCAAGCCATTGAAATGATAATGATTATGTTAAGATGTGCATTCAATTGGAGATTAGACCCCTGCTGTCCTCCTCAGCCTGATACTTTGGAGCTCTCGCGGGACTCCCAGAGAGTTCCAATTGGTTGGGGAAGTGCAGTAGGAGGGAATTCCGGAGGAGGGATTTCCTGTTGGTGTAGTGTGTCCCCAGAGAAGGCCAGGTGGCGTGCGAGAGAATTCCCGGGGAGCATGGGTAGAGTGTGCTGGTGGAGTTCAGAAATAAAGTTTGTTCCTGCTTCAGTGGCTTGTTATTTGTGCCCAGCAAGACTGCGGCATTTGGCGACCCATGTGGGGAACACCCGAAGCTCGGAGGTAAGTGAAATTGCTCGCCCCTAAGGGAAGGCAAGAGAATGAGTGACCATTTCAAAAAACAATGTGTTCTTGTTTTGATTTGTTTTGTTTTTGTTTCAAGCTGCCTATCCCTAGAACTTTCAGGCAAACTGGGAAAAATGGTTGGCTCAAGGTTTGAAGTTGTTCGGCCCTGAGGAAGAGATAGAGATAGACCACGAAAATACATTTCAAGAAAATAGGAAAATTGATACAACAATATTTTATTCTGTTTTTGTTTCATTCTGTTTCGGTTTTGTTTTGTGTTATCTTGTTGGGTTGCATTATCTTTATAGTAAATTAGAAATTAGTAAAAAACAAACCGAAAGAGTGTTAAGCAAATTGTTAGAGGTTCAGACCATGGAGAAAGACATTTTAGATCAAGCAAAAGAGAAGGTCTCCCGAGCTAGTCAGACAGAGGAAGAAAATTTAAAGGAAAAGGGGCTATTAGGGAAGAAGCTACAACAGGAGACTGCTACTAACACCGTTCTATCACCAGAGGATGTAATTCAACCAACAGCTCCACCTATAGAGACAGCTGAGTGGCCCTCAACCCCCGTAGTTGATAGATGGGATCCTGAGAAAGGACCTCAAAGATTAGCATGCCCTGTACTTGAGCAGGCAGGAGGGCAGCAAATTCACCGTGCTGTAGATTTCAAAACAGTGAAGCAGTTAAAGGAAGCTGTAAAAACCTATGGTCCCCAAGCACCCTTCACTGTAAGCATGGTCGAATCCATTACCAAGTTGGACATGACGCCAGCAGATTGGGCTAGCATGTGTAAATCTGTGCTAAATGGAGGACAATATTTGTTATGGAAGGTTGCAATGAGGAATTTTGCATGGAGACGGCTAGGCAAAATGCAGCAGCCGGTTACCCTAAAAGAAATCTAAATATGTTGTTAGGAAAAGGACCTTATGAGGGTCAAGAGCAACAAATTGAATATGATCCTGCTATATATGCACAAATTGCTGCAGATGCAGTTAGGGCGTGGAAGACTTTACAAGGACATGGAGATTTACAAGGTCAATTATCTAAGGTAATACAGGGAGCTAATGAACCTTACACTGAATTTGTAGATAGGCTTCTTCAAACAGCTGCCAGAGTTTTGGGGGATACAGAACAAGCAATGCCATTAATAAAACAACTGGCTTATGAGCAAGTAAAAAATGGACAAGGACCAAGTATTTACCCACGGTATTGTGGAGAAAGGCATCAGGCTCCATTGCCAAAAAACGGATTGGGGGGCCCAATGCTCCAGGGCCCACAACCACAAATATACGGGGCAACACCATCAGGGTAGTGCCCAGGACACATTATCCATTAAATCCATCATCAGACAAACTAGAGGGAGCGCAGGGTTGGACATCTGTGCCTCCACCAGAGCAGTACTAACTCCAGAGATGGGAGTTCAAATCATTCCCACAGGAGTAAAAGGACCTCTTCCCCAAGGAACACTAGGCTTATTATTGGGATGCAGTTCTTCTACACTAAAAGGACTTACGATAAGTCCTGGGGTAATTGATCCCAATTATAAAGGTGAAATAAAAATTATAGCTAGTTCTCCAAGAGGTATATCAGTAATTTCACCAGGAGATAGAATAGCACAGTTACTAATAATACCCAGCCTGCATGATAAATTTTCCAGTCATATTGTAGAAAGAGGTTCCAGAGGATTAGGCTCCACAGGCGTAGATTGGGCTATGCTTTCTTTAAATTTAGATCCTGGCCCCATGCTAAAACTAAATATTCAAGGACATGAATTTAATGGGCTATTAGTCCATATACTATGGATCAAATTGATGAGTTAGCTAATGAGTTAAATACTTGGGCAATAATCATGTGTAAATCTAATGTTTCATTTGATAATCACTTACCGTCTAATCCTTTGTTGTCTTTTTGGTCTTCCCATCCTGTAGTTTTTCCAAAAATGACAAGAAAAACACCTATCATGAATGCTCCAAATATATTCACTGATGGGTCAAATAATGGTACAGCAGCAGTAGTGACCCCTGATCAAACTTTTACATTTTTAGTACCCAAACAATCAGCTCAAAAGGTAGAGCTTAATGCAGTATTACAAGCTTTTGTGATGTTTAAAGATTCTGTATTTATTTTCTGATAGTCAGTATATAGTTAATGCTATAGTATCCCTTGAAGATGCTGATAGGATTTCCCCTTCCTCTATTGTTTTCTCTTTGTTTTCCACTATACAAAGTCTAATCTGGGACAGAAAAGATCCATGCTTTATAGGACATATCAGGGCACATACAGGATTGCCTGGAACCCTTAGTTTGGGCAATGATTTAGCAGATAAATCTACACATGACATACATATTTTCTCCACAATAGAAGAAGCTATAAATTTCCATAAAAGGTTCCATGTCAATGCTAATACTTTACAAAAGCATTTTAAAATAACTAAGGAACAAGCCATACAAATAATAAAACAATGTCAAAATTGTGTGACCTTTTTACCACAAGTTAATCTTGGAGTCAATCCTAGAGGATTGATACCTAACCATATTTGGCAGATGGACGTCACGCACTTGCCAGAATTTGGAAAATTGAAATATTTTCTTGTTACAGTTGATACTTCTTCTGGATTTTTGATGGGCTCCCTTCATGCCGGAGAAAAAACTAAAGATATTATAGCACATTGCTTACAAAATTTTGCCACTGTGGGCGTTCCAAAACAGTTAAAAACAGATAATGGTCCTGGCTATACCTCTAACTCTTTTAAACAATTTTGCTCATCATTTGGCATTACTCACATAACAGGAATTCCATACAATCCACAGGGACAAGGCATAGTTGAAAGAGCTCATCAAACTATTAAAATGTACTTCTTAAAACAAAAAGAGGGAATTGGAAATGGGTATATATCCCCCAAAGATAAACTTAAAATAACCCTTTTTACTCTAAACTTTTTAAATTTGGATTCATCAGGGCTTAGTGCTGCGGAAAGGCATATGTATCCAAAAAATGTACATAAGCCTAAGGTACTTTGGAAGGATATTCTAACAGGACAATGGAAAGGTCCTGACCCAGTGATTGTCTGGAGTCAGGGTTCTGTTTGTGTGTTTCCACAGGGAGAACAGCAGCCAATTTGGATTCCAGAGAGACTAACCAAAGCGTTTTCTACAGACCAAAAAGAAGATGATTTGACTCAAATCCATAACAGCTGATATCCAGAGCTCCAGCTTGGCTATTCTTACATCTGCGACAGTGATTAACCAGGATGCTTTTTTCAATATCTATTTTATTATTGCCTTTTCCCACATCATAAAGTTCTATTTTATTTTTTGAGCTCATACAGAACCTAGGTTAATGTTTTTCTGATCAGTTTTATTTTTTGACTGTGGAGTTTTTAAATATTGCAATGGAGATTTCACCTGTGTAAAGCTACAAGCCTTTACTATTGCCTTATGTGTTGCATGTTTGTGTGCACTCTTGTGTTTTGTGTTGTATGTCTGTGTGTGCATATGTCCATAGATCATATATGAGGAGCGCTCATGAAAAAATGGATCCAAATATTTTTATTATTCACGTGATTTAAATGGTTTAATTTAAATTGGGTAAAAAGCTGTTGAGGATTGTTTTAATATGTGAACAAATAAGGAGGTTAATAGATCTGTTTGTTTACTTTCACCTTTCCTTTTCATTATATTTAATAATTCTGTTCAGGATAATGTAAATTGTTCAGAAAATTGTTTTCTTAGTACCTGTTGGAATGTTACATAATTTTTTTTTTAGCATCATTGCCGGAATTCCTATCTTCATCCCAGTGCCAGTGAAGACAAAGATAAAACCAAACTACAGCTTCTTCGATAGTTATCACAACAAACTGTATAAACTGATGCATCAATGAATAATAACTCAACAAGTAATGCTCAATCAAGGAGTCAATTTACTTTGGGAGGAAATGGACATATTGATGGATTCCTCTGCTTTGAACTGCTTGCAGAACTTGCCTGGACTATGTATCACTTGTATGCATTGTGAACTATCTGTTGATGCAGCGAATTGTGGTAATGCTGGAGTATCTTTGCTGATGGTGTCACTGGTGGTACAATTTTTCAAAGGAGCCCTCAATTGGCTTAGTGTCCTGGCATTTCTGTATCTTCCTCCCTTCTGCTAGTGATGGTCTAAAATTTGGGGGCCAACAGAGTTGAGGCAAAGAACCTCACCCCCCACTAGTACAAAGGCCAAGTTTGGGGGCCAACAGAGGTGAGGAAAAGAACCTCACCCCCCACTGGTGCATAGGCCTATCCACAAGTATGACTGTATGCTGTACCGGTAGTCAGTGACGGGTATGATCCAATTGCAGTGGTACCAACCTAAGACAGGAGGCTGACGCCTTGAGGTCAGCTCATCCAATGACAGGTAAGGGCCATATGTAGTATTGGATAGCCTAACAGGCACGGTTCCTAAACCACATGCTTGGTGCTTAATTAAACAGACAGGGGGAGATGCTGAGAGCCATAGCCAAGTAGGAATGATGCATTTTTGGTTGAAAGGTGACACCAGCAAGCCATTGAGATGATAATGATTATGTTAACATTTGCATTCAATTGGAGACTAGACCCCTGCTGTCTGCCTTGTCCTGCTACTTTGGAGCTCTCTTGGGACTCCCAGAGAAGTTCAGAAATAAAGTTTGTTCCTGCTTCAGTGGCTCCTGATTTGTGCCCAGCCAGACTGCCGCAAAGTTATACAGCATACTGGACTATTGCATAAAGTCTGCACATTCAGATCATCTTGGCATCCACTGTGAGGGTGAAGTGCAAATAAACATTACATGTCAAAGGACCCAACAATTATTTGTTGAATGGAAGAAAGGTAAACTACAGAGATTTTTGAAGGCCATTCACTGTATACTAACATATGATACTCTCCATCTCTCTTCTTATAAAGATATTCTGCTTTGTTACTCTCAGGAGTAAACATGAAACCCAGTCTAAACCAGTGATAATTATATCACTGAAATGTGCATAGTGAATTTCCAAGGGATAATCTTGGACTCAATCAAAAGTCTTCAATAGAAATTTTAAATTTGGAGGAAAAAGTTGAATGATTCCTGTTGTACTTCCATTTTTTGTTCACTGAATGTTGAGATTGTGAGTGCTGTCAATTGTCACAGCTCCTCCATCATATGCTGATTATCAGGGAGTATGCCGGACATTTAGAAATGAGCTGGGCATGTTGACACAACCTATAATCTAAGGGAGTCTGAGTCAGGAGAATTCCAAGTTTTAGGCCAGTCTTTGCAACTTAGTGGAAGATCCTACCACAAAATAAAAACAAAAAGGGCTGAGGATGTAGTTTCCAGAGTGGTAGAGCATCCCTGGGTTCACTTTGGTGCTGGAGAAAAGAAAGTAAGAGTGATAGGGAAAGAGAGAAAGAAACCAGAATGTCACATGCTGGGGGAGCACATCTCTAACTCGAAATTCTTTTCATTTGGCAAAAGGAAACTCAATTAATGTCACATAAGAGCCTTCTATTCTCTTACATGGGGAGAGAGAATGACTTACCCCACTGATACATTTGGGAAGATTAAATCAGACATACTCTGTTCAAATTGGCTACTTTTTACTTTTAGAATGGAGCAGCTTGAAAAAAGGTATGAAAAGAATTCCACCATCATGGCCTGTAACTGGTTCTGTCTCAATCAGTGACTGACTGTTCTGCAAAAGGCATATCTTTCAATTTACCATTATCACTGATAATGTTGACTTCCTGAGGTATTCTCCATTGATTCAGGACTTTGACAAGGAGGAGCAGTAATAGATATGGGGCCTCTTCAAAACACCATAGGAAGGAAAGCTGAACACCAGTTTTCTATCTGTTTAAATTCTTGAATCCATCTTTTTTTTTAAATGCAATCCTTACAGGTAGATTAAGTAATCTAATTAGTCCCTTTTCTTCTTATTCAAATTCCATTTGTGTTTCTGTCACATGCCAAATTGAAAACAACTGAATAATATGATCATATGGATTCGTTATATTTTCTTACCTAGACTAGTTAGAAAAATATCACTGTATTTGTATGAAGAGGATGACAAGTTGGTTTAATCTTCTAAAACTTTACTGTATAATGCTACCAGTGCCAAAATGCAAATCGCCATTCTCTTTCTTTAAGGTCTCAAGAATGTGGTATTCCTCAGTGCAATATTTCCTTCTTGGATTTTTTATTACAATTTTAGTAATTATAGGAAAGCAAATATATTATCAAAAATTCGATTTTT
Source organism: Marmota monax (assembly GCF_021218885.2). Taxonomy (NCBI): domain Eukaryota; kingdom Metazoa; phylum Chordata; class Mammalia; order Rodentia; family Sciuridae; genus Marmota; species Marmota monax. The sequence goes on from NW_026695005.1 coordinate 636,371, forward strand.
TTGAATTACAAATTCTGTTGCATAGTTGCCTCAGATGATTAAAATAAATGTGAAATTGTTCACATACTCATTGACTTTATTCATTGGGTAAATATGTGTAATTTAAATCACAGCATAGCATCCTTGAAATCATTTTTTTCCAGGATATTTTTTCCTTTGGCTCAATATAACATTCTGACACATTTTATTCATGTATTATCAATGTGAATGAATCATGTCATCAGTATACGCAGTGTTTCTGTAAATTTTATGGTTTGATTGAAACTTTATTCTTGATACATTTTAGACAACTTCACATACTTTGAGTAATCTTGTGATTTAAAAATATGTTATCTTTGTAATTTTTAACCCGTAAGACGGTAAGATTTCCTAACGTGTACCTTAAATTCCTGAAAATGCATACGTTTATTGAAAGAAAGGAAGAAAGAAAGAAAGAAAGAAAGAAAGAGACTGATGGTATTTTACCAGTATGAACTATATATTCACAGTTACAAATAATGTTTGTATAGCAGTTTGTTTTAGTCAGCTTTTTCTCTGCTGTGACCCAAAGACCTGACAAGAACAATTAGAGGAGGAAAAGTTTTTTTGTTTCTCACAGTTTCAGAGATCCCATTCTTTGGGACATCAAGTGAGGCTGAACATCCCAGTAGAAGTGCTTGGCAGAGGAAAGCAGCTCAGGACATTACCAGGATGCAGAAGAGAGATCCACTAGCTAGACATAAAATATATACCACAAAGGCATGCTCCAATGACCCCTCTCCACCAGTCACATCCTACCTGCCTTCAGTTACCACTCAGTTAACCCCTATCAGAAGATTAATTCACTGATCAGGTTAAGGTTCTCATAATTAAATCATTTTACTTCTGAATGTTCTTGCATTGTCTCACAGATGAGCTTTTGGTGGACATCTTTTATCTAAACCGTAACACAGTTCTTAACCATTTGGGAGTAATGGATTATTTTGAGTATCTAGAGAATGGTATCTCTCCTTTCTCTATATTCTTGTTCAACAATAGGTTTAAGCAATTTGTTTACTTTCCTGATGTCTACCCATGTACCTTTTGCATATATGCATCCCAAGGTAAGGAAATAACTTTAGTTTTTTTAGTGCATTGGGGAAAACATTTAACCAAGAAGCAAAATAATATTGATTTTTTTTCTTATTCTCATGGTTCAATTTTATCTATTTATATTTCTTAGATTTCCTTATCCTTGTGTTGATCAATTTGTATTACATCAATTTTAGAAAATTCTAAGTCTCTGCATCTAAAATGGCTCAAAATTTACATTTCAGTAGCAAGATCTTCATCTGCAGTATTTCCGAAATGTTAAAAGATATTTGGGTTGTAACCAGCTATGATACTGTCCCATAGAAAGCTGAAATATTTAACATAGAATCTACAAAGTGTGATCACTTCTCGTTTTTTGTATAAGAATGTTTTTCTGTTTGTGAACTTCCCTTGGGAACCTGTTAAATTATTTTGCATGCTCAAAGACATGTGCTGTGAGTAAGGAAATAAATTTACATTCTGGTCTAAGTTACAGTTAGATAAGAGGAATCTTCAAATTGGTAGACACTGAAAAGTCTTGTCTCCTGAATGATGATTCTTCCTGACTTGCAGTTATTTCCTCCAATTGGATCAGGATTTACTAATATAAAACTTCATGTCCAGTACCTTACATGTGTACACTAATACAATGCTAATTTTTTCATTTTAAAATTGACGCTGTGACAAGCTGGATAATTTTCATAAGTGAATTAATTGCCAAAGGATTCTTTTTTACAACCATCGGGTTGGTGATGGAAATTGAGCTTAAATATTTCTTAGATATTTACCTAGTACTGATTGCATACATCAAAAAGTCCAAATTCCTCAGCCAAGCATTTTAGAATTTTCATTATTTGCCACCATCAAAATTGTCCTGCCAAGCACAGTGGTTCATGTCTCTAATCCCAGTGTCTGAGAAAGCAAGAGGACAGACAGTGAGTTCACAGCCAGCTTCAGCACTTTAGTGAGACACTAAACAACTTATTAAGATCTTGTCTCAGAATAAAATATAAAAATAATTGTGTGTAGTTCAGTGGTTAGGTGCCCTTGGGTTCAATTCCCATTACTCCTCTTACTCCTCAAAAAAAATATTACTTTTAAATTATCAATAATATTTCTTAAATCTGTACTTTTGCCCACAAATGGCTTAAGTACTTGATCTTATTTCATTTTATTTTGTTTTGATGCCAGTGATTGAACCCAGGGCCTCATGCATGTTAATAACATGTTCTATCACTGAGATACACCCCCGCCTATTTATTTTAATAAGCCAAATATTTTTTTGAAATACTACTACTATTGTTTTATCATTTTACAGAAAGAGAAACAGAGGTCTAGATGGATAAATCGAATTACCCAAGTTCTCAAAAATACTCTTGCCCACTTAAAGACTTTATGAAGGAGCATATTTGTTGTATTCGTTCAAAGATGGATACTGGAAATGAGCCACAGTTTAGACAGTTAATATTTTTTAATGTCCTGGATATTCATCATTTGTTTCTCTAGCTTTGATCTCCATAATTGTACACCTTCTTTTCCATACTTGGTAGAGTCAGAAGTGACTTTACTGACTGCATTAGTTTACCTCTCTTGCTGTCTAGCTTCATATTTGTCTCCACTAGTAGTATCATTTCAAGAAATGTGGGTCACCAGGAAGCTTGGTTCATGGGATACAGTATATCCAGTGATGTTTGAACTATGTATTGTGAATAGGACTGCAATAACAAGTTTAATAATCAGGGCTCTGTAAGGAAAATACAATGTAAAACTGTGATGTGGATTTTGAAATGAAGTTGTGTTATTCTCTGCAAATAACCACTATTGTTTTACAAAACAGCCTTTGACTTGTTCATAAACTTGACTATTAGCCATCAGGTTACCATGAAACCTGAGACTCTCCAATGACTTGGGTGCTTTTGAATCCAATATGCCATAGGTTGGGTAGCAGACTCGGAGCATTCCATTGTTAAATGGAAGTAGTATGTATACTACTGGGCTTGCAGAAATTCCAAAGGTATCAGCAATTTATATAGCTAAGTGATATAGATGTCCATGACCCTGTACACTGACTTCTTTACCGCTTTTCTTTGAGCTTGCACCTGTAGATAATAAGGTCTTGCGTTTAACAGGGTTACTTAGAAAGAAGAAAAAAAATTCTAGTACTTGAAAATAAATGACTGTAGTTTATATGCCTGTTCATGGTGGCCCCAAGGGACAGTAGTCAGGTATTTAAGTAGTGCACGTTGTGGTTCATTTTTCTTACAGAGAAATAATTGAAAAATGGATTTACACTGAGTGTTGATAGAGGTTAAGTTTTTCATTGGCTAGTCAGAGTACTGAAAGGGAAAAAAATAGAAATTTGGTTTAAATAGGTCTAGGGAAGAGCTATGGATTTTACTTCTCTGAATGGGCACAAAGTGTGAAGCTGGGTTTCACAGGAATGTTTACTGAAGACCAATAGCAGAAGAGTCAGATCTTAATATTCATGTGAAAAAGATTGTGCTGTGGATATCTGTTGACTTTTTTCTTATTATATGAATTTATAAACAGCACGATATTAGGGATGGAGATTTTGAATAGATTTATCACCCAGGATATTCACTTGCTAACCTCTTCTCAGACTACCAATGGCTCCCAAGGTGGCATCATTCCACTGGAAATGTGGAGAAGGTCTGACAGCCACTTCCTTTTCACTGGAAGAGTCACTGTCTCTGGATATAGATTCTCCTTTCCTAGCAGCAATAGTTTGGCACAAATAATCATTGGTAATACTTTTCTCATCATTGAAGTATTTCACATAACATTGCTCTTGACTAAGAAATCTTAGGTAGAGTAACTCAACGCAGAGCAATAGATTCACAGTCATGGAATTAGTTGTATTACTGATTCTCACCTCTAGCCTGAGAGAATCAAATAGCCTTCATAAGTCTTGATTGTTGTGTCAGCTAACTACTAAGTCAGGCCCAAGTACTGTACTCCTTGAAAAATCAGGTATCCTAAATCAAGAACAAACATAATACAATTTCTTCCATAGGCAGGACTCCTAGGCAGAAATGGAGATGTTACTATTCTCAGTATTAATATCAACGATCATTTCACCTTTGTGAAATTTTTTTTGGATATTATTTTCCATTTACAATTTGGGACTCTACTGATTTAGAAACATTAGTTCACAAAGAGGAGTGTTTCAGTGAGGGGAGCAACCATGAGGCTTTTCTTTGGAAGCAGAAAAGAAGCCAACAGAGAGGTCTGAGAGTAACCACAGGGGAAATGAGAAAGAAAGGAAGGAAGAGGGGGAAGAAAGGAGAAAAGGAAGGAGAAAGGGAGAAGAGAGAAAAAAAGAAAGAATTGGTGGTCAAGTAAAGCAGTTTTTAGTAAGTTTGTGGAATTGAACCAATGGGCACCTTGCCACTGAGCTATTTCTCCAGCCCTTTTTAGTTTGGGGTTGTTTCTTTTTTCTTTTCTTTCTTTCTTTCTTTCTTTTTTTTTTTTTTGCTTTTGGTTTTTCTCAGACATGGTCTGGATAAGTTGCTTAGGGCCTCACTAAGTTATTGAGGCTGGTCTTGTACTTGGAACCCTCCTGCCTCAGCCTTCTGAATTTCAAGGATTATATGTGTGCACCACCACACCCAGCTTGTTTTTTTTTTTTTTTTCCCCTCTCTCTATTGAGCAGTGATCACCTTCTTTTGTAAATAGCATCTGGGTTGTTTGTGTTTGTTTTTTTTAAGATAACTGAATTTTATGTAACCAGTGTGTTAGTAAGCTTTGTGCTAAGGTGAGCAAAATACTTGACATGAACAATTTGGAGGAGGAAATTTTTATTTTGGTGCCACAGTCCGGCTGCAGCAAAATAACCGGGGGTGACGAGCAACTTGTGTAGTTTGATACAGCAGGAGTGGGAGCCGTTTATTGTAGGACCGGAAGGGTATATATACATTACACACAGCTTATCTTAATTAACATAAACTAGATACAGCAGTCAACCAATAAGGAATCTCCACACTTAATGGCTCGCTGGCGTTACTTCACAAACCACTCCCTCTGCAAAATGCCAGGCGCCCTCTTGACTTGTTTACAGACTCTAACATTTTGGATCTACAGTTTCAGTGGTTTCAGGATATGGTTGACCAATTCCATTGCTCTGGGCTTTAAGTGAGGCAGAATATCAATGCAGGACATGGCAAAGGTAAAGTTATTCAGCTCATAGAAACTGGAAAGCAGAGAGAGAGAGAAAGAGAATCAGAGAAGATGGGACCAATCCAAGAATATACCCTCTGTGATCACTTTCTCTAGTCTTGCCCTACATGCCTACAGTTACCTCTCAGTAGTCCATTCAAATTATTAATCTATCAAATGGATTAATCTACTGATGAGATTACAGCTCTCATAATCCAGTCCTTTTACCTCTGAACATTGTTGTGTTGCCTAACACATGAGCTCTTTGAAGTTCATTCTTAGATTCAAGCTATAACACCAGATTGGAGGGAAGTTGCTGACTAAACCCTCACTCTAGACCAAGTGTGGTTTCATGATCCAAATTAGGTCAATCCAACTCTGCCTTTAGAATTTCAAAATTTTTGGAGAAACATATGGATTAGAAATTTTTACAGATTTTATTTATTTTATTAGCAGCATAGGGGACAGAAAGTCATTCGGTTTTGCCAGCTCTATCTTATAATCATCCATGGTTCAAGATTTTTGTTTTGTTTTGTTTTCCTGAGATCTAATTATTTAGCTTTACTTTGAGTTTATGAATATGCTCATGACTGTGTTTTTAACCAAAGTCACCTTGGCCATTTTTTATAGCTTACAGCTAAATAATAAAAGAATTATAACATAAAATGAGAATAAAATATTGTACAGAGAATTTGACAACTTATAGTAGGGATAAGGTTGAGTGGCAGAATGCTTATCTAGCATGCAGAAAGTTCTGGGTTCAGTCCGCAGCAAATAAATACATAAGAATTTTACAACTTGTAAATCATCACTGATCTTGAAAAAGGAAGCTTAACTTGTTTGGGGAATATTGAAATGAGATAGAGATTGAGGATATGAACATGCTGAATGTAAATTTTATTGAGAACTCTTACTGTGCATGGGAATGAAGAAATTAAGTGGGATATTAAACTTATATGGTTTAAGAATGTTTTTCCTTTTTAAAAGAATTTCAAATAGAAACACTAAAATATGTTTTTATATTAACAGGTATTTTACTTTTTAGTTTTTTTTAAATAATGAATTTTATAAGTTTACAATTTAAAGTAAAGGTCTTTAATCATACAAATATTATGTTTGTATTCTTCCTATAATCTAAGCAAGCAAAGCTTGAGTGGAGTTACTGGCTGATGTGCTAGTCTTAGGCAGTGGGACACAGAAGCCTGAGGGTAAATTTTCTTCCTCTCCAGTTCCCACAGCTTCAGGCTGGAGACATGACAATCAATCCTTTGTATCCCTGGGTTCCACATCCCGAATTCAGCCAAATGCTAATTGACAATATTTAAAATGAAAATTGCATCAGTATTGAACTTATACAGACTTTTTCTTATTATTCCCTAAATAAATATTTATTTAACTTTTATATTAGGGTTTATAGGTAATCTAGAGATGATTTAAAGTATACAGAAAAAGGTTCCAAGGGATATGTAAATATTATTTCATTTTATTTGAGACATGAGCATCTACATATTTTGGTATCCACAGGGTTCCTGGTACCAATGCCCTACGGATACAGAGAGATGTCTGTGGTTCCACATGACTTCTTAGAACAGTCAAAGCCATTAGCTTATATTTGTATTTTTTTCATTTCCTTGCTCATTATCCTTTTTTTAATCTTTTTCTAAAATTGCAGCCTACATCAGTATTATCCCCTAAGATTATGCCTCAATTATTGTTTTCTAGAAAACCTACCATATGACAGCCAAAACTGTCATGAACAATAGATACATATAAAATGCCATATTTGCATATATTTCTCAAATTATTAATGTTGTAAGTTATATTCTCTTAAGCATTTGTATATTTAATTCCAAAATTTTTAGCATAAACTATATTTAGCCACTACAGAAATAATTTTTATCATCACAAACAATTTGAAGAACTTCCTCATATATTTCTTGCTATTGCTTTCTCAACATGAAGTTTCTAAAAGACAGTTTTTGAATACAGATGAAAGTTGAATATTATTTGCACACTGATAGTATATGTAGCTGTATGCAACATCTATAACACAAACTCCGTAATTTAAATAAGAAGTGGCTATATAGTCCATGAGTCTTCATTTATGTCACATATGACTGCTTTTTGTACTCAATCTGGTTACTGTATTATTTGATTCAATTTTTACATTGAATCTTTGGATAATTAAGTCTTTTTTCCCAGCTGAAAGCTTTTTACCTTAATGGGAAAAAAAAACTTATTTTTTTAATTTATTAAAGCCATAAAAATATATAATTCTTTTCAGTTTCCACTTAATTTTGCCTGATTATATAGTTCTAGATATAAAATAAAATTGTTCTCAAAATGTTAGGTAGTAGATAATAATGAGCAGTAAAACGCATGGAAAGGTCATGCATTTTCTTTAAGGTATTTATAGATTCTTCTTTAAACTATATCCAAGGCAAATGAGTAAACATCTTGTAGCAGACGATTTGTAGAAAACCATCAGATGTGCAGACCTTGAGAATAGTCAAATAGAAACAAAAGGAGCTAATTGGGGAAATATGTCAAGAAAGAAGGATTAATGGAAGCAAATCTCAGTGGAGTCCTCTGAGGTCAGAGTAAAGCTAAGTGTAATAGCCATAGGTGTTCCCATCTACTTCAGAGGGAGATTTCTTTAGTACAGCAGGTGCACTGGGAAAACTTCTGACCATCCACTAACCTCAGTGCAGACATTAACAGAATGGACTTGTAAGCAAAGTCCCCCTGAGTAGGATGGCTACAATGACATTACCGGATAAGACCAACTAGGGTCAAAAACTCCAGTGCTCAACGTGAAGGAGTTGAACACCTGACTGGCAAAGAACACAGAGGGTGAACCCCAGTTCTCAAGGCAAAAACATCAGGTGTAAGTTTGGAAGCAGCTGTCTCCTTTGTCTATCTCCTTTGTCATTCTCTTCTTGGAGATAAGCCACTCTTTATTGAGAGTACTCTTTGCTCCAGCCTCACTTTACTTTCACTACACTTTCATTTATTATAAAGATCTCTCTTGCATGACTTCTGGTGTTTGATTTTAAACTTTTTCTCATCGGGACACACACACACAAAAAAACAGAGGTTTGGAGCTGTTGCTGTCCACTCTCTTGTGACAAAACTTGAGCATATAATATAATCATGGGGAACTATTGTCGAAATATACATTTCTGGGTCTCATACCAGAATCCAGAGTTTAAGATTCAACATATTTGAGGAAGATCCTAAGGATGTGAATATCTTGTAAGTTTCAAAGGGATGCTGATATTGTTGCACTTGAAATCCCACTTTGTGTACCACTATTCTAATGTACTGATGACACAGACCATATCAAGTGCCACTATAGACCTTTAAAATGTGTGACATTAATATTGGAAATCCAAGGAGACAAGTAATACAGATGTCTATATTTGAAAAGAATCAGAATATTTGATGATATAAAATATTTTTAAATAAGACACAATAAATGCCAAGACCGAAAAAAAATGGCATTTTTATTATAAGTATTCTGTTTAATAAAATTTCCGTAAATAAACTAAGCTGTCACTTTCAAGTAGGGAGTAAATATTTGTGGTAAATATAAATAATTGAATAATAATCAGTATATATAAATAGCCCATACATGTTACAATGAAAGATAGCAATAATTCTATAAAAAAATGAACAATGGACCTAAAAACAAAAATTTTAAAAGTGCATATCCAAAGTTTCCATTAACTTAAATAAGTAATCATGCTAAGAATAAGAAAAAAATGCAAATTAATGGTGATTCATTGGATTAGTAAAAATTGGACAAATTTCTTTATATCAAATTTTGGTGAGAACAGGGGAAACCTTTTTAACATTGCTAGCAGCAGCATTATTATTGAAATGGAATATTGGCAGTCTTTTTCATTTTAGTCATTCTCGTAGGTAGATAACAATTAGCATTTTACCCCACCAAAATAGTTAAAAAGAGTAGTATCTCATTTTAGTTTTGTTGTTGGGTTCTGATACTTTTGTATTGATTTTTGAATGCTATATTTAAAAATTTATACAAATGTACTGAATAATCATAGCAACTTAAATTCAATGAGTATATTCTGCTCTCTAGCAAAGTTTGAAACTCTAAAACACTAAGACAAGTCGAAAGTAGTGAGGAGCTTGGTTATCTTTCTCATGCACCTACTGAAGTAATTTTGTGTGTATCACCGGAAGGTGGTGTCTACCTAAAAGTTGTACAGAAGATGATTTTTGTTTGAGAAAGTTTTAATTTTATTGGATATATTTTTAAGATATATTATGATTTTACTAATGTAGATAAGTATGCTGCCAACAGTATTCATTAAGGACTTGGAATCTGCTACTGTGTTGTGTGGTTTTTATGATGATTTTAATTAACCTTTATAATAAATGTTAATTTTTGTTGTATTTTAAAATTTACCAGGTGAGAGTAACTGTTCTAAGACCATTATAACATTAAACTCCTTTTACTGTTGATTGAGGGTGGGAGGGGAGCATTATATGCATGTTGTAGATGAGTAAAGTGGGCCACAGGGATTTGAGCAGACCTCTTTCTCCTAACACTGATAATAATGGCAGACAGAATTCACAACTGGCATCAGATTCAGAGTCTCTGCTTTTGATTCCTACTCCTATTTTTTTTCTTTGAGGAAGGAATCCTGACAGGAATGGGAAGATCAAGGCCAGGAGAGGTTGGTACTCATGGAGGGTGAATCAAAAGCAGGCAGTTTCCTTCTGGAATCAGTACTTTTAACCACTGCACTTTTTTTTTTTTTCATAATTCTAAGTAATTTGTAATAAGCAATCATGATATTCCAGTCACTGCACTCAACACCATGGAATATTTCATTTACTTAAAAAATTAGATATAACTAATATTCTTTAAATGTTCATATTTTATAGATAACAAAATTTGCTTGTAAGGCAAGGTAAGCAATTTGCACAGTGGATAAAATGCGATTTTCAGAACTATATATGAACACAGATACAACTCTTCATTGTATAGCCAAAAGCCACTTTAACGTCTACAACTCTAATTTTAATTTAAAAAGGAAGCAACATCAGTAAAATAAACATTCAAAAATTCCTCTATTAAAACGTGTGTGATTCAGGCATGGCGATATATACCTGTAATCACAAGGACATGGGAGGCTGGAGGAGGCTAGCCTCAGCACTTGAGTGAGCTCCTCAGCAATATCCTGTCTCAAAATAAAAATAAAAAGGACTGGGGAGGTAGCTTCAAGGTAAAGCATCCTTGGGATCAAGCCTCAGTATCTCAAAAACAACAGCAACAAAAAACCTTATTTGTGTGATAGCTTCTTTTTCTTGAATAGATCATAAACAATTTAATATAATCTGAGCTCCATGACTTCAAGAGACCTTAGTCATATCAGTGATTTATTCAACAAGCACTTATGGAGTGTTTGCTATTCATTCTTTTATTTATTCTTTAACATATATTTCCTGTGTGCCTAGAATATTCCAAGGACTCTTCAACACACTGTGCATCTGAGATGAAAAAGAGAAAAAGACTCTATAGTCCCCAGGCACTTGTACTATAGTAAGTGGTTTCAGGGGAGAAAGCCTGTAAATAAATAAGAGCTGAATGAGCAAGGTAATTTCAGAAAGCAGTTACTACAAAGTCAAACAAACAAGATTATAAAATGAAAGATTTTGCAAAAGTTTGTAAGCAAAATCTGTTAAAGCCACCATTTGACATAAACACAGAGGCGAAGAAGGAGCCATCTCTTTGAAGATAATTCTAGAGTGAGGAAACTTGCCTCAGCCAAGAACAGTGGAGCTATTCTTCTCCTTATTCTCATCCTGAACTTCATTATTCTATCAAGACTATTGAAATTTCCTAGCTGATCTTCTTTTTCTCTATGAGGTCCAGGTTAGCATTTATTCACCTGAAATTAGCAGGTTAGCAATTATTCACCTGGAAAGGCTTACCTTTCCAAAGCACAAATTTTATTATTTCATTCATCAACACAAATATTGTCATTACATTGTCTCAGCCTGTAGAAGCATGCCCAAACTGTGCATGCTGTCATTGTAACCTTCCTTTGTCTGGAAACCTGTATATCCTGCCATGTTTCTCCAAATTTCTTTTCATTTACATCAACCAAAATAATTTATCCATGGGTCTTTGCATCATTTCAGATCTGAAATTTTTCTTTCTAATCCTAAATTCTCTTCTACTTTGAATCTAAAAATATCCAAAATGTATCCCATAGTCCAATGGTTAATAAAAGTTCTGACCCTAGTTTCAGAGTCTCTTAAATGAGTAAATTATTTGAAATTACTGCTCCATACCACAAATATAAAAAGACTAGAAAAGTGGTTAGAATGACAAATACTTATGCAACTACACAATGTAATGTGTTTCTGTTAAATTTTCTTTCTGTCCAGCATCTCTTTCTACCCAGCTCTTTCTAATGGCTGGAAGATTCTTCTCTTTATGAATTATGCATATCCTAGGCTGGAGCCTTCACATCCACTGTTGAGAGTCTTTCTTTGAAGCTGAAACAAAGGCATACGACCTTTGGCTTCACCAATCAACTAGGGAACATTTGATTTGAAATGAATGGGGTACAGTTTCTGGAAAAAAAAAATATGTGTTTTCTTATTATCAATTTGACATCCTTCAACAACTGTAACAGTCATTTCAAGTTTAAGAATATGTGGGGTTTTTTTGTATATTCTCCTACTGATGTCATACACTGTAACTTAAAGGTAAGAAAAAATAACATCTATAGTCTTACCTTTATTCATGCTGTTTTATTGTGCATGCATTATCTTCGGGAATAGGGAATATATGATATTTTAATATCTTACAACTCTCTTTTAATTAGAATTGACTCTGAATAAAGTATGATTTTGCCCTCTGTGAAACTGCCTTGAACTTACTCCACTCACATGGATTCAGCAGTTCTGTTGCCTGGCAACCATGTTCAGATTGCTACTTTGCCTTTGCTTGGTACCACACATTCACTTTGCATTTTTTAAGCATAAAGTTTTTTTTTTACTTGTTTCTTTAAAGAAATCGTATATAGTTCTGTGTTCTTGATGAATCTGTTCCATAAGTTATTTATATCCTATATCTTACACCTTTGAATTTTTTTCCTGTCAATTTCAGAAATTTGCATTTATATCTCCTTTTGCTTCTTCAGTTAAGCAGGATTGTAGTTGTTTCTTCATGTGGTAAAAAAAAAAAAAAATGTCCACCACAGTAAAAATGGAGGTAAGTATGGAAATAACATAATTAATTCAGGAAATATTTACTATATTCCATTTACTCCTTATGGAACCAAGGATATACTAGTGACCAAAGCAAACAGCTTTAGAAACATAAAAAAAATGTCTTATACTCTGCTGAGTGAAGATAGATAATATGTATGGGAACAAAATAATGGAGCAATATATAAAGTTGGTGTTGATATAACTTATAAGCATTAGGTGATAATATTTTGTGGAGTTTAAAACTCTACAATAAAGGTGCTTGATACTGAATTAAAACAAGATATAGCCCATGCTTTTATAAATACGTCAAAATGGATTCTGTTGTCTTTATAACCAAAAAGAACCAATTCTGTTGTCATTATAACTAAAAAACTCTATAATAGTTTCATGGCACTTTTTAAAGGAAATAATAAAAAAAGAGATACAAGATTAGAAAATTTTTGGAAAGGAGTAGGTTAAATGAAGGATTCTGAAGCTTAAGTATTATTAGTTTCACCATGCATCCAATGTTGATATTATGGCTGAATATAAAATTGAGAGAGTTATGGCGATTAAGGCTTGTGGGAAGTTGCAATTTTGTGTAGGATACCTAAAGAAAGTCTCAAGGAGGCCATGACATTTGAATAACAACTTAAAATGATTGAGGGAATTAATTACTTGGTTGATACATGGCTACTTATAAATGGAGGGAACTTAAAGATAGGAAGCTGAACTGAAAAGATAAAGGTGTTGCTTCATAGTATAATGCTTAAATTTGAGATGGTTGTGGACAATGATATTGATAATAATAAAGTAGTATATAAATGTTTTTGGGAATGAACAAGTGAAGTAGAGGGAAAATATGATTTGCAGGTAAATGAAAGTCAAATAACTGCTTAGCAAATTTTAGCTGACTTATCCACATGGATATTTAAATAATTAGAAATTATTTAAATTACAATGAGAAATAAGAGTGTGAGCAACTTCACCTCCAGAATCTTTAAGATGTATCTTATGTGACAGAAAACAGCAATCATTTGATAGCATTATAGAAGAAGCAGTGTCCTCAGGGAGATCCAGGTTTCAGTTCTGCAAAAGTTAAAGGGAATGTTCAAACAAGAGATTTAGATTGTAATGCATTTGCTGATGACCAAGCATGGTTCCCTGAAGAATAGTTGGAACTATTTCAACAGCAGGAGAGCAGCTGAGAAAAGGACATGCAGATCCCTCGGGGAAAGAGGATCTCCATAATGATGGATGATATGGGATTCCTTGACTTTTGGTAGGATTCACATACAGTGTCATTGAAGTGATTTGTCCTAATGGTCTTTAAGAATATTCAGAATTACATAAACATATAAATTTATTATATCTGCATATAATCATACAAGTCATGGTTGAAATTATATATATATATACTTATATGGATATACATACATATATATGTATATATATAAAATTTGTATGTATATATATATAAAATGTGTATGTATTTACATACATATATATGCATGTATGTGTTTGTGTGTGTGTGTGTATATATATATACACATAAATTTGCAATTATATACTCATAAAATTCCAGAATATGTGTGATGGAACCTGCAGACTATAGGCTAAAGATGAGATATTTATATTAATTATCAACTAGCTTCTTTCCATTGGAGTTTCACAGCATCTTTCCAATAAATCACTTCTAGCAATAGAATCTTATAGTACCCAAATTTCAGAAGACCAAGGCAAGTGTAAAATTTCCTTATACCCACAGGTAAATCACAATGGAAAGCATCATCCTTCCGCTCTATATGTGCACACCAAAAATTAAAAGGCATATGTCCCTTATTTAAACTTTAAGTAAGTTCTTTTTTCAAATAAGATGATTTATTCATTAACACAAATAATATGGAGTAGAAGAAAAGCAGAAAATTCAACAGAACATATTCTTATATTTACAAAGCTATCTAATGAGTCCTACCCATTTACTAAGCTCATTTTATTGAGCAAACATTGAATCTATGCATTTTTTAGTTCATGTGTTTAAAAGGAAGAGGACTGTTTCATAAAAGAACCTTGTACTCTTAATTAAATTCTAAATTTTAGTTGTAGTTCATTGTATGACTCATTGGATTTTATCTCTTAGGTTCTCTAATTTGAATTGAACTCACATAAGCTTTTCCTAAAACCCACACTGGTAATTTGTTTGTAAAAATGCACTTTGGAAAAGCATTTTGTAAATGTCTTTATCTCACTTGAACATAAAGTAATCCAAAAAATTCAGAGTAACTGACAGTTTCAATAAGTATTTTTCATTCATGAACATGAGTGGAAGACATTTTTATTTCAAAAAAGTAAGCATCTTAAAAGTTGGCCTTTTATAAAACTTTTAAAACCTCTCAAATCATATGCTCTAAGATTCTGAGTAGAGGAAGATAGGCCAGAAGAATCACTGTGCACTGAGGGAGAATTAGAAAATCACGGGGCATGATAGCATTGAAGCTCAACCCTGATTCTATTTTTGGCTGCTTCTATCAGAAATTCTTTAGTAAGTCTACATGAGTAATATATCTAGAAGGATATTTATGATTTTATTGAGAAATACTTTCCTATCCTCAGATAATCTAGGGGATGTTTTATATATGTAATTATTAGACTTGCCACCAGAAAGGGCTAAGCTCTTTGTGATGGGTAATTAAAGCCTTAACTTAAGAAAAACTAAATAAATGAAATAAGAACTTGTGTTCCTGGAGCAGCTAGATCAAAAGAAGGACAATAAGGAGAAATAGAGAGAGGACAAGAATGTTAGAATCTGAGGGATCAAAAGCCAGGTCTTTTCTTTAACAGAACCCCCATTCTTTTCAACAGTTTGAGCTTAGAAAGCGCCAAATCCAGTCAATAGATGGGAAAGATCCTCCAGTGAGGTGTACCCTGAGTTACCAGGGCCCATAAGGAATGGCAAATTTCAGATCAGGACTTTAGATTGTTAAGATATTGTGCCTATTCTCTGATAGAAGAATTTTCTGGTTTCCCTGGGCCCACATCCCGCCCTCGCCCCCAGTAAATTTTCCCCTGCAATCTTTGCATGAATCCAAAACTTGAATCCCAAATGTAACCTTGGGCTTTGGAATTGATATGTGTCAAATCCTTAGTTTACATGGCAGGATATGTCCCTGCTTTTTCCCAGAAAGTGGCTTCCCCACCTTGTAGCTGGTAGAGAGCGCTTCCTTAACAGAGTCCCCTTGCAAAAAATAAAACATGGAATATACCTGAAATGGGAACCTAGTGAAGCAAATTTTTCTTGTGTACTACTGATAGTTAAGACTTTTCTTTTTATTTCAAGTAGAAATAGCAGAAGACAGATGTTGCACATAAATAATGTTGATGGAAATCTCAGATCACAAATACATGTAAGACAAAATACTAAAGGTAGTTTAAGTTCTTAAAATTCTTTCTTGTCTAAAGGAGAAGGGTTTGTAAATACAGAAATTCAGCTTCTCATTGAAAAAAGGGGATGAGACGTTATTAGGATTAGGCGGAAAATGTAGAGCCTGAATTTGATTCAATCAAAATAATAATATAAGTAGGGTTTGTCACTAAAAGAATTCATTCTACAATCCAGACTGAAATTGTTCTTAGGAAGTCTACTGATTAAAAGGAATTCAATGCAGAATAGGTTTTGGTGGTTTTGTAGTTTCTGCAAACATGTGTCATATCTTTTAGGCCACAGAGAATTTATGATTTCTCTATATATTCAAAAAATTTCTTCCAGTCCCTCCCTTTGTCCCTCCGTGGGTAGGTCACAGTGGAGGCCATTAAATATTGTTCAGATCTGTGTTTTGTTAAGATTATATGCAGGGAATGATTTTATTCCACTCAAAATAGAAATAAACAAAACAAAAAGGAGGTAGAACAAATGATTCTAGAACGGTCATTTTTATTAGTAAAAGATAGTGACAGTAAAAGATAGTCGGCATGAATGACAGAACGTCACTAAGAATAAAAAATTTTATCACAACTTTCTTTCAAGTTACAATTTTGGAAGCCCCAAGGGTCAAATGATTTGCATAAAAGTATAACAGTCAACCAAAATCAACAACAAAAAAACACAAAAATGTAAAGCAACAAAATTCTAGGGTAACAAGATAAATCCAGCCAGATTCAATGAAGTTATACAAAATGTTTTTGAGATTCACATTGCATTGTGAGTACTCATCCATATGTGACAGATCAAAGAAAGAATATAATTATTATTACTAAAGGTTCAAGAAATGTGTGTTAGATTTGGAAGCTTCATGATTTCAATGAATGAAAGGAAAAAGATTCTTCAAGGAATTTTAGTATAAAGCTTTACAATTCACTGAAATTACAAATGAAAATGCTAAATTCATTCATTAAAAAAAACAGTTTCTCATTCAACAAAGAAAAGCATGTGGTAATACGGAATTGAGGAAAAATGTCAAGTGCAGGTTATGTTTAAACAAAGCAGAATTTTAATTTGAGCAAAATAAGTGGATCTGAAAGCAGAACCTACTCATGGAGGGTTGTGGGTGGAATGCTACTATTAGTATGGGATTCTACAGAGAACCAGCCCTAACCACCCCACGTGTTTCAGAGTTATGTTTTTGAAGATACTCAACAACATTTAACATTTTATTAAATTGTAAAGATTCTTTTAATTATATTGCTCAAATACACCCAAGAACCAAGCTTAGAGAGGAAAAAAAAAGAGTCAAAACACTGGCTGATTTTTTTTCTGTTGTATTAATTTGTTTGTAAACTAATCATGCCTTCCAAGTATAAGCAATGATATGGTGATATGCATATTTTTGTCTATTCATGGGGAAATTATGTTGAGATGGCCTTTATTCAGATGTTAATTATTTTGTGCTGTCAAGGAAAAAATAATTCAAAATGAAGTAGCATTGGTTCGGGACTCCTAAAATGAAGTTAGTCAGTTAATATGTTAATCAGATTCCAGACACTTGTAAAACCTCTAAACTGGGTCAAATCACAGATTCCCATACATTGTCTGGAAGCCTCTATTGACCTTCCATACATTGGGCCCATTCAGTCAAACTAATCAGAGACTGAAAGCAAAACCAGGGACTTTCTTAAAAGATAACTTTTGCCAGCACCAATCATATTTCCTGGTCAACTAGTGATGTACTTTCCAACACCACTTGCAGCAAAAGTTTGTAAGTACCACTGCAATTTTGTAAAACAAAGCAACACATTTTCAACTAAGTTCGATCTGTGTTTTCCTGAACTTCCATCCTAATTACCTCCAAATAAATACCATCTTTTCTTTTCTCCATTAGGTTGAATTTATTCACTGTTGAAAGTGCTTATAGTAAACATAGTGTAATATATGTAATGTATATTCCAGATATGTGTGTATATAAATATATGTAATTTATATATATATATATATATATATATATATATATGTATTCCAGATAAAAATCTATTATACTGTTTAATAATTTTTAAATGGTATTTAAATGTAAGATTTAACAATAACCACACATGATGATAATTTTACACTCACAGATAAGCAATAAGGTCATAATTTTCATGAATGATTTATTATGTTTTTAATGTCTTATAAAATTATATACAATATATAAAATGCAAGATTTGCATTTTATACCTTTACAGAATTTCCACATAGTTTCTAAGTCCCAGCTTAATTTCTAATAGCAATTTGGTTAAGTTTGACTAACTTAATAACTGAATAAAAAGTATATATGTATTTTAAATTATCACATTACCAGTAGGGTTTGGTTAGAAAACCACTCGCAGAAAACCTTAGGGAGCAAAGAACAGGGATTTGCCATGACTTATGTCAACTGAAATCTGAAACACTCAATCCAGGAGTATTTATAAGATCTTGTGAAAAACTTCTTTGACCCTAGTTGCACATGTAGCTGAAACTTCTTCTGAAGAATAATGGAATATTCTGTTGGTTTTCCAAACATCATATATATGGTCCTCTGAGAAAACATTATTTTAATACTGAATCTTATTTTGTTGCATTATTTTCATATTGCTATATTTAGAATGAGTAGATATAGAGTATCTTTAATCCAGGGGAAAAAGTAATTACATTGTTTGCAATATACAAAAGCGACAAGAAAATACAATTTCCCAAGGCAGTTTTTCATAACATCTCTATAGCTTATACACTGAATAAACAAGAAGGCACACATCAAATAATAAAGTGTTTTCCAATTGTCACCACATTCTGCCTTGTCCTATGCTCCAGGTTTTCTCCTCTTCCCACAGGGACAGTTTGATAAGAGCTTCTCACTTACTAACTTCTTAAAACTTTATAACAATTTTATTAGAACATTTTTACCCTTTTATAGATTAAAAAACTAAGTCATAGAGAGATGAAAGAATTTTTCCAAGCTCATACAGTTTTAATTATCCAAGAAACATGTGAAAGTCATAGAGAAATTTAATAGCACAAAAAATGAATATTGGTTTTTATGAAGTTCCCTTATTTAAATGCCCAAAGATAACATATGGTATATCTTCATTAATATGCAATGTGTTTAAATAGCTCGGCATTTTCTGCCTTTCATCTAATCAACTTAGTAATGAAACTTGATTTCTATTGTATTTTATTGCTTTAACAACTTATTTTACCCTTTAAAGGAGGTGTACACACAGACAACTCAGAAGCCTACTATTATTGATTTTGTTTTTCTCTTATCCAGTTTGAAAAATGAGCTTTCAAATCAGGATTAATAGTATGTTATTTATTCTCTTCTTTTTGAGAATTCTTATATAGAAATCATTTATTAATTACATGTCATATTATTATAAGATAACCTCTTAAATAGGCATAAAAGGTGATTTCCAAGGACTTCTAAGTTATATAATCATGAGACATTTTTTCTGTCTTTAAATATAAAGTAAATTGATCATTTTTTATATTTACTTTTTAGTTGCAGTTGGACACAATACCTTTATTTTACTTATTTTTATGTGGTGCTGAGATTGAACCAGGGATTTGCACGGACTAGGCGATCACTCTACCACTGAGCCACAACACCAGCCCAAATTCATCATATTTTTATATACAGCTTTTATGAACATTTAAAAAGCAGAATTTAGAAAGTTGTTAGCTTTATAAAAATATTGTTTATTTGATACTAAATATATTACCAGAATTACCAAGTACATTTAAGGAATTTTAAGGTATTTGGTAGGAAAACTCTTGATTAATAAATGTATTGAAAGAAAATATATTTTGTTTGGATCAAAAAATAAATGGTACAAAAGAAAAATACATGGTTATTTCTTAATCTTATATAATAGTTTTATTTTAATAGAAATATGTATACATATACAAATATTCACATGTAAACCTGAATACTTACTATCTATACTTAAATAATTTATTTTGATGTTACTTAGAAATTCAAAACATAGTCCTATAAATAAATTCCAGTAGGTATACATTTATGAAACCAAAACTAATTGAAAATTAATTACGGACACTATAAAATTAGTAACATTCAAATTAATAATAATTAATTGTATGTTACAAATTACACTTTAATGAAATTTAACTGCAATAGCCTGATGTGCTAAGCATAGTTTGGTTTTTAAGTCAGCATGACTAGAAGCTTGTGTCCTATGATAGCTAAATGTTCTTACCAGTATTTCTATTCAAATGTTGTTGGAAACTTCACCAACTTAAATCACTTAACAAGAATGCAGAATTTACAGTTAATATGCTTCTGCTGTTATCTCATTACTAGTAAAATGTGACATTCTTTCCTCCTCTCATTAAAATAATACCACATGGATTCAAAGTGCCTTTAAAACAAACAATAAAATTGAGAGGCAAATTTTCAGCTTCTATTTTTAAACATACATTTT
This sequence comes from Marmota monax, assembly GCF_021218885.2. Lineage (NCBI taxonomy): Eukaryota > Metazoa > Chordata > Mammalia > Rodentia > Sciuridae > Marmota > Marmota monax. The sequence continues at coordinate 656,723 of NW_026695005.1, forward strand.
ATAAACCTAAAATATCATATTATTATTTTATATGCATCCATTTATTTTACAAAATCATTGAGTTTAGTAGCAGGCACTGGGTAAAGAAGAGGACTTAGACAAAAACCATATTTATGTCTTACATTCTAAAGTAGGAAACTTTTTTTTTCAAAAAATCTATATTCATGTCTCTGTATATATCTGTATCTACTTCTATTTCTAAGTATTCTAGGGAAAACAAAAGAAACAGGATTAAAAAATCTTTTTTCCCTCATGATATCAGACATATAAATATATAAAATGATAACAGATTGAATAATTATCTATATAGGGATTATGCCCATATGTGAATAATAGTAGTGTAGCATTATTTTTAATGGCATAACATAATATACATACCAAATTCTCATCAGCATGAGCTGTCTACATGTCAATGAAATGGAATATAGCAGAGCCATAATGAATCAATTTGCTACTTATATAACAAAATAAAAATCTCCACATGCTTTTTTAATAAGTGAAAAAGTATGGGGGATACTATTGTATATTGTGTGCCATTATTTTTCAAGAAGAGTTAATATCTGCTGATGTACCTGTCTAAATTTTTAGAAGAAAATACAGAAGAAAACGAAAAACAGTAGCTACATTCCTGAAAGAAGGCATCTAGGAGAATGGGATGGAATGTAGGCAGAACTATTACACTGAATGTTTTTCTGCATGAGAATCATGGGAATTCTTTACCTATAAAAATTTGAATTAAATTGTAGTTATATGAAGAGCTTCTTCTGGACTTAAATCTCTTGTATGCGTTTGGAGTGACCAGATGGGATAGCACTAAAGTGCTTGTTTTAAAATATGAAGAATCCATAGACAGGTAAGAGATTTTTCACATTCATGATACATTTGAAAGGTCACATAAGAGTTGGCAAACTATAGCCCTTTGCTGAAATCAGGGCCATTGTGAATTTCTTTTTTCTCTTTCTTTCTTTCTTTCTTTCTTTCTTTCTTTATTTATTTTATTTTAATTTTAGAACATGATTATACCCATTTATTTATATATTGTGTAGGTATGAATTTTATACTTCAATTGTAGAGTTAAGTAGTTGTAACAGTGATCATCTTGCCTTAATATTGCAACAATATTTACAATCTTGAACTTCACAGAAAACATCTGCTAATCCCTGCTACAGGACACAGAATTTTGCAATGGACATCCTCTGTGGTATTAAATAGTAATGAAATAATGGTTTCACCATTTTTAATCTAAGCCACTGGCAAATTAAAATGTCCATTTGCTAAGATAAGGAACACTTGGAGTGCAACAAACTTAGGATGAGAAGGACTACAGCATCCAATATGGCAGAAGAGAATTTCCTGAGTTTATCTGCAAATCCACAGGGGTCCATAGATGCCAGTTTGTGAAACTGTCCTGTAGTGGGATAGGAAGTTCTAAGACTAACAACCCTTTGAGAAAATTGTTTAAACTTTCTGATTCTCAATATTCTCATAAATAAAATATTAAGCTTATCATGGTAACCACTAAAGTAGTTTTCCAAACAAAATTCTATAAAATGGCTATTGGAATTTTTATATGCATACAAATTCATTAGATGTTGCTTCTAAAGACTTGTATTAAAGTTAGTGAAGGATGCAAGGTAAAGATAAGAAGTAACCTGCCCACTGAGGGTCTCAGGGTAAACATTAATAAATTTTTGTAAAATAAATAAACTTACTATGATTTATAGTACATATTTACAAATATGTTCAAAAAAGAATGAAACATATCATTCACATCTTACTTGAAATCTGCATAATGCAATTGTATTTTAATATAAAATAGCTTAGTTAAGATATTGCTACATTATATATAAATGTAAAAACATAATACTAATCATCTTTTATATTTGTTTTTGATTCAAATAAAGACATCATCAAAACTTAACATTTATGCTCATTAAATTGTATGGTATTAAACCTTAGGAACACTTACATTTCAAAGTTTGATAGAAGAAAATTTAACCTATCTGCTTGTCATATCCATCAAGCTTTCATCATAGCTCCACTTTGCATTTCAGTTTGCCAATTGAGCATAAAAGACTTTGATGGCAAGCAATTTCACGAAGCATAATTGCTAACAAACATAAGGTATTCTTTTGCAAGTTTAACACCTTACTGGTATATTTGACTTAAAAAATAAATGTAGCTGGAGTGTAATGAAAAACAGGAAGTTTGACAGTATTCTCTCTCTCTCTCTCTCTCTCCCTCTCTCTCTCTCTCATTAGAAACTTCCCCTTTCTTTCTTTTATAATTTTAATTTTTTTTTTATTTTTATGTAGTGCTAATGATCAAACCCAGGGCCTTGCACACACTAGGCAAGCGTTCTACCACTGAGCCACAACCCCAGCCATACTTCCTGTTTCTTTAGAAAAGAAGTCACACTGAAAAGAAATATGTCTAGTTATGAAAGCCAATACTCAGTTTTAGCATTTCTAATTGACACATTGTTTTTGTCACTATGAAATTTTTAGGCCATTTATGACCCTTTCAAATAATTAAATATATTTAAATATTATCTTAGTTTTTAAGAGGTAGTTGGGTTTTTTTTAAGCAATCTCACCTATAATTATTTGTTGTTGACATATATTCACTCTTACTGTACAACCACTTTATAAAAATAGCAAAATTCTACATTTAGATTTTCTTTATAGCTAATCTTTTACAGCTAATTTTCCCGATAGTAGAAGTGAGTATTCTTTGATAAAGGCCCTGAGGAATACAACCAGCTGTCTATGGACTGAGACCTCTGACACTGTAAGCCCCCAAATAAACTTTTCCTCCTTAAAGTTGTTCTTAGTAGAATGAATCGTACATTACTTTCTTATGTGCATATATGATTCTACTACCAATGTAATTCTACAATTTAGTATCTAAATTGGTATCAACACAAGCAATATAAATGAGGAATCCCATCATTCTTGCATAGTCTTTGTAAAACTCTATTTCCATTTTCTGCAATATTTTTTCTTAGGTTTTCTATATTAATAAAATTTTATTCTTAAAACCAATAAACAGTTGCAACTGAATGAATTGCTGCTCTGTGTAATCTAATCATTCTAATTTTTAAATCACATCACTTATCTGAATAGTTATCAGGCACACCTCAATAGAATAAAAAATAAAAAGTTATAAACCTACCTGCACATATAATTGTTATTTGCATTCTCAACCAGAGTTTGTACTTTATTCTTTATAAATTATGTAAAGACTATCTCAGAATATTTAATACACATTTTAGAAAGAAATCCATGGAGACTGTTATATTTGCTGACACTAGAAATGTAAGTTTACAAGAATACTATTCTTTTCATCTTGTAGTTGTCACAAGAGAACAGAAATATATACTATAATTTCATAAATGGTCTCAGTTTCCCCATAAATAATACTTTAGTGTTAGTTTAGATATGAGATGTCCCCCAAAGCCTCATGCGTAAGATAACACATGAGACTTTAGAGGTGAAATGATTGGGTCATGAGAACCTTAATCCAAAAAGTGCAGTAAACTCCTCATAGGGATTAACTGAGTGGAACTGAAGGCAGGTGGGATGTGGATAAAGGAGGTGGGTCATTGGAGATGGGCCTTTGGAGGTATAAATTTGTTGAGCTGCGCTTAGTCTCTCTCTTCTTTGGGATCATCTTGTGAGCCTCTTCTTTCTGCTATGCTCTTCCACCATGATGTCCTGCCTCACCTGGAGCCCTGAGGAATACAACCAGCTGTCTATGGACTGAGACCTCTGACACTGTAAGCCCCCAAATAAACTTTTCCTCCTTAAAATTGTTCTTAGTAGAATGAATCGTACATTACTTTCTTATGTGCATATATGATTCTGCGACCAATGTAATTCTACATCATGTACAACCAAAAGAATGAGAAGTTATAATTCATATATGATGTATAATATTTAAAAATACATTCTGTTTTCATGTATAACTAGTAAAAAATTAAAATGAATAAATAAGAAAGACAAATTGAAAAAAGAGCTGTTGAGCAAAAAAGACAGCCAAATACGATATTTTGAAAATTCTCCACCTCTTCAGCAGCAAAGAAAGCATAAGTCAGAAATACCTGATTCTATGCCACATAAATTTTGGCATAGAGAAAAGGCTGGAAAATCCTTTGCTGAAACCTCAAAGACCATCAAAATGTTGCAGTACACAAACTCTTGCACTGAGGGAAGGAAATTCCTCAGAGTTCTCAATTAAGCCAAAGGATGTTTTGGAAAAGGTCGAGGCAAAGGGTCTTCTCAATCTTAAACCAGGGGGCCTCCAGGAGTTGGCCTGAGACAACTCAGTAAAAGCCACAGACAGGGGCTTTTGGCTAATAGAGAAAAGCCCCTGTGCATTACATGAACTTGAGAAATTTGTATCAGTAGAAACACTCAGTTTAGATCAAAAAAGGGCAGAAAGGATCACCTGAAGGATGGGTACTAGATGCCACAAATTCTACAGGAAGAAGCAAGCTGATGAAAATACTTGGCTGCAGACTTGTGCCACTTTAGGAGAAATGAAAATATAACTCAGTTTGTGAAGCTAAAACCCCAGTGGGCAAAGACAAGAACCACTGAAGATGATTCCCAGACTTGGAAATCTAATCAAGAAAATATTGTTTCTGCTTGTCCAGTTACATGTTTTTGGATTTTAAAAAATGTTAATATGCCAAGTAAATGCCAAATGCCAAATAAAAAATATATTAAACACTGAAAACCACAATGCAAAACAATTGTTATTCACAACTGTTGACAACTTTTATGAGAAAATTCTAACATCACCTTAGGTCGTGTTGTCCAGTAAAGAGACGATAGAATAAATTGTATGATACTTACCTTCTTATATGAAGTTTTACTTGCATGGCCTTTGATACTCTTAACTAAGAAGCTATGAATAAAAAGTTAAACAATCTACTAACTGAAGGCACCCTCAAAATACTTCTGAAGTTGGAATCAGCTCTAGTGTGTGCTATTTCAGAAAGCTAGAAGGATATTTAATATTTTCACTAAAAAGAAATCATAAATGTCAGAGGATATAGACAAGTTTATCCTGATGTAAATATTGTATAATGTATACATGTTTCAAAATATTACAAGTACAAGTTTTTTATATATATTTGTATATATCACATAAAATTATATATATATATATATATATATATATATATATATATATATACACACACACACACACACACACTGTATTGAAATATCACATTGTATCCCATGAATCTGTACAAAGTTTTCAATTTAAAAAAATAAGTAAATTTAATAAACACAATTTTTGTACCAATTCTGGTTTCCAATTTTCCTCCAAGGTTATTTTTTTTTTTGCTTTGTTTTATTATAGTTTTAACTTGTTAATTTAGATTAAATCTCTGGAACATAGACTGTAAGTTCTGGTATCACTGATCAATGTTTATTTTGCTTGTTTTAACTTTAAGCCCATGATTCTAGTGATCACCCCAGTGTCAGTATAGATTAGTGTTTAGTTCATTATTAGTCAAAGGTTAAGTTTAAACAGCATGAGCTAGTAAAGATTCCATTCTCTGCTGTTGGATCTCATACAGAACAAAATAGCAATAACAAATCGGGAAGTTTAGATTTGTACTTTGCTTTCTACCTTCCTCCAGGCTTTCTCACACCTTCTTTGCATGTGTGCTTGGCTTTACATGTAGCTACAGAAATCTCTCCTCTTCAGCCTTGTTCAATTGTGCATGTTTCAAGACTCCTAGGGATATATGAGATGTTGTCGACGTTCTTTTTTTGCTGTTTAATATCCCAGATTTCCCTGTTAATATCCCAGGTAGTATGCTTGATTGTAACTTAACGACAACAATCACAGCACTTGGAGACTTACAGAGGTATTTGACTTTTCCATTTGTTTACTACTGGTTTTGTTATTCTTTCTAGCAATGTCTCAGGCATGAGATATTTGTATTCTCTAAATAAAGTGAGTATCTCTTAGCAGCAATGTTACTGATTTTCATATTTTCTCTCTCCTTGGCAGAAATTCTAAACAGAGTCTGGTGTAAGGAAATAAGGGAAGCTATAAGTATGAATACTATGACTCTCATGATTTTTTTTTCCCTCCAGGATCAGTACTTTTTCTTGAATAAATGCTTCTTAGTTAGCTGTGTGCCTTTGATTCATTTCCAGAATCCTGAAATTGTTACTTTTAACAATTTGGTTCAATTTATCATTGTATTATTGAGATGCAAAATTACCAAACCCCTCACTCCACCAATCGAGAAATCCTGCCAAAACACCAACTTAAAAGAATTACACTCCATGACCAAAAAGTGGAAAATAATCTCAAATTTACATAAATCTCATCTCAGCTTCACTCTTCTAGGGATCTGAAACTGACTTAGAACATTACATTCTTCAATCATTGCTGAACGATGCATGACAAAGGGATATCTAGAGATAGTAGAGAAAAAATTAGAAATAGCAGAGTATAATGTTAAAGACTATTCTTAGCCAAGCATGGTGGTACACACCTCTAATCTCAGCAGATCAGGAAGCTGAGACAGCAGGATTGCAAGTCTGAGGCCAGCCTCCGAAATTTTGCAAGACCCTGTCCCAAAATAAAATGTAGGGAAAAAAATTATAGTAGGTCTTTTTATTGGTTCTCTATTAGTTATGAAGTATACTTTAATTGAATTGTGTCATATTGAATTTAATGCATATTAGGAGAATAACATTAAATAAAGAAGATATATAAATAATAAAGAATACATATTACAGTATTAAGTAAAAAGATTTTCTTTAGAAAGTACATATATGTTACTGAGACATAACAAAAGAACAAACTAAGTCATCTTCTTGATTTTTCTTTTAAAGATAACAGCTTACTTAAACTCCTGAAAGACTAGTTCAGGAATCTCTAATTTAAAAATTTGCTCATGCTATTCATTTTAAGGACAATGCATGGAACTGAACAGAAAGAATGCCACCTATAAGAAGCAACTGCTCCTGGGCCTGGCTCATTATCATCAGGCAGGAGAATATTCATTGCTATAGAAATATTTTGATTCTTTGAAGAGAAGACAGTAAGATAGATTTTTTAAAATTTGAACTGTCTTAAAATTGAATTATATGTGTATATATTCTACCAGATTTTTTACCTCTAATCTAGACATTATATATTTTCAAGAATCCTCCAAACATGAGTGCACATAAGCACCTCAATGTAGTCCATGAAATTAAGAAGCAGCATTTTAGATAGGCGTCAAAATTTTCTCAATAAGTTACTATAATACTTATTTTTATAATCTTCATGAAATAAGGAAGAATGATAAATTCATTAAAATCAATAAGTTTTTATAAATAATTTATGACAACATTGTTAAATAGAAGAGTTCAAGATAAAATCACCAAAATAAATGTAAGCTATACCATCTCTGATATAGGGATTTAACCTAAAGACACTATCTAATAAAATAAACATTGCTAAACACAATATTCAAGACACTGCTAAACAACAGAGACATAAGTGTGAAAAGGCTATGGTTAATGAGATGTTCAGTATACCCTATGCAAAATGGAACAATTCTTTAGCACATATGTATACTGCAGATAGGGGCATTAAGTGGCTTAAATTTTCAATACTACGAGTAGGCAAACCAGGTCAACAGCCATTTTATTTCTAGTAATGTATCCTTTGTATATAATTACAGATATATACAAGAAAGCAGTTATAAGGAATTCAATTCATCTTAAAAACTTATCAACTAATATTCAACATTAAGAATAAAATTTTATAAATTATATGCGTTTCTAAGATCATATGTGCAGACATTAATATCATGTTCTCAGTGGATGTTAATGATATGAGAAAATGTTTTCATTATGTTATTGGGAAGTGGATACAGGATGTAAATGTATAAACAGCAATGCTGGGAGCCATTAGCCAAGTAGGTATGACAATTTCCTTGCCAGCGTACCCCATGTTGCAGTGACATTGAATGTAGGTGACCTTGCTCAAGGACCAGGGAGGATTAGGGTGTTCCCGGTTTAGGATAATTTGGTATAGGGCTTTCCAGTTTAGGGCGTTCCAGGTTTAAGATTATTCCTGCTGGGAATAGGGCGTATCCTGCTGCCTGAGTTCCCCTTGAGTTCTCACGGGATTCAGACAGTATATTTTTGGGAGACAGAAGCCCAGTGGACGTGGATTTGGGCAGAGAACGTGGATTTCCCCAGAACATGTTTGTAGACGGCTGGTGTGAGTTCGGGAATAAAGAGTTGCTGTTTGAATCTACAAGCTGTGTGGTGGCTCGTGATTGTGTGCCCAGCCAGACTGCAGCATTTGTGCCCAGCCAGACTGCGGCATTTGGCGTCCCGTGCGGGGAACGTCTAAAGCTTGGAGGTAAGTGAAATTGCTCGCCCCTGAGGAAGAGTGAAAGAATGGGTGAACATTTCAAAAAACAATGTGTTATTGTTTTGATTTATTTTGTTTTTATTTCAAGTTGCCTGTTCCTAGAACTTTCTCAGGCAAACTGGGGAAAATGGTTGGCTCAAAGTTTGAAGTTGTTCGCCTCCGAGCAAGAGAAATTGTTAGAGGAAGGAGGCACCCCAATGAGACCAAGAACAATTAGGGCATATGTTGATACAATACAAAAATGTAGCCAATGGCTTTTTAAAGACAAGTTATTAAGTATATCAATGGGACCATCATGGTATCCTGTAGAAAGATTTTTCTTCAACAAGAAAGAGAGGGCTAGTTCTATTTACTACACTTGTCTAAGATCTTGGTTTTTACAGACATCTGATTAATTTACAAAGCTAAAGTGTTAAAATATCAACCACTAAATATGAAATCAAGTACTCTTTACTTATTAAGTCCCATAAGGTAATATATTTAAACATTATGTGTGTTTTCATAAATTGGTAAATGGAAAAATGTTTAATATTGCTTTGTGTCTGTGTCTTTGCTAAAACAAGGTTACTAAGAGTTAAGATTCTATCATGTGTAGTTTATATACAAAGAGTAGAAAAATTTTCAGTTGGGTTTCAATTATAATATTATGGTATCATAAAAACATGAAAGTATTTCATCTTATTAAAGTGGAGTAATTTGTTTAAATCAGAAATTTTATAAGAGTTGTTTCAGAATGTGAATTTATAAAAACGGTTAATGGCTACAAAAGAGATATAAAAAGATCCAAGATGTGGAAATATATTTTAATATGGAAGGTTAAAAGAAAAAGAAATGTTTCTAGATGAGATAATCTCTGTGTGGTAAAGTAAAAAGTTGTAAAATGCCATTTAAAAAGATTTTGAGGAAACTAGACTTACTTTAAAAGCTTGAGAAAGGAAGAAAGAAGAAAAAGATATTTGTACATGGCAGATTGAGACAAAGCTTCTCAATGGAGTTAAAAAAAAAAAAAGGCCTTTGGTTGAAGGGCAGCCATGTAAACTAACATTAAAGCGATTTAAACAGAATCTAAGCCTCGTTTAAAAGAGTGAAGTTGTAGGTGGTGAAAAAAGTACATTTAAAAGTACAGTATAGATGATAATTAAAAGGTTAAATTGAAGGTGGTCGAGATACCTTCATGGCGGAAAAAAGATTGCTTTATTGCATCATTCGAAGCCTAGTTAATCTTAAAGGCATTACTTAAAAAAATGGGAAGATAATAGGATAAAAGATATTTAGATAAAGAAGATTAAAAATTTAAAGTGAAAAACTTTAAAGACAGAAGTACAGAAAGGTAAAAAAAGAGAGAAGATGTAGAAAGATAGATTAAAAATTTGAAGTGGAAAACTTTAAAGACAGAAGTATAGAAAGTTAAAAAAAAGATAAAAAAGATATAGGAAGATAGAAAAGATGTAGGAAGACAATAATTTTAAACCCACAAAATAGGAAACAAGAAAACTAAGAGGAAAAAAAAAGCAACTAAGGGTGAATGTACAAACCTTAGGGGGGGAAAAAAAACTAGAAGATAGAAATAAGATAAAAAATGGTTGAAAATGTCAAGTAAGGTATTTCAGATAGAAAAATGCAAAAAGCTAAGACAACTATTAGATACAGACATACTTATTAAAGCAAAAAGAGGGAATTGGAAAGGGGTATATATCCCCCAAAGATAAACTTAAAATAACGCTTTTTACTCTAAACTTTTTAAATTTGGATTCATCAGGACTTAGTGCTGCGGAAAGACACATGTATCCAAAAAATGTACATAAGCCTAAAGTACTTTGGAAAGATATTCTAACAGGACAATGGAAAGGTCCTGACCCAGTGATTGTCTGGAGTCAGGGTTCTGTTTGTGTGTTTCCACAGGGAGAACAGCAGCCAATTTGGATTCCAGAGAGATTAACTAAAACAATTTCTACAGATCGAAAAGAAGATGATTTGACTCAAATCCATAACAGCTGATATCCAGAACTCCAGCTTGGCTATTCTTACATCTGCGACAGTGATTAACCAGGATGCTTTTTTCAATAGCTATTTTATTATTGCATTTCTCCACATCATAAGGTTCTATTTTTATTTTTTGAGCTCATACAAACCTAGGTTAATGTTTTTCTGATCAGTTTTATTTTTTTGACTGTGGAGTTTTTAAACATTGCAATGGAGATTTCACCCAGGTAAAGCTACAAGGCCTTTACTATTTTCTTATGTGTTGTACGTTTGTGTGCACTCTTGTGTTTTGTGTTGTATGTCTGTATGTGCGTATGTCCATATTTCTTATATGAGGAGCGCTCATGAAAAAATGGATCCGAATTATTATTATTTTTTTTTTATTCATGTGATTTAAATGGTCTAATTTAAATTACGTAAACAGCTGTTAAGGATTGTTTTTAAAGGTGGTTAACAGATCTGTTTATTTACTAATTTAAATTAGGTAAACAGCTGTTAAGGATTGTTTTTAAAGGAGGTTAACAGATCTGTTTGTTTACTTTCACCTTTCCTTTTCATCATATTTAATAATTCTTTTCAGGATAATGTCTCTTTAGCATCATTGCCAGAATTCCTTTCTTCATCCCAGTGCCGGTGAAGACAAAGATAAAACCAAACTACAGCTTCTATGATAGCTATCACAATAAACTGTATAAACTGATGCATCAATGAATATAACTCAACAAGTAATGCTCAATCAAGGAGTCAACTTACTTTGGGAGGAAACGGATTTTGGGAGGAAATGGACATATTGATAGATTCCTCTGCTTTGAACTGCTTGCAGAACTTGCCTGGACTATGTAACTATCGTTTGGTGCAGCGAATTGTGGTAATGCTGGCATATCTTTGCTGATGGTGTCACTAGTGATGCAATTTTTATTTCCTTGCCAGTGCACCTCATGTTAATTGTGGTAGTGCTGACATATCTTTGCTGATGGTGTCACCAGTGATGCAATTTTTCCCAAGGAGCCGTCAATTGGCTTGGTGTCGTGGCATTTCTGTATCCTCCTCCCTTCTGCTAGTGATGGTCTAAAATTTGGGGGCCAATGGCTGTATGCTGGACCGGTAGTCAGTGACGGGTATGATCCAATTGCAGTGGTATCAACCTAAGACAGGAGGCTGACGCCTAAAGGTCAGTTTTCCGATGACGGGTAAGAACCATATGTTGAATTGGACAACCTACCAGGCACGGTCCTTAAGCCACATTAACCTCACTCCCCCACTGGCACCAAGGCCAAATTTGGGGGCCAACAGAGGTGAGGCAAAGAACCTCACTGGTGCATAGACCTATCCACAAGTATGGCTGTATGCTGGACTGTGGTGAGCCGTGTTTGTAGACCGTTGCCGCCATTAGAAGATGGCGCTGGTCTCCGTTGTGGATCTTGGTAAACAACTCCTTATTAGGAAGAGTTGGCGCGCTGTCCCTCAATGCCCTATGAGAAAACTCTGTGTGGCAGCTTTGGATTGGGCTTGAGTAAGCTTTATTAGGCTGTGTGTGGGTGCGCGGAAGCGAGAGCGCGCTTGAGAGAAGACTAGAGTCAAGGCCTGAATAAACCGCTGAAAGAAGAATCCTGTGTCGTGTCTTCCTTGCTGGCGAGGGGGTCGCGACAGTTGGTGGCCCGTACGGGGAACCGAACACATCTCAATCCCAGGATCCAGAACTTTCAGCGGTCAGGGTGGTGCACCGGTAAGTTCCCAGGTAAGTGGGAATCCGCGGAAAAATTAGCGGGTCGCTCCTCTGTAAGAAGAGAGAGCGGGGATTTTTTGGGCTTTCGCTTTCTTTCTTTGCTTTCGCTTTCTGCATTAATGCCATGGGTGCCTCTGCTTCTAGTCCTATTCTGTTAGCCCTGGATGGACTGCTACGATCTAAAGGTTTAAAAGTTAAACAGAGTACTTTGCAGATGTTCTTAAAACAAATAGATCTAGCGGCCCTGTGGTTTGCTTACTCGGGCAGTCTCACGACCCCCAGCTGGGAAAAACTAGGCAGGGATTTAGATTTTTCACACGAACAAGGGACCCTCGAAGGTGGGGTGATTCCTTTATGGAAGTTAGTAAGGGGTTGTTTATCTGACAGTAGATGTCAGGATGCCCTAACCAAAGGACAGGAGGTTCTTGAACAATTGCATGAGGAGAGGTCCGAGAGAGCTGAAAGTATTAAGAGTGGGGGAAGTGATAGAGATGATAAACGTTCAAGTCAGCCGAAGACTAGACTTTATCCAGATTTGACTGAATTGAAAGCCTTTGAGGAAGACAGAAGTTCAGATAATGAGGAAGTATTGGAATTGCTATCACGGCAAGCTAGAGAGAAAAAAGAAAAAGGTGTAACTAAAGGGTGAGGTGATCCCCGTAAGGCTGTCTACACAGAACATAAGTACCCAAAGACAGATGTGGGATATGAGGAAGAGGGGGAGGATGCTTTGGAGGTTCCTCCTGACCCTCCACCCTATCCTAACCCAGGACTCAATAGGACGTTTCATGCACAAACATGGAGAAAGTTTCATTCGGACATGGGTCTAGCATTCCCTGTGTTTCAAGATGCCAATCGGGGGTGATATCATGAACCCCTTGACTTTAAAATTGTCAAGACATTGGCTGAATCAGTCCGAACCTATGGTGTGGATGCTGCATTTACACTTACCCAGGTGGAGGGCCTTTCTCGCTTTTGCATGACTCCGTCTGATTGGGCGAGCCTGGTGCGTGCCTGTGTTTCTCCAGGAAAGTATCTGGATTGGAGAGCATTTATGTTGGAGGGGGCAATAGAGCAGGTGGCTCAAAACCATGCGGCAGGACGCCCTGCCTGGGATAAGGACATGCTTTTGGGACAGGGCAGATTTGCCAATCAACAAACAGGGTACCCACAGGAAGTATATGAGCAAATCAACAACATCTGCCTCCGAGCCTGGAAGTCCTTGCCTAACAGAGGGGAAGTATCTGGTAATCTAACTAAGATCATCCAAGGCCCCACAGAGCCTTTTTCTGACTTTGTGGCTCGGATGGTAGATGCAGCGGGGAAAATATTCGGGACCCTGATAGAGCTATGCCTTTGATCAAACAACTTGTTTTTGAACAATGTACTAAGGAATGCAAAGCAGCTATAACCCCATATAAAAATAAAGGAATAGAGGCATGGATGAAAGTCTGTAGGGAAATAGGTGGGCCCCTTACTAATGCAGGGTTGGCTGCTGCTGTTCTCCAGCTAACCCGAAAACCACCCCCTCATACAGGAAAGTGCTTTAGATGTGGACAGGAGGGACATTTTAAGCGTGTTTGTCCCTGAACATGTCAATTACAGGACAAAAAAGGGTCATCCTCAATTGTTCGACAGCCAGGACTATGTCCTCATTGCAAAAAGGGTAAACATTGGGCTAATGAATGCAGATCAGTCAAGGACATCCATGGACAACCAATATCAGATAGACAGGTGCCAAAAAACGGCCGGAGGGGCCCTCGACCTCAGGGCCCGCAAATATATGGGGCAATGGAGAATGGGACCTTGGAAAGCGAAACATGGCCATCTCTACGACATCCCAAAGATCGCGGAGAACCACTACAGGTGCCGCGGGACTGGACCTCTGTTCCGCCTCCAGACTCGTATTAACACCTAAAATGGGAGTCCAATTGGTGGAAACTGATTTTAAAGGACCTTTGCCACCTGGTACTGTAGGGTTGTTAGTTGGGCGTGCTTCTTCCGCTTTACAAGGCCTTTACATTTTCCCTGGAATTATTAATCCGGATACAATAGGAACAGTAAAAGTTATGGTAGAAGCTCCAAAAGGTATTGTGTCCATCTCCCCAGGAGACCGGATTGCTCAATTGTTAATTCTACCCAGTCTACATACCCGCTTTCCTGCTGGCTCCCATTTGAGATTAAACGATAAGATTGGGACAACGGGGGGAAATTGTGTATTTTTGTCCTTAGAAATGGATGACCGTCCCACATTAAAATTAACTATAGAAGGCAAATCAATTTTAGGATTACTGGATACTGGAGCAGATCATAGCATAATAGCAATGAAGGACTGGTCAAAGGGGTGGCCGGTGCAACTCTCGGATCAATCGCTGAGGGGTTTAGGATATGCTCAAGCTCCACAAGTCAGCTGTAGACAGCTATCATGGAAAGATTCTGAAGGACATTCTGGCATTTTTCAACCATATGTGCTTGATCTTCCAATCTCCCTATGGGGACGTGATCTTATGAAGGACATGGGGTTTCAACTTAGTAATGACTACTCAGCAGTTGCCCAAAAGATGATGCAAGACATGGGATATAGACCAGGTCTTGGATTAGGTAAAAATTTACAGGGACGTAGACGTCCCATACAATCAATACCAAAACTTAACAGACATGGGTTGGGTTTTTCTTAGGGGCCGCTGAGGATCAGGTGCCCATTACCTGGAAGTCAGGGGAGCCAGTATGGGTGCCTCAGTGGCCACTCTCCTCTGAGAAACTGGCTGCAGCACATGTTTTAATTCAAGAACAGTTAAAGTTAGTACATATAAGGCCATCCACTTCTCCTTGGAATACACCCATATTTGTTATTAAAAAGAAGACTGGAAAATGGCGGTTGCTGCACGATCTACGGGCTATTAATGCTCAAATGCAACTCATGGGATCTATTCAGAGAGGGTTGCCTTTGCTTTCTACTATCCCTAAAAATTGGCCAGTGATATGTATAGACATTAAAGATTGTTTCTTTTCCATCCCATTGCATCCTCTAGATTCAGAACGTTTTGCTTTCACCTTGCCTTCGTGTAATCACGAGGAGCCTGATCAAAGGTTTGAGTGGGTGGTTCTGCCGCAGGGCATGGCAAATAGTCCTACCATGTGTCAAATGTTTGTCGGTGCGACTATTGCTCCACTCAGACAAAAATATCCATCATTAAGGTGTGTACATTATATGGATGATATTTTGTTAGCAGCAAAGACCCAATGTATGTTGGAGGCTGCTTATACTGACTTAATACTTTTGCTACAGTTAAAAGGCTTGCTTATTTCACCTGATAAGGTACAGATGGGGGACTCCATTAATTATCTTGGTGCTACTATCTCCCGTAAAGCTATCACACCCCAAAAGATAACTCTGAGGACTGATAAATTACAGACGCTAAATGATTTCCAAAAATTATTGGGTGATATAAATTGGATTAGAAGCTACCTACATATTCCCAATGTTGAATTAAAACCTTTGTATGAAATTCTTAAAGGTGATTCAGATCTTACTTCCCCTCGACATCTTACTGAGGAAGCCAGGTCAGTGTTGCTTAAAGTGGAAGAGGCTATACAACATGCTAGCCTTTGTAGGTTTCAAGAGGATAAACCTCTCCAACTATGTGTGCTCGCCACTGTGCGACAACCTACTGGAGTATTATGGCAAGATGGTCCTTAATGTGGATACATCCACGTATGTCCCCTGGAAAATCCCTTGAATATTATCCTGATGCAGTTGCTTCCTTAGCTATGTTAGGGATACAACAAAGTGTACAATTTTTTGGTTTCTCTCCAACGTCTGTAATTGTTCCTTATACATGTCAACAAATTCTGGTCTTATGTGCTAACTTGGATAATTGGGCTATATTACGATGCTCCTTTACAGGATAGATAGATAATCACTATCCATCACATCCTCTTATTACATTTGTTAAGGAACATCCTGTCATTTTCCCTAAGATCACTTCTTCTATGCCTATCCCAGGAGCTGCAAATATCTTTACAGATGGATCTGAGACTGGTGTTGGAGCTTATGTGATAAATGATCAACCTCCTATCCAACATCAGTTTGCTCCTGGCAATCTGCAATGGGTGGAGCTGCAAATTGTCATAAAAGTTTTTGAACAATGTCCATTTCCTTTTAATTTGATCTCAGATTCTGTTTATGTACTTCAAGCTTTAAAGGTGTTGGAAGCAGTGGGTCCCATACACACATCAGGAGTAATGTCTTCTCTTTTTCTCCATCTTCAAACATTGATTTGGAATCGTTCCGCCTGTTTTTACCCCTTGCATATTCGCGCCCACACAGGTTTACCGGGTGCTCTTTCTGCGGGTAATGCCCAGGCAGATCTTGCTACTCGTCCTTCTTGGGTGTTCCCTATTTCCTCCTTAGATCAAGCTAGAAACTTTCATAGTCAGTTTCATATTAATGCACTAGCACTTCAGAAACGCTTTACCATCTCCCGTGCTGATGCTCGACAGATTGTGTTGGATTGTCCTAATTGTGTGATTTTACATCACCCTCCTTCTATAGGAGTAAATCCTTGTGGTTTACGGCCTTTAACTATATGGCAAATGGATGTTACTCATGTTCCTGAATTTGGTAAACTTAAATATGTCCATGTATCTGTGGATACTTGTTTTGGCATTATCTATGCTTCCGCTTTGTCTGGGGAAAAAGCTGGAAATGTTATCACACACTGCTTGGAAGCTTGGGCAGCCTGGGGATTACCACAGTCCATTAAGACGGACAATGGTCCAGCATATACTGGGCAACAATTTTCTTCCTTTTGCAGCCAGATGGGTATCCAACTTGTCCATGGTTTGCCTTACAATCCACAAGGCCAGGGTATTGTAGAGCACGCTCATAAGACTCTAAAAGAGATGTTAATAAAACAAAAAGGGGGAATTGGATTAGGCCACTCCCCGAAACAGCGCCTCTCCCTGGCTCTATTTACTATCAATTTTTTAAACCTGGACATCCAAGGGCGCTCTGCTGCAGATAGGCATTGTTCGCCCTCTGCCCCGAATTTTGGGTATCTTAAGTGGAAAGATGTCCTTTCCGGACAATGGCATGGGCCTGATCCCGTGCTGGCATGGGCACGAGGTTCTGTCTGTGTTTTCCCACAGGACCGAGTGGAGCCGGTGTGGATCCCTGAACGACTAACGAGAAAAGTCTCGAAGACAACTGACCAACAACGGGGGACCCTACAAGAGTCCAACGATGAGACCCTTCATTCTGCTGAGTATCCTGGCCCTATCACAGACGATGATGGTCCAGATGTTACCGATGCAGTGGTGGGCGGTAGCTCGGACATGGCCGATGCTGATGCCGGTCCATAAAAATTCTAGTGTCCTCCCCACTCTTTTTTCTGCTTCATGTGAGATGTCTGCCCCTTGTGTCTCCCCTAGAGGAGACGGGGAACAGGTTTTCAACCTTTATCGTGTTAATCTCACAGGAATTTTCTGCTTCAGTTTCTTGAGAACCCGTTGTATTCGCTTACAGCTTAACAATTTGACCAATTGGGAGGACCCTTTACAGAACAGTAGGGTCTCACTGGGAACCTTGTTTGCGGCGCTTAGCCAAGTGAGTAGTGGGACAATGGAGGGCTCAGGAGAGACTACAAATTTGACCGAAATGAATATCACCACTTTGGCTATAACTTCCCAGGTGTCACTCCCGGTGGCTTTTCCTAACGCTAGTAATGCCACTTATTTTAAGGCCTCTCCTTATTGTACCCCGTATTATTCCTTCCCCCCGACATTCACGCCTTGTCAAGATCATTCTTGGGAGAAGCGCAAAGTTGCTGTGGGTTTCTCTCTTTCCCCTTCTCTTAAAAGGTATTTGTATAACTCTTCCAAGGCTAATTCCACTACAGGTACAGGCTGGTCTTGGTTTCAATGGTTGATTTCCAATGAAAAGGGGGCCACAGCCGATGTCTCTGCTCTGGCTCAATTGAGAGGAGTCCAGAGCTGGCTGTTTAATGTGTCTGGCTCTGTACAGGACACTGCTAATGGTAGGAGGCTTAAGATCAGTTCATACAATTCTCAGGTGTCCAATGCTACACTGCCCTCTGCAGCAGTCTGCCTTCATTCTCCGTTTCTGTTCCTTTTGACCAATGATACCAATACTACAGGATCAGAAGTGATTGACTGTTCTAATTGTACATGTGTCTTGTCTGAGTGTTGGAATGGATCCTGGAGCACGGCAATTGTTATGAAGGTCCCGACTTTCGTCCCAATTCCGGTTACTGCGGATCCGGACTCCTTCCCTATTATTGAGGTGCTCAGGAGCCGTAGGGATTTTGGAATCATGGCAGCTATTGTGACAGCAGTTGCAGTGTCTGCTGCTGCAGCGGTCACTGCTGGAGTGGCCATGGCTAATCAAGTGCAGACTGCGGCCACGGTTAATCAGGTCATCCAACAAACTTCCAGCATTTTAGAGTCTCAAAGTAAAATCAATCAACATATTTTATCGGGAATTTTGGCCGTTAATCAAAGGGTGGATCTCCTCCAAGCTCAGATTGAGGAATTGTCAGACCTAGTACATTTGGGTTGTGTTGATCATCGCGCACATCTATGTATAACATCTCTCAGATTTAATGATTCCAGAAATACCTCTCAAATTATTGGACAGTACCTGGCCGGAAACTGGTCCATGGAAGCAGAGAAGTTGATCCAGACCCAACTGACACAAATTGCCATGTTGAACAACACTCGTGTGGACCCTGTGACATTGGGCCAATTTTCGAATTGGTTGTCTTCTGCTTTTTCTTTCTTTAAGGAATGGGTGGGAGTAGGCATTTTTGGAGCGATGTGTTGTTTTGGGGTTATCCTTTGTCTGTGGCTTTTCTGTCGCCTAAGAGCTTGCCATAGCCAAGAAAAGGCTATGATCGTCCAGGCTTTTACAGCCCTAGAGAATGGTATCTCTCCACAAGTTTGGCTTGCGCAACTTAAGCAATAATTTCCTGGGTCTTGGCCATTGCACCCCAAGTTATCTTTGACATTGCACTGGGATTGGCATGCCCTCCTCTTCCTGCCTTCCCAGTTATGGAAGGCCCATGCACTCTGCAGGCCTTGTTGCCATTGCACGCAGGTGGGCTTCCATGCTGGTGCTGCACTTTATGCTTTGGATCCTTCGTTTTCTCAGGGGCTGAGAGACGGTGTTGCCACTTCCAACCTCATAGTCACTGACCTGCTACTTGTAAAATCCCCCTTCCTTTTCGCCGTCATCACGATGCAGGATGCGAGGCAAGGCACTGCACTTGAGTGATCCGGTCTCCGGACCCCAAGGGAAGCATGTCCTATTGCATACGGGTTTGACGTCCACGCCCCGCCCCACGAAAAAAGGCGTCGGCTGATATTGTGTCAGATCTAGGGAAGGCGCCTCCTTGGGACTGAACCATACATTGCAGCCATGTTTGCACAGTGGGATAGGACCTCTACTTTCGCCTGCATTTTTTTTTATGAAATAAGGGGGAACTGTGGTGAGCCGTGTTTGTAGACCGTTGCCGCCATTAGAAGATGGCGCCGGTCTCCGTTGTGGATCTTGGTAAACAACTCCTTATTAGGAAGAGTTGGCGCGCTGTCCCTCAATGCCCTATGAGAAAACTCCGCGTGGCAGCTTTGGATTGGGCTTGAGTAAGCTTTATTAGGCTATGTGTGGGTGCGCGGAAGCGAGAGCGCGCTTGAGAGAAGACTAGAGTCAAGGCCTGAATAAACCGCTGAAAGAAGAATCCTGTGTCGTGTCTTCCTTGCTGGCGAGGGGGTCGCGACACTGGACTGATAGTCAGTGACGGGTGTGATTCAATTGCAGTGGTATCAACCTAAGACAGGAGGCTGATGCCTAAGGTCAGTTTTCCGATGACGGGTAAGAACCATATGTTGAATTGGACAACCTACCAGGCACGGTCCTTAAGCCACATTGCTTGTTGTTTAATTAATCAGAAGGGGGGAGATGCTGGGAGCCATTAGCCAAGTCGGTATGACAATTTCCTTGCCAGCGTACCCCATGTTGCAGTGACATTGAATGTAGGTGACCTTGCTCAAGGACCAGGCCAGATTAGGGTGTTCCCGGTTTAGGATAATCGGGTTTAGGGCATTCCAGGTTTAAGATTATTCCTGCTGGGAATAGGGCATATCCTGCTGCCTGAGTTCCCCTTGAGTTCTCACGGGATTCAGACAGTATTTTTTGGGAGACAGAAGCCCAGTGTACGTGGATTTTGGGCAGAGAACGTGGATTTCCCCAGAACGTGTTTGTAGATGGCTGGTGTGAGTTCGGGAATAAAGAGTTGCTGTTTGAATCTACAAGCTGTGTGGTGGCTCGTGATTGTGTGCCCAGCCAGACTGCGGCATGTGTGCCCAGCCAGACTGTGGCACAGCAAGATTGCCAATAGATATTTTATAGAATGAATGGCAGGAGGTATGAAGATACATGGATAGAATGACAGGTACAGAGATGGATAGACAGATAAGCAGATGTATAGACATGGATACAGTCAGTAGTCATTACAAAATTTTGTTGTATCTCTGATTTATGGTATCCCGTAAGACTTTTTCCTTTATATTTTTCTAGGATAGTAAGAAATTGTTTTTATAAGCACTTCATTTCACATTCTTCATCACAAAATTAAAATTTTTTCTCTCACCACCTACTCTACAGCCTTAACTAACTTCAGACAGAGTACTCCCAATGGGCCCTATGTGCCCACAGTATTCAATACCTACACAGTCATCTTTATATGAAAAATAATCATAGATCATTGTGTCATCACCTTCAATCAACTCTAATATCTTAAAAAGTAGGAAGCATGATATTCATCTTTTTCTCCCAGATATAAATACCCACATCTGACCATAAATTTAAAAAAATTGAAACGAAGGCATCCAATTTCATTGCAAAAACAGAATATACTGAAGTACGTTAAGCCAGTAATAGATGACATTTTAAAGTGGCAAATTTTGTCAGTAACATGATCTAAAAATTATCAAGAATTATAGGACTTGTGTATGCAAGGTCATATATTTTTAATTCTCTCTTCTTTCAGCATTTTTGGTATAGGTGTACCCATTTATGTACTTACATATGTGCCAAATAATTTTTAATGTTCTTATATAGATTCTATCTTATTTCCTGTTACTTTTATGTACTTGTCAAAACAACTGCAAAAACATCTATTGGTTACCTTCTGCTTTAGCATTTTGTTTTTAGTTGACATTTACTAACTGTCATTATTTTATTTTTAGTCATTTATTTTTATCTTTAGAAAGACCTCCAAATCCAATGCAATTTACTCTGATCGTTTTCCTCAGTGCTGAATTATTTTGAACTTCTGAAGCCTTTTTATGTGAGTTTAGATAGATAAAATGGATCAAGCTTAACTGTTTAATAAAGCTTCAATGAAGTGATACATCAGACACTATTTAAAACAATGTAGAAATACACTGATATCCCTAAATGATGCAAGAAACATATCTAGTATAAATGAATTGTTTGAAAATCAAACACCATTCAGTTCATTTTTTTTTTTTTTTGGTCAAAGGGTCCTTCAAAATCTGTTTTGCTAAGAAAAATAACTGTTTCCTTTGAGCTATGATTTTCCCCAAGCAATTACCAGCAATAATAAAGTTTTTAAATAATCTGAGTTCTCAAAATCTGAAAATGTAGCCCAGTTATTCTTTATTCTGTATTTACTGTGATTTTGTTTTAAAATTTGTACAAGTGAAGCCCTCCAAAAACTTCTAGATTAGAAGCTAATATTAATCCTTTTCTTGAAAACATACCTGTTACATACCAGGATCACTAAAGTCATCATATTCTCATGAGACAAAGACTGATGAGATTATGCCATGCATACTTATGAGATATCTTTATATGTCCATTTGATATTTCCAAAGCTCTTTTGAAGATATTGTTGTTATTATAATTTTTATAATATGCTCTTTTTCTATTCTCTTAAAATACCAAATGCAGAAAGATTAAGGAATATTTGTTTTTTACTAAAGAGAATCTTCTTTTTCTAATCTGAGTCGCAAGGAAACAATCCAAGCTAGCCCTTTCTATTTCATGTTCCACAGGAACTGGAGAGTAATAGCATATTTAAAATCAGGCTTTCTTTGTGCACATTCTGGCTTTTGTGCAAATATTGCCAGCATATAAAATAGTATATATGTATGTATACACACATACACTCACACACACACACACACACACACACACACACACACACAAACCTATTTAAGTTTATAGTCATGAGATTAGAGTTCAGTTTGAGTAGTCGCCTAAGAAACCTTTGCACTATTCCTGGATTCAATTGTATAGTTGAGATTTTTGTCTATGATGGACCTCTGGGTTTCTTATTTGTACCCTTTTACCTAAATTTTTCTACCATCAAGACTGAAAAATGGGTTTCAATAACTGGAAGAGGCAACATTTCCCTCCTCTAACAGCACATCACCACAAACCCACGTTAAGACAAAAAGTTCTTGGAGTAAATGTATCCTTTAAGGATAAAAGATAGTCACTCATTTTTTGATAACTGTTCAAGCAGAAAGAGGAGAGAAGCACAAATAGGTGCTGAAAAAAGTAAACTGCACCACAACATTAGTTTGGCGGCATCCCAAATAATTCTGAGTGCTCCCAGGAACCAGAAACACCCAGCTGGTAATCAGGTTGCTCCTGCTTGCTCTGCTGCCCTACCTGAAGTCACACCCTGCGCATGCTCTACTAAGTGGAATGCATATTATAGAAAATAACCAAGTCTACTGAATATAGGAATAGACCTAGAAATCAAATCTCTTCTAATATATTTGCTATGCAAATTTCCACTGAAAAGCAGGAGAAAAAAATCTATTCTGTTGTTTATGCAGCACAATTTGTCTATTAATGCTTTTAGATCTCTTTTCACATTTAAAAGCATAACTCTCAGTAAACACAACTCTAACTTGAGGGAGCCCCACCACGTATTATCTTCTTATTGTCTTTGCCACTCATAATGACTTGTTCCATTACCTCAATTTTTCATGATCAGCCATGTTAAAAAAATATATATATATATATATATATATATATATATATATATATATATATAAAATATTCTATTAAATATCTCTTTTACTAAATTCCCAGGAATACTAAGTGGCTCATTTCCTTGATAATAACTTGTAGCTAAATCTTCAGAAGTAAAGAGAGGTAGGAAAAGCAAGAAAAAGAAAGAAGGAAATAAAGAAATGTAAGAAAGAAGAATGAAATAGATATTTTAGATAATATATATAAACTTGATTATATACAACATAAATAAAACCACAAAAATTACTTATTGTTGAAATTTTAATTTAATTCAAATTTAATCCTGTTTTCTCTTGGAAAATCTATTGAATAATAAAAAAAAAATACTTTAAACTCATACCTGATACCTTACCAGCCCTTTGTATAGGGAAAGAGTAGATTAAGCAAGATTATTTCAGTGTAAATCACTGCATGAGTCATTACAATGGTAAATGAGCTGAGCTACAGGCAATTTTTTCTGAAATATTTTACAATTCCTGAGACAGTAAATCCCTGGGATTATTTTTAATGACTATTTTTAGTGATTTTATTTTTAATACAAGCATTTTAATTCCCTTTTTTTAAAATTTTTATTGTTGGTTGTTCAAAACATTACATAATTCTTGACATATCATATTTCACACTTGATTCAAGTGGGTATGAACTCCCATTAAGTAGTGCTAGCCAGCAGAAAATAAATTTATGAAAAGCTTCCACCTTGTAACAACAGGGAATTTGTTATCATTGTCATTTTCACTACTCTGCAAAAAAATCTGGAAGATTCACCAGCGTTTTTCTATTTACCCTTAGTTCCACATGCTGCTCTTTCATAGTTGTATTTAATTATGTTAGACATATGGTACCATGAAAATTTCCAATACTTTTTCGGGATAATTTTAATGTCTATATTCTCCTTCATCTTAGATAACTTTAGCATTAGTTTTCCTTACTAACCAGTAGAAATTTTCAACTAAAGTAGTAGAATTTGTAAAGAAAAAATAATATGCGATTTTTTTTTAAAAAGTAAACCTTTAGAAAGTAGAAACACTTAAGAAATTGACACCATAATTTTTAATTTTTTTTTAAATTCCACCTTAGCAATGTGTAATCCTATGGATTTTTACAAAAGAAATGAGTTATATTTACTGCCACAATCATGATAGATAACAGTTCCAGTAACTTAAGTAGTTCTCCACCATTCTTTGTGCTCACCCTCTTGTTATCTTCCTTGGCCCTGAAATTAATTACATGATTTCAAATACTTGTATTTTTCTTTAAAAAATTAATATACATGGAGTAGTAGAAGAAGGAATATTTTAATACTAGTTTTTCCCCTTACAAAATGTAATCTATACTGCATTTATAAATTTTTAGTGCTTTGTAGTGTTAGGCATCTCTTTTCTGGGCTTTCTGAATCTATGCTTTGGTGTCTCTTATTAATTTGTAAATTCTTGGATCCTATTGATTCTAACATATTCCTCTGCTCTGCTCTCTTTCTCTTATCTGTCTGGGACTCCAATTTTAGGTATATGTAACAATTTAGTATTGTTCCACACATATTGATTACTTTTTAAAAAATATTTTTCTCTTTTGTGTTTCAATTAAATTTCTGTTGACTTAGATTTCTAAGTTTGTCAATTCATGTCTACATTGTTTTAATCTGTTGATTAATAAAATAAATATTGTTTATTTTTCTTTTTCCTTTTTAATACTTGTATTTGATTCTTAGAGTTTGCATCTCTTTGCTGAAACCACCTTTCTCATTGGAACATTAACAAAATATTTACATTTAAAATTGGTTATTTTCAATATTAGGGTCAAATTCAAGTCTTGTTCTATTGTTTTCTCATTTACATGTCTTTTTTTAATACTAGTTTTTGAAGCTGGAAATTCTGTGTGTCAGTAAGAACTTACCATTTAAAAAGCCAAGTAGTGAGTTTATTTTGGGTCAGAAACATATAGATAATCGAGTTTCAAAATAAGCGGCTCTTCTTCCATTAAGCCTTTAAATGTGGAGTTTTGATTCAACTTGAGGAGAGGTGGAGCTGATTTTGATTGTGTTAGGCTAGGGATTCTCTCAGTGCATCAGAAGCCCCAGCTGGTTTTAGAGTAAGTCTGGTTTATCAATTTTTTTTCTTTCCATTATGTATTTCCTGATTTGAAAGTATGGAGTAAATTTTTTTCTATCAGTTCTTCTGAAAAAAATCTACTCTATCCTGAGCTTCAATCTCCCCCTTACACTACACAATTTCCCCCTCTCCTCTTCTACCCTCCACAGTATTCCTTTCACTTGTTAACCTGAGGGTGTTGTATGTCTGATTTTCTGACGGAATCTTAGTTTCACATACACTAGGTCTGAAATATCTTTTTTTGTACTCTTGGTTCTCCTGTGTAGGCAGTTCTGTGCACAGCCCATATTCCTTCCCTCCACCCATTGGTAAACGTGATTTTTATGTTCTCTCCCTCCAGCTGTGCTGGGTCTTCATAAGTGTCTTAAGGGCAATATAGAGGAAATAAAAAAGAATCTTTGTAGGACTTGGTTTCCCTTTTTAAGGAGCTGCCCTTAAGGCACTTTGAAGCTGCTGGCTTCTGCTTTGAAACACTTCTCCCTGGCTGAACCATGAAGGAGGCTTTTTCAAGACTCTTGTCAATCATTTTTGTGAGCACTCCATGAACTCCACAGAAAAGAGCCTGTGTGAACTACCTGTATTTTATCTGTCTCCTCAGTGGCTGCACTTTATCACCAAACCACATTCTGCTCCCACTGCTTGGAATGGTGTTTTTTCTCCCATACCCAGAGTCAACTCTCTCCACTCCATCTCACAACTCAAATAGCTTATGTTTTCTGACACATTCTATGGTCATTCTAAATCAAATAGAACCCTACCAGGCTTCTCTTTTCATTCTTACTCTAATTTTTCCATGACATTACTCTCTGACAAAACTTATGTTGGTTTTTATTTATTTTATTTTTCTTCCATTTAAACGTAAGATCTATGAGGAAAGAAAATTGTTTTGCCTTTATAAAGCATTTAATAAAATGCCTGCAAAACCACATCTCCAAGTAATGGAATGGACCAAATATTTTAAGATATAATGAATGAATGGCTAAGAATTTTTCAGAACTGATAGAAAAAAAGTCACTCCATAAATTCAAATCAGGAAACACATAATGAAATCCATATATAGATACACTATAGGAGCATGGTTATATAACAATATATAGCTACACTCTAATGTTACAATTGTAATTTTAGTTATAATAGTTATAAAATCTAGAGATACTACAACATTATAATATCTATATATATATACTAATGCTAAAGATTTTAAGTAGAAGATTATATCTAAATGAAAGCTAAGATAAAAGGCAAATTATTATTAAAATTACAAGTAGACTGACAGCTGACTTCTCACAGGAATAGTAGATGCCAGAAATGGCACTAGATCTACAGTGTTCAGAAAGAAATCACCTGTCAGCGAAGAGCAAAGTATGATACAAAAAGCTAATACAACAAAATGGTTAAATGCACAAGAATATTTGCATAGAATAATTGGATAAAATGAAATGTTTTGTGAGAGTTAAAATATGTGTATGTGTAATTAGAATAGATAATAGCATGTAAAACAAGAGGTTTCAAATAAAATTAAATTTCATATTATTGGGAAAGAAAGTAAGACCATTGAATAATATCAGACCTTGGTAAGTCAGGGATGTAATACATTATGATTTTTGGTGAAAATGTAGAGAACTCAAAAGTATACAACTTTCATAGTAATATGAAGAAAGCAAAAGAAAGACAAATATTGCTAAGCCAATAAATCTTAAAAAAAAAACACTAAAAATGTAAAGCAGAATAGTTTGAATAAAGAAAAAACACAGACTAAGGACCTATGCAAACATGATGCTCATATTGTTGGCTATATCACAGGAATTAAAATCCTCTGTCTCTATTCTCAGGAATCCCATTATCTCATTATCTATCTCCATTTTCCCCCAAAAAACTTCAAATCTTGAACTTGAATGCAATTCCATTTTTTAATACAAAATTAAACTAAATACAAATAGTAAAATCCTTTCATGCATAATTGTTATGCTTTGGATATGAAGTGTCTTCCAAAAAGCTCATGTGTAAAACAATGCAAGAAGTTTCAGAGGAGAAATTATCAGATCAAGAGAGTTTTAAGGCAATCAGCTAATTGATCGCTGATGGGATTAACTGAGTGGTAGCAAGAGTCCGGTGGAGTGTGGCTGGAGGAAGTGGTTAATTTGGGTGCATAGCTATGGAATATATATTTTGTGTCTGGAACTGGGGTCTTTCTCTTTCTACTTCTTGATCACCATGATGTGAGGTGCTTTCCTCCACCACCCCTCCCACCATGATGTTCGGTCTCACCTCGAGCCCTAAGGAGTGGAGCAGGCCTTCTCTGGACTAAGACCTCTGAAACCGTGAACCCTCAAATAAACTTTTCCTCCCCTACAGTTGTGCTGGTCAGTTCCTTAAGCCACAGCACAAAAAAACCTGAATAAAACATCAATTTTCATTGGCTCTATTTTCCTAATCCATAAATCATCATAGCTTTCCATCACAGGAAAATTCCAAATCTTACACTTTCCTTAATTGCTATTCAGTGCTGTCAGCAGTACTGTCTGGTCTGTTCGATCAG
Organism: Marmota monax; assembly: GCF_021218885.2. Classification (NCBI taxonomy): domain Eukaryota; kingdom Metazoa; phylum Chordata; class Mammalia; order Rodentia; family Sciuridae; genus Marmota; species Marmota monax. Next base: position 684,574 of record NW_026695005.1, read on the forward strand.
CTCAAGTTATTTACCTGTACTCATGGATCTATGTGTTCCTAAATTGTTGATATTTTGTTTTCCAAAGTAGGTGTCCAGGTACATCAGTAACACTCTTCTCATGGACCAGAATCCCATTCATCACTGACTTGCAAAGTCACAAATAAGTAGGGTCACAGTGAAGCAGACCCTCATTTCTGGCATGTACCCTATAAGAAGTCTATACATCCAAGGAAAGGCTGAGGCTCTTCCCAGCTCCAATCAGTAGGTCAAAAGGAACATCTCTTGAAGTCACAGGTGTAAAATGCTTGTGCAATTTTGGTGAATGATATAGGTGTATGGGTACCTGCTCATTCCATTTACTTGTAGTACCTAGATGGGAGCCTGCTTGATTCCTTGCCGCAGTCTGGCTGGGCACACAATCACGAGCCACCACACAGCTTGTAGATTCAAACAGCAACTCTTTATTCCCGAACTCACACCAGCCGTCTACAAACACGTTCTGGGGAAATCCACGTTCTCTGCCCCAAATCCACGTCCACTGGGCTTCTGTCTCCCAAAAAATACTGTCTGAATCCCGTGAGAACTCAAGGGGAACTCAGGCAGCAGGATATGCCCTATTCCCAGCAGGAATAATCTTAAACCTGGAACGCCCTAAACTGGAACGCCCTAAACCCAATTATCCTAAACCAGGAACACCCTAATCCACCCTGGTCCTTGAGCAAGGTCACCTACATTCAATGTCACTGCAACATGGGGTACGCTGGCAAGGAAATTATCATACCGACTTGGCTAATGGCTCCCAGGATCTCCCCCTTCTGATTAATTAAACAACAAGCAATGTGGCTTAAGGACCGTGCCTGGTAGGTTGTCCAATTCAACATATGGTTCTTACCCGTCACCGGAAAACTGACCTTTAGGCGTCAGACTCCTGTCTTAGGTTGATACCACTGCAATTGAATCATACCCGTCACTGACTACCGGTCCAGCATACAGCCATACTTGTGGATAGGTCTATGCACCAGTGGGGGGGTGAGGTTCTTTGCCTCACCTCTGTTGGCCCCCAAATTTGGCCTTGGGGCCAGTGGGGGAGTGAGGTTAATGTGGCTTAAGGACCGTGCCTGGTAGGTTGTCCAATTCAACATATGGTTCTTACCCATCATCGGAAAACTGACCTTTAGGCGTCAGCCTCCTGTCTTAGGTTGATACCACTGCAATTGGATCATACCCGTCACTGACTACTGGTCCAGCATACAGCCATTGGCCCCCAAATTTTAGACCATCACTAGCAGAAGGGAGGAGGATACAGAAATGCCACGACACCAAGCCAATTGACGGCTCCTTGGGAAAAATTGCATCACTGGTGACACCATCAGCAAAGATATGTCAGCACTACCACAATTAACATGAGGTGCGCTGGCAAGGAAATAAAAATTGCATCACTAGTGACACCATCAGCAAAGATATGCCAGCATTACCACAATTCGCTGCACCAAACTATAGTTACATAGTCCAGGCAAGTTCTGCAAGCAGTTCAAAGCAGAGGAATCTATCAATATGTCCATTTCCTCCCAAAATCCGTTTCCTCCCAAAGTAAGTTGACTCCTTGATTGAGCATTACTTGTTGAGTTATATTCATTGATGCATCAGTTTATACAGTTTACTGTGATAGCTATCATAGAAGCTGTAGTTTGGTTTTATCTTTGTCTTCACCGGCACTGGGATGAAGATAGGAATTCTGGCAATGATGCTAAAGAGACATTATCCTGAAAAGAATTATTAAATATAATGAAAAGGAAAGGTGAAAGTAAACAAACAGATCTGTTAACCTACTTCAAAAACAATCCTTAACAGCTGTTTACCTAATTTAAATTAAACCATTTAAATCACGTGAATAAAAAAAATAATAATAATAATTCGGATCCATTTTTTCATGAGCGCTCCTCATATAAGAAATATGGACATATGCACATACAGACATACAACACAAAACACAAGAGTGCACACAAATGTACAACACATAAGAAAATAGTAAAGGCCTTGTAGCTTTACCTAGGTGAAATCTTCATTGCAATGTTTAAAAACTCCACAGTCAAAAAAATAAAACTGATCAGAAAAACATTAACCTAGGTTTGTATGAGCTCAAAAAATAAAAATAGAACCTTATGATGTGGAGAAATGCAATAATAAAATAGCTATTGAAAAAAGCATCCTGGTTAATCACTGTCGCAGATGTAAGAATGGCCAAGCTGGAGTTCTGGATATCAGCTGTTATGGATTTGAGTCAAATCATCTTCTTTCGATCTGTAGAAATTGTTTTAGTTAATCTCTCTGGAATCCAAATTGGCTGCTGTTCTCCCTGTGGAAAAACACAAACAGACCCCCGACTCCAGACAATCACTGGGTCAGGACCTTTCCATTGTCCTGTTAGAATATCCTTCCAAAGTACTTTAGGCTTATGTACATTTTTTGCATACATGTGTCTTTCCGCAGCACTAAGTCCTGATGAATCCAAATTTAAAAAGTTTAGAGTAAAAAGCGTTATTTTAAGTTTATCTTTGGGGGATATATACCCCTTCCAATTCCCACTTTTTGCTTTAATAAGTATGTTTTAATAGTTTGATGAGCTCTTTCAACTATGCCTTGTCCCTGTGGATTGTATGGGATTCCTGTTATATGAGTAATACCAAATGATGAGCAAAATTGTTTAAAAGAGGTAGAGGTATAGCCAGCACCATTATCGGTTTTTAACTGTTTAGGAACGCCCACAGTGGCAAAATTTTGTAAGCAATGAGCTATAACATCTTTAGTTTTTTCTCCAGCATGAAGGGAGCCCATCAAAAATCCAGAAGAAGTATCGACTGTAACATGTAAATATTTTAATTTTCCAAATTCTGGCAAGTGTGTGACGTCCATCTGCCAAATATGGTTAGGTATCAGTCCTCTAGGATTGACTCCAAGGTTAACTTGTGGTAAAAATGTCACACAATTTTGACATTGTTTTATTATATGTCTGGCTTGTTCCTTAGTTATTTTAAAACGCTTTTGTAAAGTATTAGCATTAACATGAAACCTTTTATGAAAATTTGTAGCTTCTTCAAATGTAGAGAAAATATGTATGTCATGTGTAGTTTTATCTGCTAAATCATTGCCTAAACTAAGGGCTCCAGGCAATCCTGTATGTGCCCTAATATGTCCTATGAAGAATGGATCTTTTCTGTCCCAGATTAGACTTTGTATAGTGGAAAACAAAGAGAAAACAGTAGAAGAAGGGGAAATCCTACCAGCATCTTCAAGAGATACTATAGCATTAACTACATACTGACTATCAGAAAATAAATTAAATACAGAATCTTTAAACATCAAAAAAGCTTGTAAAACTGCATTAAGCTCTACCTTTTGAGCTGATTGTTTGGGTACTAAAAATGTAAAAGTTCGATCTGGGGTAACTACTGCTGCTGTACCATTATTAGACCCATCAGTGAATATATTTGGAGCATTCATGATAGGTGTTTTTCTTGTCATTTTAGGAAAAACTACAGGATGCTTAGACCAAAAAGACAACAAAGGATTAGATGGTAAATGATTATCAAATGTAACATTAGATTTACACATGATTATTGCCCAAGTATTTAACTCATTAGCTAACTCATCAATTTGATCCGTAGTATATGGAGTAATAATTTTATTGGGAGAAATTCCAAACACTCCCTTAGCTGCTTGTATTCCTTTGAGTATTAATTGTCCTACAGCCTCAGGATACCTAGTAAGAATAGTGTTAGGAGAATAAGATAAATGTATCCACAATAATGGACCTTCTTGCCAAAATACTCCTGTAGGGATATTTTTTGTTGGTAGTACAATAAATAATAAAGGCAAACTTATATCAATTCTATCCAAATGCATATTTTCCATATATGTTTCAATAATTTTTAATGCCTTTCTTGCTTTAGGAGTTAACATGTGGGGTGAATTTGGATCTGATGGACCTTTTAGAATATCAAATAAAGGTCCCAACTCTCCTGTTGGTATACCTAGATAAGGCCTTATCCAATTTATGTCTCCCAATAACTTTTGAAAGTCGTTAAGTGATTTGAGTTGATCTACTCGTATTTGAATTTTTGGTGGACGGACCATGGTTGAGGATAATAGAACTCCTAAATAATTAATTGGAAAATTTAATTGTACTTTATCTATTGCTATCTCTAGATTATAATTTTTTAATAAGTTTGTAAGTGTGGCATAACATTCCAGCAATATATTTTTATCTTTATGTGCCAATAATACATCATCCATATAGTGAAATATTTGTATTTCAGGATTTTGATTTCTAAGTGGCTGGATTGCTTTGTTAACATATATTTGACACATAGTTGGACTGTTAGCCATCCCTTGAGGGAGTACTTTCCATTCATATCTCTGATCAGGACCTTCATGATTTAATGCAGGGATAGTAAATGCAAAACGTGGACTATCCTCAGGATGAATTGGAATTGAAAAAAAAACAATCTTTAATATCTATAACTAAAACATGCCAGGTTTTTGGCAAAGCAGACAATTGAGGAATCCCTGATTGAGCAGGTCCCATAATAACCATCTCATTATTAATGGCTCTTAAATCTTGCAACAATCTCCATTTACCAGATTTCTTTTTGATGACAAAAATGGGAGTATTATGGGGATATATGGAAGGTTGTATATGTCCTTCCGCTAATTGTTGCTTGACCAGATCATGGGCTACTTGTGTCTTTTCTTTAGTCAGGGGCCACTGAGGAACCCACACTGGTCTTTCTGATTTCCAAGTAATTTTGATTGTCTCAGTGGCCCTTCTGAAAATCCAGCCCATGTCTGTCTGTTCCTTGATCTATTTGTACTGGTGCTGCTATAACTTGCCCTTGTTTTCCTAATCTTTTTTCTTTCCTAAAGCCTTGTCTAGACCTACTAGTGGGCGCATTAGGATTGATGTTATTTGTTAACGTCAAACCTAATTGATCTAGGACATCTCGTCCCCATAAATTTATAGGAAGATGATCCAATACATATGGCTGTATAGTTCCTTCACATCCTTCAGGATCCTTCCAATCTAATATCATAGAATTTCTATGGGGATTAGTCGCCACTCCTAGGCCTCGAAGCGTTTGAGTGGCTTGTTGTAATGGCCAATGTTTTGGCCATTCTTGACGAGATATGATGCTAAGGTCAGCTCCTGTGTCCAGTAGCCCATTAAACTCATGACCTTGAATATTTAGTTTTAGCATTGGGCGAGAATCTAAATTTAAAGATAACATAGCCCAATCTACACCTGTGGAGCCTAATCCCCTGGAACCTCTTTCTACACTATGACTAGGAAATTTATTATGTAGGCTGGGTATTATTAACAACTGTGCTATTCTATCTCCAGGTGAAATTACTGATATACCTCTTGGAGAACTAGCTATAATTTTTATTTCACCTGCATAATCGGGATCAATTACCCCAGGACTTATCATAAGTCCTTTTAATGTAGATGAACTACATCCCAATAATAAGCCTACTGTTCCTTGGGGAAGAGGTCCTTTTACTCCTGTGGGAATGATTTGAACTCCCATCTCTGGAGTTAGTACTGCTCTGGCAGAGGCGCAGATGTCCAACCCTGCGCTCCCGTGGGTTTGTCTGATGAGGGATTTAATGGACAATGTGTCCTGGGCACTACCCTGATGGTGTTGCTGGGTTCCTCCACTGCCCCGTAGATTTGTGGTTGTGGGCCCCGGGGCATTGGGCCCCCCTGTCCGTTTTTTGGCAATGGAGCCTGATGCCTTTCTCCACAATATCGTGGATAAATACCTGGTCTTTGTCCGTTTTTTGATAAGGGAGTACCCTCTATGGTGGTTCGAGAACGGCATTCATTAGCCCAATGTCTCCCTCTATGGCATCATGGGCAAATACCCGGTATTCTATTCATTTGATACCTACTTTTGTTAAACCCTCCTCCTATGGGGCAATTCCTTTTAAAATGTCCTGTTTGTTCACAATCATAGCATGTTTTTGGCCTGGCATCTAAAGCCTGTTGTACTGCACCTGCCAAGACTTGCCCTTGTTCATTAATATCTCTACATAATTTAATATATGTGTTTAAATCTTCATGTCTCCATGGTCTAATAACCTCTCTGCAGCAACAATTTGCTTGGTCATAAGCCAGTTGTTTTATTAATGGCATTGCTTGTTCTGTATCCCCCAAAATTTTGGCAGCCGTTTGAATTAGCCTATCTACAAAGTCAGCGTAAGGTTCATTGGCTCTCTGTATTACCTTAGATAGCTGACCTTGTAAATCTCCATGTCCTTGTAAAGTCTTCCATGCCCTAACTGCATCTGCAGCAATTTGTGCATACATAGCAGGATCATATTCAATTTGTTGCCGTTGACCCTCATAAGGTCCTTTTCCTAACAACATATCTAGATTTCTTTGAGGGTAACCGGCTGCTGCATTTCGCCTAGCTGTCTCCATGCAAAATTCCTCATTGGCAACCTTCCATAACAAATATTGTCCTCCATTTAGTACAGATTTACACATGCTAGCCCAATCTGCTGGCGTCATGTCCAAGTTAGTAATGGACTCAACCATGCTTACCGTGAAGGGAGCTTGGGGACCATAGGTTGTTACAGCTTCCTTTAACTGCTTCACTGTTTTAAAATCTAAAGCATGGTGAATTCGCTGCCCTCCTGCCTGTTCAAGTACAGGGCATGCTAATCTTTGAGGTCCTGTCTCAGGATCCCATTTATCAACTACGGGGTTTGAGGGCCACTCAGCTGTCTCCATCGGTGGGGCTGTTGGTTGAATTACGCCCTCCTGTGATAAAACGGAGTTAGTAACAGCCTCCTGTTGTGGCCTTTTTCCTAACAACCCCTTTTCCTTTAAATTTTCTTCCTCTGTCTGACTAGCTCGAGAGACCTTCTCTTTTGCTTGATCTAAAATGTCTTTCTCCATGATCTGAACCTCTAAAAATTTACTTAACATCTTTTCGGTTTATTTTTTACTAATTTCTAATCTGCTATAAAGATAACGCAACCCAATAAGATAACACAAAACAAAACCGAAACTGAATGAAACAAAAACAGAATAAAAAATCGTTGTATCAATTTTCTCTTCCTCAGGGCCGACAAACTTCAAACCTTTAGTCAACCATTTTTTCCAGTTTGCCTGAGAAATTTCTAGGGATAGGCAGCTTGAAACAAAAACAAGATAAAACAAGAACGCACTGTTTTTTTTTTGAAATGGTCACCCATTCTTTTGCTCTTCCTCAGGGACGAGCAATTTCACTTATCTCCAAGCTTCAGAAGTTCCCCGCATGGGCCGCCAAATGCCGCAGTCTGGCTGGGCACAGAATCACGAGCCACCACACAGCTTGTAGATTCAAACAGCAACTCTTTATTCCCGAACTCACACCAGCCGTCTACAAACACGTTCTGGGGAAATCCACGTTCTCTGCCCCAAATCCACGTCCACTGGGCTTCTGTCTCCCGAAAAATACTGTCTGAATCCCGTGAGAACTCAAGGGGAACTCAGGCAGCAGGATATGCCCTATTCCCAGCAGGAATAATCTTAAACCTGGAACGCCCTAAACTGGAAAGCCCTATACCAAATTATCCTAAACCGGGAACACCCTAATCCTCCCTGGTCCTTGAGCAAGGTCACCTACATTCAATGTCACTGCAACATGGGGTACGCTGGCAAGGAAATTGTCATACCTACTTGGCTAATGGCTCCCAGCAATTCCTTAGAGACCACGTGATTAATTGCTTCTGAGCCCATTCTGCCTTATGGTTTTTTGGATCTGGCCAGTTCAAGATGAATAAATCTTACAACATGCTTAACTGATGCCCTACATACAGTCAGGCTTTCTGCTTTTTTTTTTTTTTTTTTTTTTTGGCTGCTGCAGATGACATATCCATCCATGGTTTAAAATTTTACAGGTACATCATCGTAATTCTAAATAGAGGCTTTTCTATTGAGGTTTATCATAAATCCATATGCTGTCTATTTCTTAAACACTTACTTTGAATATCACACATTCTCTACAGTAGTTTTGATCTGTGGAAGAGTCCTTTCTTACTTTGCCCTTTTCTCTAAGCTGTTGAAATTTCTTTTAATAAAATAAATGGATCAGAGCAGCGTTCTCATAGAGAATGTTCTACCTCTAGAAGCTAAAGGGAAATACTTAGTGTCCTTCCTGAATACCAGTGACAGTACAAGATAAAATATGCCCATTTTAGGACAGAATGTCTTGGCATGCTTCAGAAAATCGGATCCCTTAGAAACTTTGTTGATGTGGTATGCCTCTGAAGCTTATTTTGGTTTATCTCTAGAGCATAGAGCTTTTATCGTGGTCTCCAATATCCTTGCCTCCTCTTGCTCATCTGATTTGATTAACATCATATCATCATTGTGGTATATCAACAATTATACTATAACAAGTGTCAGCTGGTAACAATTCCTTAGGACGATATTATTATAGCAGAAAAGAGAATTAACATAACTCTTGGTCAAGACAGAAAATATGTATTTTAGTCCTTAATATATTAATATAAATTGTTTCTGGGCCTACTCTGATCAAGATTAAAATAGAGTTCAATAGCCAGAGCAATGAAATAAACCATATCTTGGAAGTTGTGCTAATCTACTCTAAGAATATGTTCTCATTTCTGACTCTATCTCTATAATTAGGTTACTATTTGTCTATGAGGTAGAATACTTTAATCCTTATGTATAGTTTTTATAAGTACAAGATGATTAAAAAATTTTTGCTATACCGGGTACAACAATTTCTAATTGATTTAGGATTTTAAGGGTGTCATTAATCGATGACATTTCATTAGGTATATGACATTTTCTGCTTATTTATTAATTTTCTCCAAGCTGTGTATATGTAAGCTTTCTGTTGCTGTGACAGAATATTTCAAATAATTAACATAAGGGAAAGGAAAGTTTTGCTTGGTTTTGTTACTTTTTTAATTCAGAATTTTGGAGGTTTCATTCCACTGTTAGCTGGCATGGTTGCTTTTGGTCTGAGGCAAGGTGGATGTGACTAGATCAAAGCTGCTTACCTCATGGTGGCCAAGAGGGGGGGGGGGAGAGAGAGAGAGAGAGAGAGAGAGAGAGAGAGAGAGAGAGAGAGAGAAAGGAAGGGACCAGAACAAGATATTCCCTTTCAAGATAGGCCCCCACTGACTTACTTCCTTTAACTAGGTCCTATTTCTTATAGTTTCTACTACCTCCTAATAGTTAATTGATGAGATGAGACCTCATGATCCAATCAGTTATCAAAGGCCCCACTTCTGAAAATTGCGACATTGGGAACAACGTCTTCAACATATGAGCATTTTTTGGTGGGGGGGGGCACATTTCATATCTACATTATAAAAGTGTGTGTGGGGGTATTTTAAATGTTTCTACTTGTTCTTCTCTTCTATAAGTCTTACCCCATCCCTTCAAGGAACCAAGAAATGTTTCTATCAACACCTATATTTATTTTCCTTTTGAATAAACAGAACAAAACCATATGTATCACTTTCTAAATAGTTTCCTTTGGCACTCTCTCTCTTTCCCTTCCTATTCTTTATTTCCAAGATGTAATTAAGTTACATTAAAATAACTTCATTACAACCAATGGATGCTTTTCTACTGTGATTTATTGTTTGAGATTTTCCCAGTTGTCTTGTGTTTAAACAATTTTGCTCCTGCATCACTTGATGATCAACATATCTCTGCTAACTTAGTTCTTTTAAACATATTTGATCTTCATTTAAATTTTTCTTTTTACATTCTAAAATAGGAAAAGACTAGACAAGACTAGAAAATTCAAATTAATAGAATATTTCTATGCTTCGTCCAAATGTCACTCAATTGTGTAAATAGAGATTGTCAGATGAAGCAGTAAAACACAGACCCTACATAAAGTGCTGTACCCTGCTGAGCAGATTCTTAGAAACACTGAAAGTCTTGAAAGAAAAATGAAAGGAGTCTGCTTTGAAATAAGCATGATGTTTCATGCTGAGACAAATCACACTCACAGGATATGTGAACATTGAAAATAGAATTGCAAACCAGAAATAAGAAACAATGTAATGCTAGCTAGATATTCTACCTCCAAATAAAAAAAAGCAAAATTCTAGCATTTGAAGGGATTTAAAATATGAAGTTAAGCAAATAGAACAAGAAAATCATCCTCAGGGCTATAGACATGGTTTCTTTTAAAAACAGGAAACGATATTCTGTTTTGACTCTGTTGACAAGTAGACTCCTATAAAATGTCGGTGGCAAAGTGTAACAGTTGCAAACTTAATTAGATGAACCAGATGTGAATATGGTGAAAGCCATTTTAGCAAAACACTGGTTTGAACGTGCTGTTTTTAAATCTTCTATCAACCTCTTTCTGAAGTCAGTGTTAGAAAAAAACCATCTTTAATATAAAAACTTCTAGCTCTAACCCCATTGGAACATTTTTGTTATGTTTTCTATTTCTTCTTCATATTTTTTAAAATGACAGCTGTTTTATAAAATATTGTTTTCCCAGAGTTTCATGTAACTTGCAGCAATATTAAACCCACACACCCCTACAAATGAAAGACGAAAAATGAGTGTATCATAACAACTGAAAACTAATCACTAAATAAATGAATTCCAAACAATTATCAAACGAGAAGACAAATATACATAATGATATATTTATTTTTCATATAGCTCTTAAAGATAACAAGGGTATATTATTTTTTCTTACATTTTTCACCAATGTTTCATACCACAGTACATTAGGTTGACTAAAATGTTGAAGAAATAAAATCTAAATATGTTTCCAATGTGCTACGTGTGAAAATAAAGCTATGGAAAATTAATTTTAGTATTTTTATTTACTTGAGAAGTTATGCAAATTTGTGAATTAGAATCAGTTATTCAAAATGTCCAACTTAAAATAAATAAAATTCAAAACAAAAAACGTTAATAAAAATATAATTAAGGTTTGTATTAACTACACAAGATATTCAACTAGAGCATTTTATTTTCTAGCTTAATTGTAGCATGCCATTATTTTAACAATCTAAATATCAAGCAATAAGAAATAGGGGCATGAGAAAATATTTCAGTTATTAAAAATTATAAGAAATGCTTATGTACAACTTGGGTGTCAGCAAGGTATTCTTATAAGTATTTTTCATGTGAAAGAGTTTAATCACAATAAATTAAGGTAATATATAAGACTATTAATAAACAATTCATTGATATGCTTTTCCTTGATAATCAATTTCTTTTTACTTACCCAATCATTATAGATATATATAATTCTTTGAGAAAACAGGAGACAAAATACAGGCTTATCTTCTGTGCATTTAAGATATAGTTACAATGAAAATTTTAATATTTGTATCTAAGTAATGCTCTCTAGATTTCTATGAATAAATTATCTGTTCAAATCATTTAATAATACTTGAAAAATCCTATAAGGAAAGATTGGCATGAATGTTATCTGATAATCTTGGGCAAAACCTACAAAGAAAATGCAATTGTTGCAATAAAGCAAACAAATATAGTAGAACATCCAGAATTTGGAAAAAGAGAGGGAAGGATAATATGTAAGGCACTTCCAGATAAGATGATAAAATATTAACAAATTTATATGCCTAAGCATCTCAATATAGTCCATTAGGACTCAAAGAAATCCAAATATAATCACATCATAGTCAAAATGTTAGATACAAAACCAGAAAATCTTGAAAGCAGCAAGAGAAAAATGATTCATCACGTACAAAGGAATTGTTCAGAAAATGAATAGGTGACTTCTCATAAGGAATCATGGAGACAAGAAGGTGATGTGATGAGATATTCAGCATGCTGGCAACAAACAGTAAACAAACATAAAACACACAAAAAGAATGTCACTCAATATACTCAGCATATCTAACCCTTGAAAATCAAGGAGAAATTGTGCCACTTCCAGTTGAACAGAACTGAGAGCCCTTGTTACTAGAAGAACAACTCAGCCACAAATAATGGGAGTATTCACACTGAATAGAATATCTCAAGTGGACATAAATAAATAAATGAAGAACAACAGTGAAGATAATTACACAGATAAATATAAAAACCTGAACTTTTTCTTTTCTATTTGATTTAAATGACCACTGTATCACACAATACTTATTTCTTTTGATGTGCTCATAATGTACAAAAATGCAATTTTTATTGTCATAATAACAGAAAAGTAAGGGAATGGATTGAAGTTAGCTTGGCATGAAGTGTATGCATTCTATTGCAATTAAGTTGGTATTAACACAAACTTTATTGTTAAGATGTCAATTATATTCTCAGAAAACCCACAAAGGCACAACATAAAACATCCAGAGTTATTAAAAGGCACACTAAAAATATCCTTTTGACAAAAAGAAGGCAGTAATGTAGGAATAAAATAACAAAGCCATAAGATGTGTGTACATGTAGCAAAATGACAGAAGTAGATCTTGCCACCTGCAAACTCCCATTAAATGTGCATGTGTTAAACACCACGATCTAAAAACATGGGTTGGCTAAATGGATTTTGAAAAACAAAAAACAAAATAATGATTCAACTATATATTGCTTATGAGAAAGAAAGTTTAGATTCTAAACAAAGGTAAAAAGTAAAAGGATAGGAAAGGATATTTTAGGCCAATTATACCCAACACTTCACTGATGCTATATTACTATGAGATGAAATAGACTTTAAGACAAAGTAGAATACTTTATTTTAATAAATGGGTTAATTCAACATTACAAGTTAACAATGGCATGAATATACACTTCAAAACTAAGCCTCAACATACATGAAAAAACAATTCATAGAATTGGAGGGAGACAATTAAATAGTAATAGTTGAAGAACTAAATACTAAATTCTCTATAATTGGATAGAACATCTGAAGAGAAGACCAGCAAAGAAATACAAGGCTTAAGTAAATTTATAAATCAACTAGATCTGACAAACACTGGTAGAACACTATGTCCAATAAGAGTAACATACAAGTTTTTTTCAAGAGCACATGGAACATTCTCCAGGGTGGGCATATATTAAGCCACAAAATAACTCTTAAAATTTCAAAGGATTTATGTATTATTTCAATATTACAAGTGACATTCTTTAAATACCATGAAATAAATTAGAAATCGACAGACATAGAAGATTTAGAAAATCCCAAAACATTGAAAAATTATTCAACATAAATTGAGTAAGTCACAGGTCAAAGGAGAAATTGCAAAGAAAAATTATAAAATATTTGGATTAAATGAAAATAAAAATAAGTGTTAAAAATTTGGGGATGTAGAAAAATCTTTTCTGAGAGCAATGTTAGGTCAGTGTATCCCAATATTGAAGTCAAAGTTATCACAGGAAAAGAATATAGAATGATATATTTCAAAATCCTCAACCTAATTATTAGAAAAATTAATCCAGTATCTTATAAAATGACACACATCATGAAATATATTTTATTGCAGAAATGCATGATTACTTTACTATCCAAAAACTCACCAATATAGTACATCATATTAATAGAATAAAAGAGGCAAAAGATGAATATAATGTCTTTAATGAATGTATAAAAATAATTTTATAAAATCCAGCAGCTACTCATGATAAAATTCTTATCATACTTGAAATTAAAGGAAAACATCTCAATCTGATAATTTATACCTATAAAAAGTCTATAACTAATATCATAGTTAATTGTAAAGGAATACATACTTTCCTCCTTAGATTAGAAACAAGGCAAGAATTCAAGCGCATGCCTCTTCTTTCCAGCATAGCACTGTAGATTCTAGCCACACAATTAGGAAACTAAATAAAAGGCATCCAGACTTAACATGAGGGAGTGCAATTTTATGTATATTCATATGTAGAAGATTTGAAGAAATATTTCTTCTGATCAAAAATTAGAACAAACAAATACAACAAAATTTCAGGATACAAAAATTAATTATATTTTCATATTTGAGCAGGGAACAACTGGAAAATAAAGTTGAGTAGTTTATTCACTATAAAACATAACATAATAAATACATAGAAATAAATTTAACAAATCAAGTGCAGGACTTGTAACCTGAAATTTGTAAAGTATAAAGTATTTGTAAAAATAAAGTTAAAAATGTTTTTTTTTAAAGTACAGACCTCACATATTTATAGATTAGAAATATATTGTTACCATAGTAATTTTGGTAATTGTAACCAAATGCAAAGCTGCAGTTAGACAAGAGGGATAATTATTGAAAATGTAATGTAGATCATGGTGACTATGTTTAATAATTAATGTATATATACTCATGATTTTCTAAAACAGTATACTTTAAATATTCTCACTACACAAAGTTGATAATTATATGATGTGATAAATATATTATGTCTTGTTTTAATCATTCCAAATTGGACACATATGTAAAAATATCATGTTGTATCCCATAAATAGAGAAAGAAGGAGGAGGAGGAAGAGGAAGAGGAAGAGGAGGAGGAGGAGGAGGAGGAGGAGGAGGAGGGAAAGAAAGAAAGGAAGAAAGAAAGAAAACTTTACCTTTAAAAATAAAATATAGAAGAATATCTTTGAGTTCTTGGGTAAGGATAAAATTTCTTACATAAGGTACCACATACATAGTCTATAAATAATATTGTTTTCCTTTTTCTTTCTTTCCTTTTTTTGTGGTAATGGGAATTGAAACCTAGTGCCCACACATGCTTGGCAAGTGCTCTATCACTGAAATTAAGTCACCATTCCTAAAAGCACTCTCATTTTAGTGTAAACTATAAAGAAAATAAAAATAATACAAGAGTCCATGAGAAAATGTTTCAGAATTTACAAATAATTCTTATTCCTCAATAATAGCACTATGATCTAATTAAAAAGTGGACAAAGTATATTAACATCAGAGCTCATATACAAATGTCTAATAAGCACATAAAAATATGTTCAATATAATTAATATTTAGGAAAACAAAAATTAAAACAACAATTTGATTTTACTTACTTCACACTAAATGTCCATGGTAAATAAAGCAGACAATAGCAGAGCTGGTGAGGATATGGAGAAACAGGAACTTCGACGCATCCTTGGTGATAATGTAAATTGGTGCAGTTACTTACAAGTTTGAAACTCTAAAATGTGAAATTATCAATTAACTCAGCATTTTGACTACGATGTATCAAGCCAAACAATTGAAAGTGTATTTTAATGTAAATATTTTCATATGATTGATAATGGAAGAATTAGTCCCCAAAACCCCCAATTAGAAGAAAAATAAAATCTAAACAGAATAAATGAAGACAAGATGTGGCATATTTATACTATAGAATAATTCTCATCAATAAAAGACACAAACTATTGTCCCATTCTATGAACTTCAAAAACAGTATCTTCCGTGGAAATGACCAGACATAGAGTATCTCAAAATATATGAAATTTCAGCAAAGACAAATGTATATGGATGGAAAATTGACTAGAGATTGGTTAGGTCTAGGGGTGAAGTGATCACTGTAAATGGACATGAAGGAGTGTCTTGGGAGATGAAAATTTCTTAAAAGTAATTTATGACAATAGTAAACTACTCAGTAAAGTCAATTAAAATGATTAGATCGTTGATTCAAAACACTTATATTTTATGATATATAATAGACTCCTCAAAATAATCACCTCAGGTGTCATCAGTTTTTAATTTATAAACAATATTGATATTGTTTAATAATGATTGTGGAAGGACATGCAATCAAAACTAATTTTTAATTCCATTTACTCCTACATTTTGAATCAACACAGAATTTGCATATTATGATATAATTTATCATATTTGATCTCATATAACCCAGTGAGGTGGAAATAGCAGTTAAATAAACAGCCTTTATAAAATTTATGATTAAGGTGGAAATAAATACTAACTCTAATACTTGAACCTTACTTGAATTGAAGTGTTATGCAGATTGGATTGAATGGAGTTGGAGCTGAATGTGGACTATAAATTAAGAGAATAATATATTAATTCATATTTTCTGTGTCAACAACATAAAAAATGGCAATAATCCATGAGCATTGCTTTAATAACTAATTAAAATGTCAACTTAAAGTCAATATGTATTTAATTAGTCATAGGAAGTTTTAATATTTATACCTCTTTTAAGCAACCTTTGACTTTTTTCACTGGACACAATCTGCTCACAAAAGAATATAAAGGATTTAACAGCATAGGATAGAGCAATGGAATAATTATAGATATAAGGTGTTTACAGAATGAGTTTCACACCAATCCCAAGATGAATGCTTATATTTTGCTCACTAGATTCAAGGTGTGAAATTACTACTTCAACACTATTTTGTTAATAATTAATTCAGTCTCATTTAATAGATGTATAATTAATGTTTAGATATGGTTGATAACACTAGTTGATCAATGTTTAGAAACAATATGAAATTTCTGCTTAATTGTATGTACATGTGACAAATGTGTGCAAGATTTCAGAAGATTGAATTGGTTATATTTCTTACCTCACATAATACAGATTAATGACTATAAGTTACAAGTTTTGTCTTGAGATTATAGTAATGAGAATTCTATCAGACACAGGCAGTGTTTTTCAGTGACTACATTTCACTGAATCAGATTCCTTTATGTCATTTTAGAGAACTTGCTAAGTCTAAAATGCTTTTCCTAACATATCTAAGAATTTAAAAGGTTAAACTCTGAGATTTTAATTGACTTTATAATTGAACTATGAATAATGGGCCTAAAATGCTAATGTGAATTTAATAATGAGTTATATGTTCTAAGTTCTTGAACTTTTCTTTTTGAAGAAATATTTTCATTCAGTGTAGTACTAGTGTAAAACCCATCAGTTTAGTTTGGATTTCAAATGTAGCATAATACAGAGATAAATAATTATTTCAAATTTAATTCATTTAGGTAAAAAATAAAACAGCATCCTAATTTAGGAAATAATTTTAATGTTCCTAAGTATAGAATAATACCACGGAAGGAGAAATAATCAAAAGACTGCACAAAGCCTCACAGTTTTTACATAAAATCATTAGCTAAATCTTTCTGACTGTTCTTAAGGACTACTGCTACAATAGCCAACCCTAATTTTATATTTATTATATAGAAAAGATCTATAATTGCTGTTTATTAACTCATTGAGTCATTGGAAAGATATTCATTTGATGTGCCCTCTGTACTAGAAAGTATTATAGGTAGATTATGTTAATGCCATTTCATGATCTTAGGAGGGGTAACTGAAATGTTTTTCACACTATTGAGACACTAATGACATCTGACTGACAGTGGTTATTAGATGCATTAAGACTACAGTGGTGATAAAATGTGAAGGAAAAGGCTGAGGCAGGAGGACTGCAAGTTTGAGACCACCCTCCGCAATTTAGCAAGCTCAAAGGATTCAGTGAGATCCTGTCAAAAAATAAAACATTAAAAAGTGATGGGAGATGTTGCTCAATGGTTAAGCATCCCTGAGGTCAATTCCTGGTACCCTCCCCCCAAAAAGAAGGAATAAAAACCATGTGTACTACAAACCTCTTGAAATGGTGAATTAGTATATACTAGCGGGTGAAAAGTAGTCTATAAAATAAAATTAGACTCTGTTAGGATTATTGAAAATGTTGAGAGGCTTGGAATTCAGATGAAGTCCTCAGGAGAGAGATTATTTTTAGGAGGTGTTCAGGAGAAAGGAAGTGGAGCATGGAGGTGTTGAGCTGAGAGTTCCAGAATGCAGGAAGAGACAGTGCAGAAAATGTAACCTAAGAACAAGGTGGAAAGTTCAAAAGAATGAGGAAGTGCAAAACAGCTGTGGTGTAGTGAGTTCAGTGGAAAATAATATGAGATGAAGTTAAAAAAAAAAAAGGCAAAAGAGAAGGAGTGTGAGGTCAAGTAAGTCTCAGCAGTCAGTGTCACAGAAAAGACGACAGCACCAGTTTTCACAGAAGTGCTCTGATCTCTGTTGCTGATGAATTACAATAACACACGTTATGACAGAGGCACCAGTTAGGATGCCGTTGCAGTCATCTAGGAGAGAATGATGGACGCTTAAGAAAAGACCCTGGAGGAGGAGACACACTACGGAAGCTTGCAGAGGCTAGGGAGAGCTGGAGGAGGGAAAGCTGATGAATGGATACTGAGTTATACTGAGGTAGGAATAAGAAGTTATGGTGTGCTACTGCCCACTGTGGTGACTATAGATAATGATAATAAACTCTATTTCAAAAAGTCAGAAGTAAGGATTTTGAATGTTTTCCTCTTTAATAATAAATGATGCAGTGATGATAGGAGATAGATGTGTTTAACCTTATTTACTTGTTACATAACAATGTTATCCCATAAATATATGCGACTTTTGTGTATTACTTTAAAAAAAGAAATTCGTTTCTTTTTAAAAGTAAAGCCAACAAAACTTTTTGGAGAAACAAATGTAGGGTGCAAGAAAAAATTTAAGACTCAATTGATGGCAAGGATTTTGGTATAAACAATAGGACTTATGGTGAAGTTTAGAAGTGAGAGTAAAAAAATCATTAAAGTGAATTATAAAAGAGTAATTCTAATTTACGTTTGCTGTAGATTCTATAAGTAAGTGAATCATTGAAATAAGATGGTTAAGTCTATACCAATTTGTTTGAATTAAAAATATTACTCTCTCAGTTTAGGGCTATAGCTCACTGGTAGAGTGCTTGCCTAGCATGTGTGAGGCACTGGATTCAATCCTCAGCACCACATAAAAATAAACAAATAAAAACATTCTTTCCATTTACAACTGCTAATTTTTTTTTAATTTATTACTCTCTCTCTTATTTTCTAGTAGCTTATTAGAATGACCAGTTTATTATTTAACAATCAATTGCAGGTAGGCCCTAGATATTTCCATGCAATATTTGTTGCAGTGTCAACCTTGTTTATATTTACACAGTTTTTTTTGCTTGGAATAATGTATGAATTTCATATAAGCAAATTTGTCTAATAGTTGCATTGATTAATTTTATACTGTTTTAGGTTTTCCCGTTCTTTAATTGGTAAAAAGTAGCCACCTATGGTGTTATATTTCATTCGTTTAGATACATAAATACATGTCATATTTAAAAAGTTTTAGGACAATATGATGTAGACCCCTATACATATCACTTTATTAATTTCCTATGGACTTACATGAAAAATCGCAATGAAACTTTTAGCCTATGATGATTCTGGAAGCACGGTAATCACGTTGGTGTCCACAAGATAAAATCATGGTGTCTGCAGCACTGTGCTCCCTGTAGGGCTCTGGGAGAGTAAGTTTTCTGGACTTTTTCACCTTCTGGATGCTGAACTCAGTCCTTGGCACCAACAACACATTCCCTTTACTCCTCTGCTTGCATGTAACACAGACTTTTTCTTCTTCTGCGTACAAATCCTCCTCTTTCTTGTCATAAGGACACTTAGGATTCTATGTAAAACTCTCCCCAATAATTCAGGATGATCTCCCTATTTCAAGACACTTACTGAAACACATCAGAAAAGTCCTAGCTACCATATTCAGAAGCAGGAATTAGCTCCAGTATTCATTCATCCTACCACAACCATCTACTTGAGGGAAAAAAATAGGCTAGAGAAAAAAAAGAACAAAAAAATTGCCAATATACTTGAAGAATCATCTACCAATCACATCCTACTCTTAAATCCAAATTTATCCTAATTTAGTAGAGTATATAAAATATAAATTAATTATTTTACCCATATCATTAATCACTTTTTCTAGCACTTTTAACAAATAATTGCTCATTTCCCCTCTAATCAGAGATGTCATCGGTGACAGAAAAGCCTGCTTGCACCTTTATCTATTTCTGAAGCTTAGTTTTGGTATAGAATTTGCAGTCAAGGATCTGACTGCAAATAATTTTTCCAAGTTTAATCCTCTTAAAATCCTCTCTCTGAATCTCATGCTCCAGACAGTCTAGAAAGACTGAAATTACAAAAAGGATGGCCCTTCATCTGTGTACTTGGCTTTTCTCATAGTGTTACATCCTTCACAAGTAACTTTTCTGTTCCCTATTTAGCTTGGAGAAATTTTAGCTCTCATTTAAATAATTGCTGAAATGCCTGCCTTTTCTCTAGCCCCATATAGAGATAGCTATTCTCCCATGTGCTGCAAGATGCTTATTGACACTTACCAAGCTTTACTTTTTATTAGTATAAGGTTAGAATATAAATGTGCAGAGAGATTTGGATTCCGACTCTACCACTTTATGTAAGTTGGGGGTAGACCTTAGGAAAATTATTTTTCTTTGTTTTGATTTATTTTCGCCAAGCATAAATGATGCAAGTCCTAATTTCTATGAGGTGTTATAAGGAATAAAAAAAATAATCCACATAAAGCATCATATACATTTAGTACTTGGCAACATTAGGTATTATTATACTTCTTTTTTTATAAATTTTCATATTTAGGTATTTATCATGTCACTTATTTGGGGGGGAAGAATGATGGGTAATACACACTATGTTTTTTTTTCCCTGAATTTTTTATTGGTGCATTATAGTTACACACATTGATGGGATTTGTTACATATTCATACATACACACAATATAACAATATAGTGTGGCCTATATCACTCCAAACACGACCTTCTTCCCTTCCACGTTCCACCCCTTGGTCCCTTTCCTCTACTAATCCTTCTTTGATTTTTAGGAGATCCACCTCCACCTCTGATTTCTTAGAACTCTTGTATTTATTTTATGATCATTTAGATTATGAGCTTCAAATATGTACCAATTTCTTAACAGATTATACTCAGTTCAACTATAATAGCCATATTTCTTTAGCATATCCATCTTACAAAATAATCATACACTTTTTTTCTTCATTGAGACATATTTGTACATCTTCATAGGGTGTATATGGTAATTCAGTGCATGTATATAATGTAAAATAATCTAATTAGGATAGTGGGCTAGGGATGTGGCTCAAGCGGTAGCGCGCTCGCCTGGCATGCATGCGGCCCGGTTTCCATCCTCAGCACCACATAAAACAAAGATGTTTTGCCCGCCGAATAAACTAAAAAATAAATATTTAAAAATTATCTTTCTCTTTCTCTCTCTCTCTCTCTCTCTCTCTCTCTTTCTCTCTCTCTCTCCTCTCTTTCTCTCTCTCTCTCTCACACACACACTCTCTCTCTCTCTCTCTAAAAAAAAAAAAGGATAGTAAGCATTTCCATCTCTTTAACCCTTATTTTCCCCCCTATGGTATTTTGTGCTTATCTTTTGTAGTCCTTTTGAAATGTCATACTATGTTCTGGTTAGAACAGTTGCCCTACTGTGCTAAGGAGGGACCAGAAACAATTAAGCCATTGCAACTGTTGTTGGTGCCCCTTGCTGAGCTTCTTTCTCCTTCTCTCTTACATGCCCTCCCAGCCTCTGGTGACCTCCACTTCCATCCATGCTGTTTCCCACGAAAGGATTTCATTCTTTATTATGACTGAATAGGATTCAATTGTGTAAATACATACCTTTGTTTGTCCATTTCTTCATTGAAAGACATCTGTGATGACTGCATATTTTGGCTACTGTGAATAGTGCTGCTATTTGGTATAATGATTTCATTTCCTTTCCATGTATACTCAATAGTGGGAGAGCTAGATCACATGGTAGTTCTACTTTTCATTTTTCCATGTCCTCTAAAGCTTCTTTCGTCATTGTTTTATAATTTTCGTTGCAGAGATATTTCTCTTCCTTGG
Source organism: Marmota monax (assembly GCF_021218885.2). Lineage (NCBI taxonomy): Eukaryota > Metazoa > Chordata > Mammalia > Rodentia > Sciuridae > Marmota > Marmota monax. The sequence continues at coordinate 706,304 of NW_026695005.1, forward strand.
TTAAAATTATTCCCAGGATTTTGTTTTTTACATCTATTGTGAATGGAATTTTCATCTTAATTTCTTTTTCAGTAAACGTATTATTGGTGGACAAAAGTACTACATCTTCTGTATGTTGAAAACAATCATACACTTTAAAAAGTACTATCTCTCTCTATTTTTTATCTAGTTTTTTATAACTTGTTAAAGTTATTTAACACCTCTACTTCAAAATGCTTCATTACCAACACATTTACATATAAATCATAATTCTTGATCAATATGTCAGGGCAGGATTTTTAATTATGTAGGTTAAAGTTAAGTTTACCAAATAACCATTCTGTCTACCCTAAACACACACCAGTTGATCACCCTGTATATGTTGAAAAAGAAGTTCATTCAGAAAACAAATTATTAAAATGCTTTCTGTCTTAAGACAAATACTTACTAATCCATTTTCTTGTTGGATGGAAATAATACATCAACTTATTGAATTTTTACTTCAGAAATCATTTTTGTATTTTTCTTAAATCATACACGACTAATGTGTATCTTTAGGTTGTGGCTGTCATATGCACTAGCAGTCTTTCTCCTTCCCTGAGAACCCCCCTTACTTTTCCACAGCTATTCTTTTTCAAAAATAAAATATTTTGAATAATTTTATTCATTTTTCTGGCAAAAAATATTATTTTGAAATATTCTGTGTCATATATTAGTTTCTCTAACAGGGTTAAAAAGAGAGATGGGGGGAAAAGCTCCAGGTGTGTGACTTCTATGACTAAAAAGTACAGATAATTTGCTTGTTTTCCCAGAGAAACAGGCAGGCAGCCAAACCTCACCACCAAAATTAGTCCCCAATTTAGTGTTTGATGTCATTTCACAAGGACTAGAATGAAAAATGAGACATTGGACATGTTAACTCTGAGGAAAATTATCACTTCACCTTGTATAGGGCGTCTTTACAGGATGAAATCAGGGGAGATAAATCATCTCATCCTGTGACAGATATGCCTGTCATTTGGGGAAAGATGTCCCATAGCAAGAGGGCAGGCATTGTCTGAGCTTCCCTCAGGTTATGGCTAGATGTATTTTATGCCTCAAAATAATTATAGAAATTTTAAAATGTCCATGATATATGCAGGACACACTTCTCAAGTCAATTTTTCTGAATGACATTTTAAGTGTGTTTACATAAATACAAAAAGTAATGCATACACATTGTGAACTGCATGTATCCTTGAAATGGTCAGTGAGTAAAGAAAATGTTTGTTGAGTTCTTACACCAGCAGCCATGGTGGTGGCCTGTAAATTCATGGGGACAAATTAGGTGCTGGGTATTTTATACCCCAAATTTTTCTTCAGAAAATAAGATATCCAGTTATATTTAAGTCTCTACTAATATCATCATAACAAAACCTATCACATACTTTATAGTGAAATCCTCAGTGTTTGGGGTAAAAAAGCATAGTTAGCAGATGGTATCACTCTGAATCAAATTTTGATTGCATTCACATGACCTATGGAATTAATAACAATAGAGGTAAAGATACTTCATTCAGACTTTGTGGATATTTTATCTCATGTTAGACCATCACAATTGAGTCTTGACTAATGTTTTTAATATAAGTTAGAAAGTAATAAAATGTCAAGAAATGGCAATTTTAATACATGCTTTCAGAAAATATAGAAAAAATGTTAGCCCAAATTATCTACAAATGGGTTCTTGTGACATGGAATCAAATGCTCAATAGCATCATCATAAACACTTTTAAAGTGGTATATTTCAAATATTTTTCAAAGAAGCCAAGTCTAAAACCCCACTAGATAACTACAAAATAGCTCTAATATTAAAATGTTTAATATATAGATACTTCGAAAAATAGTTCTGCATTAACAAATTTAAAGGTAAAATAAATTCTTGATAATACATAATGTAACTCTAAATTGAATAAATTTAAATCTATGAAAATTGCTAAAAACTGAATCTACAGCCCCAGTATTTCGAGTTAAGGTTATGTTGTAAACAGTTTAAATAATTTTTAAAAGTTTCTTCTATAACTGTGTTCTAATTTTATTTTTTATTAATTTTTTGAATTCATATATGAACGCAGAATGCATTGCAATTCTTATTAGACATGTAGTGCACAATTTTTCATATCTCTGATTGTATACAAAGTATATTCACACCAATACTTGTCTTTATACATGTACTTTAGATAATAATGTCCATCACATTCCACCACCGTCATTTCTAACCTCATATCCCCTTTCCTCCCCTCCCACCCCTTCACCCTATCTAGAGTTTGTCTATTCCTCCCATGCTCCCCCTCCCTATTTCACTATAAATCAGCCTCCTTATATCAGAGAAAACATTCGGTATTTGTTTTTTTGGGATTGGCTAACTTTACCTACCATTGTCTTATTGAACTCCATCCGTTTATCTTCAAATGCCATAATTTTATTCTTTTATTGTTGAGCAATATTCCATTGTGTATATATGCCACATTGTTTTATCCATTCATCTATTGAAGGGCATCTAGGTTGGTTCCACAGTTTAGCTATTATGAATTGTGCTGCTATAAACATTGAGGTGGCTGTGTCCCTGTAGTATGCTGTTTCTAAGTCCTTTGGGTATAGACCAAGGAGAAGGATAGCTGGGTCAAATGGTGGTTCTATTCTCAATTTTCCAAGAAATCTCCATAATGCTTTCCATATTGGCTGCACCAATCTACAGTCCCACCAGCAGTGTATGAGTGTAATTTTTTCCCCACACCCTCGCCAACACTTATTGTTGTTTGTCTTCATAATAGCTGCCATTCTGACTGGAGTGAGATGAAATCTTAGAGTGGTTTTGATTTTTGTATTTCTCTAATTGCTAGTGATGGTGAACATTTTTACATATATTTGTTGATTGATTTTGTATCCTCTTCTGAGAAGTGTCTGTTCAGGTCCTTGGTCCGTTTACTGATTGTGTTATTTGGTTTTTTGGTGCTTAGCTTTTTGAGTTCTTTATATACACTAGAGATTAGTGCTCTCTCTGGTGTGTGAGAGGTAAAGATTTGCTCCCAAGATGAAGGTTCTCTATTCACCTCACAGATTTTTTCTTTTGCTGAGAAGAAACTTTTTAGTTTGATTGCATCCCATTTATTGATTCTTGATTTTAATTCTTGCACCAATGCAGTCTCATTAAGGAAGTTGGGGCCTAATCCCACATGATGGAGATTAGGGCCTACTTTTTCTTCAATTAGATGCAGAGTCTCTGGTCTTATTCCTAAATCCTTGTACCATTTTGAGTTAAGTTTTGTACATGGTGAGAAATAGGGGTTTAATTTCATTTTATTGCATATGAATTTCCAGTTGAAGAGGCTATCTTTTCTCCAATGCATGTTTTTGGTGCCTTTGTCTAATATAAAGTAATTTTAATTTTGTGGGTTAGTCTCTGTGTCCTCTATTCTGTACAATTGGTCAACCAGCCTGTTTTGGTGCCAGTACCATGCTGTTTTTGTTACTACTGCTCTGTACTATAGTTTAAGGTCTGGTACAGGGATGCTACCTGCTTCACTCTTCCTGCTAAGGATTGCTTTATTTTTTATTCAGGGTCTCTTATTTTTCCAGATGAATTTCATGATTGCTTTTTCTGTTTCTATGAGGAATGTCATTGGGATTTTGATCGGAATTGCATTAAATCTGTATAGTGCTTTTGGTAGCATGGTCATTTTAATAGTATTAAATTTGCCTATTCAAGAACAAGGTAGATCTTTACATCTTCTAAGGTCTTCTTTAGTTTCTTTCTTTAGGGTTCTGTAATTTTCATTATATAGATCTTTTACTTCATTAAGTTGATTCCCAAGTATTTTATTTTTTATTTTTGGAGGCTATTGTAAATGGGGTAATTTTCCTCATTTCCCTCTCTGAGAATTTGTCACTAATATACAGAAATGCATTTGATTTATGGGTGTTATTTTATATCCTGCTACTTTGCTGAATTCATTTACTAGTTCTAGAAGTTTTGTGGTGGAACTTTTAGGGTCTTCTAGGTGTAGAATCATATTATCAGTGAATAGTGCCAATTTAAGTTCTTCTTTTGCCATCCATATCATTTTAATTTCTTTTGTCTATCTAGTTGCTCTGGCCAGTGTTTCAAGAACTATGTTAAATAGAATCAGTAAAGAGGGCATTCCTGTCTTGTTCCAATTTTCAGAGGGAATGCCTTCAATTTTTCTCCATTTAAAATTTGATGTTGGCCTGGGGTTAGCATAAATAACCCTTATGATGTTGAGGTATGTTCCTGTTATCCCTAATTTCTGTAGTGTTTTGAACATGAAAGAGTGCTGTATTTTGTCATATACTTTTTCTGTGTCTATTGAGATAATCATATGATTCTTATCTTTAAGTCTATTGATGTGATAAATTACCTTTATTGATTTCCATATGTTGAACCAAACTTGCATCTCTGGGATGAATCCTACTTAATCATAGTGCACGATCTTTTTGATATGTTTTTTATTTGATTTGCCAGAATTTATTGGGAATTTTTGCATCTATATTCATTAGAGATATTGGTCTGAAGTTTTCTTTTTTCTTTTCTTTTCTAATGTGTCTTTGCCTGGATTTGGAATTAGGGTGACATTGGCCTCATAGAATGAGTTGGGAAGTGCTCCCTCTTTTTCTATTTTCTAAAATAAATTGAAGAGTACTGGTAATGGTTCTCCTTTAAACCTCATGTAGAACTTAGCTGTGTATCTGTTCAGTCTCTGGCTTTTCTTCATTGGTAGACTTCTGATAGCATCTTCCATTTCGTCACTTGAAATTAATCTGTTTAAATTATGTTTATCATCCTGATTCAATTTGGGCAAATTATATGACTCTAGAACTTTTTTGATGCCTTTAATATTTTCTATTTTATTGGAGTACAAGTTTTCAAAATAATTTCTAATTATCTTCTGTATTTCTATAGTGTCTGTCTTGATATTTCCTTTTTCATCACATGTTAGTAATTTTAGTTTTCTCTATCCTTCTCTTCATTAGCATGGCTAAGAGTCTATAAATTTTATTTATTTTTTCAATTTGAAAATTATCATGTGGTAAAACAAGAAATCACTTACCTCATGTTTTATATTTATAAAATGTATTTGTAAAATGAAATATAAAAATTAATTAATGCTCCTTTGAAAATTTTATCTAGTCCATTTAAAAGTGTGCCATCTCTAGAACTCTATTTATAAATAAATTTATAAATCTTTTAGGGGGACCCATTCAGGGAAAACCACATGTTTAACTAGCCCCTTAATGATTTTCACTAATTTTTTCTTTTGCATAGTGAAATATCTTCACACATTTATTAATGAACAATAATAGATCATTGTTCCCTTTTCACTCATTTATTCATCCAGCATATTTTGATTACATTCTATTGCCTGTTGTGTGTGCTAGACACTAGGTTACAGTGGTGAACAAAGCAGACATGTCATTCCACAGTTTGATTTCTGATGATTATAGATTTAGTTTTCATCATGAAATGTTCAGGGCCATTGTATGTACTAGATACAATGATCCAGAGATTAAGAAAGAATGGATCTGGATCAGATAGTTCTGCAGAATAATATAAATGATAAAAGACATTCAAAAGCTTACACCGGCCAAGCCATCCACCCAGGAAGGATTGTTAAGATGAATCTGGATTTAGGAATTGTGGTTCAAGCTGCATATTAACTTGATTAACTGATGCAGAGGTAATTCAGAAACTTGTTCAGAGATGTACTGGGAGAAAATACCTTTATTGGCTTGCTGTCTATCAAGAGAGTAAAAACTCTCATTATATTCAATATTCATTTAGTCATTCTACTTATGTATTTGCTCATCTGTATATCAGGAATTCTTATATTTCATGTATGTAAAGTGGCAAAGCAAACAGACAAACTAAAAAGAAAAAAAAAAGTCCCATCTAGATGGAGTTTACATTCCACTGAAGGAATAACTCTAATAAATATGTATGTAATATAACTAAAATATAGCTATATGCATATCTTTAGTATATGTGATATACCTAATCTATACCTCTATATATCTCTGATCTCTTTATTTACATGTACATAGAGAAATGATAAAGAATAAAAATGGGAGGTAAGATGGCACATGAGATCAGTAGAAAGTTTAATAAGGGGGTCTGGCTTACATTTTTAGATGGAAATTTTTCCATAGAGATCTTGGAGATGATGCTTCATGTGGTCCCAATTCCCTGAACACCCTACTCTCCCCCCGCCCCCCCACGCCACATGCCATTAAATGTACTGTTCTATCTACTTGCATGTTAATCCCAAACTACCAAACTACTTTAATTTGAAACTTCTTTAATTTTAATTTTAAAAGACAGACTTTTGTTTCAAAGCCTTGGTCAGTATACCACCACCCATCTCACTTTTTTTCCTCCATGGGGGGTTACCATGTACTTCCCCTATGGTGCTCAATACCCTTATAATGCACCCTAAGATCTTATCATAGTCCTGTAAGGAGACTTCCCCAACTTGGTCCTCAAAAATTGAAGGAAAAAGTTTTCAAAATTTCACCAAAAATTTATTAGCTGCCTAATATCTTCTACTTTTTTCTTTTCCCCCTCATATTATGTGAATTCTTTTCATCACTCATAATTCCTTTATAGAAACTAGACTTATGTTTGATAACATTTTCATCCCAGAAAATATCTAAGATCAACATCATAGTCACTGACCCCAGAATAAGGGAGAAGAACTCAGGATAGATTAGACCACCTTCTAATGAAAGGAGGAATCTTTTTTTAACTTGGTAAAAATAGTTTTATGACTAGCCAATTGCAGCATATCTGAATTGGTACTATGGATGCCAAAAAGAGGGTTTTTTGAGTTTTTTTTTTTTTTACCGCAAACCACAGATATAAAACCATAGCCCTTTTAGTAGCAAGACAATGAACATATATTATAATGAAACAGTTTATGACTAGTATGACTACAAGTAATAATTAGTAGAAGTTCACAATTATAGAATTTAGCCTGCATTTGCATATCAACAGAAAAAAAATGGTTGCTGTTAATTTCAATAGCAACATTAGTAAATGGAACTAATGTTAACAGGGAAAACACTTTTAGAATGCTTTTTATACGTTTTAGAAAATATTATATTGCTGCATCACTCTGCAAAACATTGAGAATTTGTCTTCTTGCCTTGTAAAACATGCCATTCTAATCCAAATTTTACCTATCTAGAAGACTGATCTAATAGGCAGACTCAATCATTGTACAACATTTTTAAAAAATCTTGTTTGGTTGCCCCCATCTTCAGACAAGTGCCAGATTTCATCTGTCAATGCCTGTCCACATGACATCTATGTGGCTACTTTGCCACCTCTATTTCTTTTCAGGGAAAGAGTTCTCTTCCTAGTAATGCTGCTTTGTAACAGTGCCTACTTAAGGTATTTATAGTATGTGGTACTATAATACCTGAAGTACCTTATACTTAAGGTATTTATAATATGTGGTAGTTTTTAGAATGAAAGTGAATTGTTCAAATCTTATTATACTATCTCCATCTACTTATAATTTAATATCAGCTGATGTTTTGTTTCCTTAAAGATACAATCCCTCCAGTGGGAGCAATCTGCCATTTGTAAGCTAGGAGAAACAGTCAGGTTCCCTCACTATCTGTGTAAAATCTCATTTCACCTTTTGTCAGAGTACAATTTCTACATTTCACTTATATATTTGCTTGTCTGTTTCCAGCATTATTAGGTGACATCCCACAACCTTAGTTCACAATTTCTGGCCCAGATACATTTTAGAATTCATGTCTTGGTCTCATCCCTAGAGACTGTGATTAACCAGATCATAAATTCATTCTGAGTCATGGATTTAACAGAAAGAAAACAAAGGGGGAAAAAAAGGAACAAACAATTATTAGAATATTGATAATTAGGGCTGGAGTTGTGGCTCAGTGGTAGAGCACTTGTCTCACACATAACGGGTACTGGGTTTGATCCTAAACACCACAAAAATATAAATAAATACAGATATTGTGTCCATCTACAACTAAAGAAAGTATTAAAAAATATTGCTGATTGAATCAAATGTTTAGATCTACTGTTCTGAAAATAAATCTGTGATCCCAATGCATTCTTTTGTTCCTGGAATATCATCAGGAAAATGACATGACTTGCTTCTTAAAAAGCATCAACATAAAAAAAAATTGTGGTTATACTTCAGGTTCTAAATACCTTAATATTCAAAATATTGGATTATGTTATTTTGTATCTTTATTTGTAACAACATCCTTTATTGCTTAAAAATTGCCTACCATCTTTATTGCTTAAAAATATATCTTAATTAAATCATGATACTGTCGCGACCTCTTGCCCGCAAGGAAGACGCAACTCGGGAATCTTCTTTCAACAGTTTATTCAGGCCCCTGATATTTCTTCTTCTCCCTCTCGGATGCCCCTCCCAGCCTTAATAAAGCATCCCAAGCCCCAATGCAAAGCTGCCGCGTGGAGCTTTCTCACAGGGTGATGTACAGGGTGGTGAAAAATCATGTGCCAACTCTCCCAGATAAGGAGTTGTTTGTCACAGACCACAGCGGAGCCAGCGTCATCTTGTAATGGCGACCATAATCTGCAGAAACGGCAGAAGCGGCTCACCACAGTTCCCCCTTTTCTGTTTTCTTAAAACAATACAGGCGAGAGTAGAGGTCCTATCCCACTGTGCAGAAGTGGCTGCATAGTATGACTCAGTCCCAAGGAGGCGCCTTCCCCAGATCTAAAGCCATATCAGCCGACGCCTTTTTTCGTGGGGCGGGGCGTGGACGCGTCTAACCCGCATGCAATAGGACATGCTCTCCTTGAGGTCCACGTCAAGGATCACTCAAGTGCAGTGCCTTGCCTCCCATCCTGTATCGTGATGATGGTGGACGAAGGGGGATAGCTGAGGCTGAACTGTGGCTGTTTATAATGACAAACAAGTTGACAGCACCCTGAAAGAAAGGCACGAACTTCAAGGCGATAGAAAAGTACTAGTGTGGAAACCCATCTGCGTGCAATGGCAGTAAGACCGGCAGAGTGCAAGGGCTTTCCAACACTAAGAGAATAACAAGGAAAGTCATGTCGATCCCAGTGCAATGTTATAATAACTTGGGGTGTAACGACCATGACAAAGGTTTACTGCTTAAGATGCGCAAGCCAGACTTGAGGCGAGTTGCCATTTTCTAAAGCTACAAGAGCTTGTATGATCATAGCCTTTTCTTGTGCATGGCGAGTTTTAAGGCGACAGAGAAGCCACAAACAAAGTACAACACCGAAGCAACACATTGCACCAAAAATGCCTACTCCCACCCATTCTTTGAAGAAGGAAAAAGCAGAAGATATCCAATCGGTGAATTGACCCAAAGTCACTGGTTCAACACGGGTACTATTCAAAACAGCAATCTGAGTTAGTTGAGACTGGATCAAGTTTTCTGCTGCCATGGACCAATTTCCTGCCAAATATTCGCCAATGATGCGGGAGGCATTCCTGGAATCATAAAATCTGACAGAGGTTATGCATAAATGTGCACGTTGGTCAACACAACCCAAAAGCACCAAGTCGGCCAATTCTTCTACCTGAGCTTGGAGTAAATCTATTCTTTGGTTGGCAGCTAAAATCCCTGACAAAATATGTTGATTAATTGAATTTTGGGACTCAAGTATGGTGGAAGTTTGTTGAACAACTTGATTAATGGTGGCAGCAGTTTGTACTTGACTGGCCATGGCTACTCCAGCTGTAACTGCTGCAGCAGCAGATACCGCCACAGCTGTCACTATAGCTGCCGTAATTCCAAAATCTCTATGGGCTCTAATTAGTTCAACAATAGGAAATGACTCTGGATCTGCAGTAACCGGGATCGGGACAAAGGTTGGAATTTTCATAACCACTGCCGTAGTCCAGGAGCCATTCCAACACTCAGACAAATAACAGGTAATATTAGAACAATTAAGCATCCCCTGTGATGTAACATTAGCCAAAAGAAACAGGAACGGAGATTGGAGACAGACTGCTGCGGAGGGTAATGTAGCATTAGATAATTGTGAATTGTGTGAAGTAATTTTAAGTCTCCTATCTCGCTCCGAGTCTTGGGTACTGCCAGAAACATTAAACAGCCAACTTTGGACTCCTAATATTTCCCTGGGGAAACACAAGCGCGGACTAGACTAGCCCAATCTGAGGGAGTCATGCAAAATCTAGTAAGTCCCTCCACCTGAGTGAGAGTGAAAGCGGCATCTATGCCATAAGTGCGGACAGATTCTGCCAAGGTTTTAATTATCTTAAAGTCTAAAGGCTCATGATATCTTCCCCTGTTATTGTCCTGAAATACAGGGTATGCAAGTCCCATGTCTGTATTAACTGTCCTCCAAACTTGTGCATGAAAAGATCTCCCGGAACCTTGGCTCCCCCCCACATACGGAGGTGGGGCAATCGGCACCATATCTTCTTCTAGATATTCTACCTCCTCCTCCTCAGAGTTTTGTTGACCGATGTTAACTCCCTTCCCCTTCTTACAGTAGGCCTGCGTGCCCTGTGTCTCCTTTTTCTTCTTTTTCATTTTTATCTTATGTAGTTGTTGTAACAATATATCAAGGTCCTCAGAACTCTCTGAGTCGCTTGTGTTCTCAGGCGTTTTTAATTCGGTCAAGTCTGGGTAGAGCCTTCTCCTATTTTTATCTTCAGGCTCTTTTGCCTTCTCACTACTGTTACTTTTAATACTTTCTGCCACTTCACTACATGATCCTTCAGATTTTTCCTCATGCAGCTGCTCAAGAATAGCTTGACCCTCACTTACAGCTTCCTGGCATTTACCATCTGTTATACATCCTCTAACTAACTTCCAAAGTGGTATAATGCCACCCTGCAAGGTACCTTGCTCATGAGCGAAATCTAGATCTTTCCCTAATTTGTCCCAGCTGGGAACCGTAAGACTCCCTGAAAAAGCAAACCAAGGAGCCGCTATATCAGCTTCTCTTAAAAACATCTGCAAAGTACTCTGCTTTATCTTAAGTCCTTTTGAATGTAACAACCCATCTAGGGCCAACAAAATTGGGCTTGAAGAAGCAACGCCCATAATGTTTTTAGAGCTATAAAGAAAGTGAAAGTACAAAAGTCCCCGCTCTCTTCCTTTTACAGGGGAGCGTTCCGTTCTATGAATTCCCCGCTCTCTTCCTTTTACAGGGGAGCGTCCCTGTCGTCACAACAACAAAAGAAGCACAAAAAACAAAAGCGAAAGTACACAGTGCAGCTGCAATAAAATGTAATGCTCTCTCTTTCTTTACAGAGGAGCTGTCCCGCTTTGGTCGCGGATCTCACTTACCTGGTACTAACCCCGCTTTGATCGCGGATCCCACTTACCTGGGACTAACCGGTGCACCACCCCTGACTGCTGAAAGTTCTGGTTCCCGGGTCTCGGCACCACTTGTCGCGACCCCTTGCCCGCAAGGAAGACGCAACTCGGGAATCTTCTTTCAACAGTTTATTCAGGCCCCTGATATTTCTTCTTCTCCCTCTCGGATGCCCCTCCCAGCCTTAATAAAGCATCCCAAGCCCCAATGCAAAGCTGCCGCGTGGAGCTTTCTCACAGGGTGGTGAAAAATCATGTGCCAACTCTCCCAGATAAGGAGTTGTTTGTCACAGACCACAGCGGAGCCAGCGTCATCTTGTAATGGCGACCATAATCTGCAGAAACGGCAGAAGCGGCTCACCACATGATACTAAGGAAGAATGAAAGTTTTGTGAGGGCCATGTTAGAATAAATTTCACACAGATAAAGGGAACCTAAGCCAAGCCAGGCTTAAGCCTTCTACCCTGCTTCAAAGATCATATAGTTCTCCATGTGCAGTATACACAACTCTCTAGTTGTGTGGTGGTGACCCATTAGCATTTTTTATCTCTCTACTTCTCATCAAAATTCACCTCTTGTTATGCACCATTCCTTCAGAGGTCTGCTTTCTTCTTTAATAAGCAGCATATGTAATAAATACAGAGGTAAAGTATGCCTAAGTCTTATGTGGCCTACATTGCATATCCTTCGCTCACTGTCTCCTATATACAATTAAACAAGAAATTCTGGGATAATAAAGTCTTTATGGTACAGTGACATCCAATAGCAGCAATTTCAAGAGTGACATAGGCTGTACAGTTTTTTTGAGAAAAAAAGTTACAAATTGACAGTCATGGAGGACGAAATATACAGTGATAGATACCATATATATATATAGATATATCTCCCTAGTATTTGAACATTCTTAATTATTAGTGTTAAGGAGGACAAGATAAATCTTGAGTCCTACACTTAGTAAGATTATTTAGTGTCTCATGGAACTGGATATAGGCTTATCTGCATGACATCAGAGCTTGTGTCTAGTTTGGCAGGGAAGTAACTGGAACACACCAGGTAGTACAATGAATTGCTCTTTTCCTTTTGGCCACCTTGTATAAGTTAAATTTAATCTAACTTCAAGCTAAGGAACATTAAAATGCCTCAATTAACTTAGCATTTAGTAATTAAGAATATGAATATTTTTAATATAAAAAGCACCAGGATCCATCTTATAAAAATTGTTTAAATATAACAACAGTCAACATAAAAATAGATTATCACATAGAAAGCATGCAGAGCATACTAATAAACCATAAAATATAATCATAACATAATGACCATAATATTGTAAGACTAAATGTTTTAAAAAATTAAGCACATAAGTTTATTCCTTAACATACCATAAACTTAACATATTGCACCATGTTCTCACTGGTTTATGTTTCACTTCTTTTGAAAAAATAGTCCAGGGTTATATTTAATTACAGTTGACACAGAAAAAAATATTGACTTAATTCTCTTTTGATGAAATCATGATATCAAAGAAGTATAACACATCTCTTATAGATAGAAAAAGAAAAATACATTAAAACAAGAAACATTGTAATCCTTGGATCAAAATATTTTATGTTTCAGAGTTTGAGCAATAAATTAGTCTGTTGTAAACATGAAATTAACAGGAAGCTAGTACTCTGCTGCTTGATATTTTAGCTGTTAGCATTTCACTATTCATCTGAAGAGAGACATTTTTGTTAGTTTACTTGATTTTTTATTTGTTTTTTAATGTTCTCTAAAGTACTGCAGCCAGGTTATTACAATTTCCTTTGGCATCTGGTAATCACACATTTGATCACTAAGGTCATTTTGCTACTGCCAGATCTTATTAACTCTTAAAAATTGTTTCTTCACACATCTCTCTGTGTATAGTCTTCACTGAGGCTGTTGCGATTTAAAGCTATAACCTAATGGCTCTCCTGTGATGCAGGCCAGTTTGCTTGGACATCAAATGTCTCTAGAAATCAAATAAGTATTTGTTAAAAATATTATTGCAGAAAACGGCTTTTTGTCACATAAGTGTGCATCAGAAACCTGAATTACCTAGCCAAATACTACATTATATAAAAATTGCATTCAACTTGCCATTTATAGAATCCAAGTCTATGTTCAAAATACAAACTCTCATTATCAAAAATTCTTGCCAATTAAACTCAGTTTTAAAATTATTTAAATAGTGTGTGTTGGATAAAAATAGTCCATTAAGATTATAAGATATGGAAAATGACAAACCCCAAAATAGTGTAGTCTGGGAAGAGGGAGTGAGGAATAAGGCAACATATTGATAACACTTATCCTTTCTCAATACATTCTTTCCGGTGACAGGACAATCCCCAGAAAAGAAGCCAACAACATCCAGTGGCAAGACCATCCCTGGAAAGGAGATATCCATCAAGCCTAGAATGGTAGTCTCTAGGAGGAAGTCAAAGCATTGATCTTCCTCAAATAAATCCTTTCCCAGTGACAGAACAATGGGACCCTGAGGAAAAGAGATAAGCACTGAATTCTGACCCCAGACCCTCCAGTCTTCCCCAAGTAAAAATGTTGCCCAGTAAAAACAAATTTTAAATTCTTACAAACCTGTTTCCTGAGTGCCTGAATTGACATGCTCTGTCCATAACTAAGTCACCTCTCAGCGTAAAGAACATAAGCACAGACCTCCCCTTTGGCCAGTGGCTCATTTTTCACCAGGAATGTTACTCCATCAGATTTGTGATTCCATCACTGAATAAAGCCTTTGCTGATGCATGAAGTTTGCATCAGGCTCAGTCATTTTGTACTAACAGATATTTCCCTTCATTTCTACACAGAAAAGTCTCTAGATACTTATGCAAATTCTTGACTCCACCAATGATATTCTCTAACATAACACTTAAACATGTTTTATATGAAAAAAATCAGCTTCTTTTCTTTTCTCTCATTATTACAGTTTTTGAAGTAAAATGCATATTTGAACTTTTTCTTACAGTTTGTGTCTAAACACTACTTCTTCTTCTTCTTTTTTAAATTACATCCACTATTTTTAATTAAATACTTTTAGCTAGGACATTTTACATTTCAGGTAATAGAAATTAACTTGAACTAAATTTTTAAAAAATAGAGTCTTTTAAAGTACCAAAAGATGTTTTATATAAGGGTAGTAAAATGGCGAAACCTTAAGAAAGATTAAACAAATAAACCAAATTATCAGAAACACAGAAAATGAGTTTGTTGTTTATATTTGGTATTTCTAAACTGGCTTCATTCAGCTTTTGGGGAATGCAATATTCTGTTATTCAATTCACATGATCAAAATAAAAGCAAAATCAAAAACAAAGGCAAAACAAAAGCAAACACACGAAGAAACAAAAATCCAAAGCACAACTACAGGTTGAAAGATTTACGTTGTCTTTTCCCTCTTTCTCTCCTTTGGTGGAAATACTAAGTTTTCATGAAAGGGTCTCTTATTGATTGATCTTAGGTCAGGAGGCTTATCTACTGACTCTACTCCAGTGTCAGCCCATATCTTATCAACAAAACATCATATCCTAGATGTAAACTTTGACCATAGCTACTCAAGGGGATGGGATCCATTTTTTAGATTTAAATCTACTCTCATAGAATTAGAGAAAATTAGAAATCAGAATATTTATCAAAAGAAGAAACTAAGTGGCTATGGAATGGCAGAGCAAGGCATGGTATAGACTACAGACATTATTATTATTATTTAAATCTGTCTGCAACCCTAACGATGACAATTTACCACTGCATGGTCTTGTACCTGCCATTTAATGTCTCTATAGACCATCTTTTTGAATGTGTAAAAATAATATATTAATATATAAAAATAATAATATTATGTTATAGACTGGATATCATGGTGCACATAAGTTATCTGACATGGCGCATCAATCTGAAAAGCCTCTAAGTATTCTCAGATTATCTAACTCCATAATCTGCTTTATATTTTCCATTGAACATTTTACTATTAAAATTTTGTAATTGATGTGTGTATTTATTTATTACCTGTACTTCCATTAGACTGAACATATCAGAAAAGCATGATTTTTGCCCAAATTGACAACTATTATAGCCCCTCTTCCTGAAACAAAGCCTGACAAACTCAAATTTGTTTAATGAAGGAAATGTGTGCTGAAAACACATCACCTATTATGTTTCAGTTACATGGCATAGCAATAGTTATAATTCCAGATATTTGAATATATTGAAACATGCCAACAAGTATTTTAAAATTAAATTAGAGTAAGTTTTTTGAACTTCTTACATTTGCTGATGTAAAGAAACCTTTTTTCCTTGTGAAAAGGAAAAAGAAAAATTGTAAAAGCACTAATAGATTTGAAAACAATCATTATGATCCCATTATGCCAAAGATATAAGAAATAACATAAATTTCCTAAGAAATATTCTCTTTCACTGTGTTTAGACCTAAAGATGTTTTTCAGATGGTGTTGTCCAACAAAAAAACTTAAACTACTTTTTATTGTCTTTATTTTTTTAACTTTCTATATTCACAACATGTAACTTATGGTCTTGCTTTGCATTAGATTAAAGTTGTTATATTTTAAATACAATATAGTATGTTTCAAACAATGTTGTATCTACAAAAAAAAGCTCTTGAATCACAGATATTAAGGGATTAGCTGAGATTCTGAGTCACTGTCCAAAGGATGTGATGAAACATAAACAAATAGGAAGAAATAATATCTAGCATTAAGAAATGGGTATGCGTTTTTTTAAATGGTCTTGAAAAAAGAATATTGAAATATAATAAGAAAGAAATTAAGGTATAGAAATGCAAGACAGATGTCAGCACTGACAAATACATGCTATCTATAATTCTGTGAAAGGAAACCTTACTCAAACCGTAAATCATCCATTCTTGGATGTCCTTTGTTTTTCTTTGGCTTGAAAACTCAATAATCCTTTATTTTAAATGGCACAGAAGGTTGGTAAGATGAGAAAAAGCATAGTTAAATACTTGGCAAACAGAAAATCCTGAGACATTTGTAGAGCAAAGTTTTCTTCTGTTATAGTTAATCATGTAAAAATATTTTCTCAAGGAATTGTACCATTGCCTTTAAGGCATCCAGTATTTCACTATTTTCTGAATTCAGTCTCAATTCTTTCTAAATCCAGTCTTCAATCATGGTTTTACTTCATAGTCATAGTCTTCATATGGTTCATTGAAAATGTTCCCATCTTGCTCAGAGAACTAAGACAGCAAGATGAAATTCTTTGGAAACAAAACCTTCTGAACAGAAAAGAAACTAGCAAACACAGTGAAGAGGCACCTTACAGAACAGAAGAAAGTATCTGCAAACTCTAGCACAGGGTTAATACCCAGAGTCATAATTCAAATTATTCAGTAGTGGAAATGAACAATCTGATTTAAAAGTAGAAATAGACTTAACCAGATATTTCTCAAAAGCTAACAGACACATGGCCAAGTGGTATACAAAAAAAATAAAAAAATAAAAATGCTGAACATTTTTAGATGAACTAATCATCTAAGAAATGCACATTCTAACCACAGTGAGTTTTCATCTCATTCAAGTTGCAATGACTATTGTCAAATAGGCTAATGGTAACTAGTGCTGTTGAGGATGTGGAGAAAAGGGAACACTTGAACAGTATTGGTAGGAATTTAACTTAGTACAACTATTATAAAAAATACTATGGTAGTTCTACAAATTATTAAAAAAGAAAACTACCATATGGTCCAAAAACCCATTATTTGGGCTGTATAAAGGAAATGAAATCTCTATGTTGACAAGATGTCTGTATTTCCAGGTTTAATGTAGCACTATTCACAATAGACAAGAAATGGAAATGAACTAAATCTCCATCAAGAGATGGATGGATGAAGAAAATGTGGTATATACACAATGTGATACGGTATAGTCATAAAAAAGATGAGATCCTATCATTTGGGGTAGCATAGATGACACTAAAAGTCATTATATTAAGTGAAATAAGCCAAGCACGGAAAGACAAATACTCTATGTCCTCACTCGTATGAAATCTAAAGGAGTTATTGCATAAAGTTGAGAATAAATATTGTTTATTGGAGGCTGAGCAGAATAAAAAGAGGAAGAGATAGGGGAACTTGATTAATGGATTTTAGATTACACTTAAATAGAATAAATAAATTCTGGTGTTCTATTGCAGAGTAGTGTGAAAACAAATAACAGTGATTTGCTGTGTATTTTCACAAAACTAAAAGCAAAGATTTTGAAAGTTTTCACCATAAAGAAATGGTGTTCAAGGAGATAGATCTGCTTAAACTGAATTGAAAATTTCATGATGTATGCATGTATTAAAATATTAGATCATTCCCCATAAATATAACTTTTACATGTCAATTACAATAAATAAATCTTACTCAAAAATAAAATGTTTAAAAATTAAAATAAATCCAATATATGTTAAAAGTTTTGGAAACTTCATTGAGAATGAGGAACTATATAATAAAGAGAGAGATGGAATCAGCATCCAGAAAAAATATTATTTAAATTTGGTGCATTTAAATAAATACTATCTTGGAAGTGTACACTGTATAAATAAAGAGATATTCTATACAGACATAATTTCTACATGAAATAATATCTTGAGGTTCTTTCAAAAAGAAGAGAAATTTATGATAATTGTACAAAGAACAGCATAACAATTAAACTAGAAATACTTTATAATTTACAATGCCTTGGCTTTATTAAAAATGTTGTTTGGAAATGCATAATTTCCATACAGTGTAAAATTTATAATGGTTATAAAGCAATTAATTGTTCTTATAATTTTAGGTATATTTTCTTTAATTAAAAGTTGGGATATATTTAAAAAGACAACCATAATTTATTGAGCCACTTTTTCAAAAGTATACCCTACCTATGTAGAATCATATTGAATACTAATGGCTGATTAGCAAAAGAAGTAATGTATATAAATATTCTCTGAGAAGTGCTCTGCAAAGCAAAGATTATGTTTTATCTTAAGAAGTTAATTTATTTCAGAGAGCTAAAGGTGAAAATCAAAATGTTGGAAATATTGACAAAAAAATCACTAAATTTGAAACATGGTGAGTGTACCTTTTTAATATGCATGTCAAACATTCATTTTAAACAGACATAAACGTAAATGTCAAGATTATTTCTGTTCTGCCATCACTATTTTCTAGAAATAATAATTAGCAATCACTGAACTGTATTTACACTAACCATCCATTTATCTAGGTCCTTTGCAAGCCAGTATTAGAATAAGAGAAGCTGCAGGTAGTTTTATAATCCTGGATGTCTCATGGGACTGTCAGGTTACAACATTCTGATAGTGATTTCTATTGCCTTACAGTAGGGCATGGGCTCTTGAGAATCACATGAAATTCCCTTCCATATAGATTACATTTTCTCTCTGTGTCAGTGTACTTGATATGAACTGACACAGCCATAAATATGTTTACTTGAATGGCAACACTGGCATAGTTTGCAAAACATATAGCACTGAGTGAAAATTAATTTCAGATATTTTTCAAGTGCTTTTGCTGTTGTAACAGTAATTTCTCCAAAGCAAACAGTAAACTATGTAAAATAATTATGTTGCCTATAGATTTAATGAACTGGTTTTTCTTTGAGAATTTGGAAAATTTGTGATTAGATATTATGTAAGTATAGTATGCAAGATAATTTAACTTTCTGAAGTTTATAGAACTCTAAATATCCTACATGATTTATTGAGAAAGTAAACCAAGTGCTCTTGCCCTTCTGATAAATTATGAATATACTAGTGATAGCAGCATTATCTCCATTAACTAGAGAAACAGGCTGACAATTTTCAAAATGTATACCCAGAAGAATTACATATATTGTTATGTTAATTGAGTAAATATGCATTTTGAAAACTATCATAAAACTGCTATCAATACTACAGGAATTAAAATGTATCAAGTGTTTACAACTTTGCAAGGTACTAAAAGCTAAGCAAGTTGCTGACAATTAAGAATTCAATATCTAGAAGCTGTAGATATTTTTAAGTATTATATTGTCTTCATGAAGCACTACACAGACTTGTCTCATGTTTTGAATTATGACTTTCTCTGTCTTTTAATTAAATTTATTTTAACTGGCAGATAAAATTATTCATATTAATGGAGTAACATGATGTTTGAATTCATGTGTACTTCCTATAATGTTTAAATCAGGTTAAACATACTTATTTCTTTAAACACTTATTATTCCTTTATGGTAAAAAATATTTAAAAATCCTTGCTTCTAGTTTTTTGAATTGTAAAATACATTTTTATTATCTATATTCACCCTACTATACAACAGCACATCAGAACTTCTTATGCCTATCTAATAGTAACTTGATACTGCTAGTACCCATCAATGAAGATTTTCTTCCCTGACCCCACTACACACCCTAGCCCCTTGCAACCACAATTCTATGTTGAATTCTATGAGATTAACTTTTTTAGATTCCACATATGAGTGAGATCATGTGTTAAATTGTCTTTCTGTTCCTGGATTATTTCATATAACAAAATGATCTCTAATGTTGTCACAAAATAACAGTATTTCAGTTCTTTTTTATGGTTAAATTGTTTCATTATCTGTACCACATTTTTGCTTTAAGCGTTCATCAGTGGATAAACACTTTTGTCTTTACTATTTACTGGTTATCTTAAGTGTTTTTAATGGATGTGGAAAAACAGATATCTCTCTGACATATCAATTTAATTCCTCATAGATATATATTCACTACTGGAATTGCTGGATCATATCTTAGTACTATTTTTAATTTTTTGATAAGTCCATGCACTATGATTATTAAATAGTTATTCAATAATTATAACAGGAGTAAACTTTTAAGCATATACATAAGATAAAACTCAAAACTTAATTAAACCTTCAAAGTCCTCTGAAATTGTCCCCTTCCTATTATTTGGCTGCATCTCTTGTTGTCTCTTGAGATTCCATGGACCCAGCCAGTTCATGGAAAAAGCCAAGCATTTGCAAAGGCCAATCTCTGCCTAGGATGCTCTTCTCTCAGACTTATATATGTACCTGGAATATAGTAAATATTCATTTTACATTAATTCAGTAAATACATATTGATAACCTACCATAGAGAAATAGTAAAAGAGAATAAAATTTAAATGAAAACATAATAGATATTAAGGCATTTTTATGTCAGCAAAAGTACAACCTAGAAATAATGGAAACATTATAAGACATCATAAAAACACCAAACTAGCTCATAATAAAATTTTTGGAAATACTTTTTACAAATTTAGAAATGAAATTGATATAGTAGATTATTACATATATATACCCTCCCAGACTTAGAAAGATAAAAAGATATGCTAAATTTAAAGAAAGATGTATCTAATTAAGAAAAGAATAGAAATATAGAGAGAGAAAGAAAGAGAGAAGGAGAGAGAGAGAACACACATGCTTTTCTAACTATACAGACAGTAAAATTCATTTTGAAGTGTCTATAAAGCTTTATTAAATTTTATCCAATATTGCATCAAATTGTGTATTAGTTAATTAACTTTAAAAAGCAGAAATCACTCAGGTCACTCTTTGTTCACAAGACAATGTAACTAGATTAAATTACAATAGATGCTAAAACATACTTAATAAATTCAGTCTTTCCAATTATGTTAGACTTAGTCCATAATAACAAAAGAGTTTTCTGATAAAAATCAATAAATGTCACATCAAATCTGTGAAAAGAAAATCCCATGAAAATTCTAATAGGAGAACAGAGGTAGCCTAAACCTTTTTCTTCTCATTTCTGATTTTAACTATCTTCTAAAACAGAGTAAATGCTTTCCTTCTTAGCTTAACAGAAATTATTGTGGCACACCAAGATGGAAAAACAAAAAACATTTTTTAATCCATGAATGTCTTGGCCCTCATAGAAAACAAGTGCATTATTCCTAAAAGGGCATTGTTCACTTATAGCTTAAAAAAGCAAAAACAGAATCAAACATCAGTATAAACCATTCTGAAAACTGTTATTGTCCATAATATTTGATATTTGTTGAATATCTAAAAACTGTTTATCTTAATGATTAGGAACCGCTATTTGAAGTCATGTCACAAAATCATCTGGAAAGTATTAATTCTATACAGAAGACCAGAACCTAGCCTGAGTAAACACCTCACCATTTTCACTTTCTAGGTATGAATATCCTTTAATTCCCTCCACTTCATATTATTTAATTTATTTCATGATGGCTTTTGTTTTCCAGGGAGACTGAAGTAAGTGTCTTATGAGATTTAAAGAGGTAAATAATAGGCTTCATAAAACTGCTTCCACAACAGCTGGCGTTTAACTTTAGTTGTTTGTGCTGCCGTCTTCCTGGAACTGCTGTTCCAAACGAAACTGATTCTGCACAAAATACCAAGGACGACTTTGTTTCCTCCTTTTTACTCACTCTGGGAAAGGACCACATAAGAAAATAAATCTGGACTCTGATTTGCCTTTTGGGAAACACTGTACTGTAGAGAAGACTTTAAAGGGGCTCTGAAAATTAGGGGAATTCACTGCCGCAGTCTGGCTGGGCACAAAATAACCGAGCCGCCACCAAGCCTTGTAGGTTCAAACAGCAACTCTTTATTCCGGAACTCTCACAGGCACTCTACCCACACTTCCCGGGAACACACTGCCTCCACAGGGCTCCGCCCGCCAATTCTCCCGGAACCCTCCCCCACCCCAAATCAATGGGAACTCCAAAGTAGCGGGCGCCCAAGGCAGCAGGATCCACCCTAATCCAGGAGCCACCCTATTCCTGGAGCAGGGTCACCTTTCAACCATTCCCTCTAGCAATGGCGTCATTCCGACTAAACTGTGGCTCTCAACAATTCACTTATATTTAGGAGATATTTCCTCCCCTTTTGGGGTATTGCAAAAAAAATTTGACACAAATTATGTATGGTTTTTATTAAAGTCTTTGACTATACAGGTAGAATCTCAGCTATCAAATTTGGGTGTATTTCTCAATTTTTAACAGTTCATATTTTCCTAGATAGTCCATTTTTATCTTTATGATATTAAGCTAAGGAAATAACTCTTTCCAGTCAGATATATTATTTAAAAGAGCTATTTTATTCCCAATTTGTTGAGACAATAAAAGATAGATATATTTTCTCCCAATCATTGCCCCTTCCTTTTTCTTATATCCTGGGAGTTAAGGACATGCTCACACCCAAGACTCTGTTTATCTTCCCAGTGGGGATAGGCCTCATCTGTAGACTTATGATACATGAAAGTGAATTGCTCAATCAATTGCCAACTCAGACTTTCCAAATTTGTAGACTCCTAGATGAGTGGTTTCCTTTAACTCTCACTGGGCTTGAAAGACCACAGCCTAATAAAACATTGGTATATATTTCCAAAGATGCTTCAAGAATAATTTTAAATAAGGAGCGACTAGAATGTCTGAGAGGACATGTCTCATTCTCCTGTACTAACAGGAAGTTTCTTTAAGTTTCTTCCTAAGAGACCACCTTGGGGCCTACCTTTGATGACACCACTATAATTATGGTAACACAGAGAAGTCTAGGAAATTCAGTTCAAAAAATTTGAATCATTAAAATGCAACGTATGACATATGTATTACAGCAGTTCATAAGAAAATGTCAAAAAATGTGTACAGATTATGAAGGTATTTTTTAAATTAGAATACATATCAGTCTGGAGATAATTTAGTGTATTTTTATTACATATAAACATGTTATTAATGCTGGAAAAATACCTGTTATAATGACACTTCAAATTAACATGTTACATGGTGAACTTTATTACTTAATGTTATAATTTTTGGTTTAGGATTATTTATATGACAGCAAGTAAAGCTATGTTTTAGCATAACTTTGAAAAGTAAAGAGCAAAGCTATATATGTGCACTGAAAAAAAAAGAAGTAATGCATAAATTATTAAAATGATAGCTTCTCCTTTAACATAGGCAATTTAGTGTGATTTTCCAACATGGCTAGCATTGAGAGACCCTGAGGAGGAAATGACATCTGAGTGGTACCATGGCACTATTAGTAGGTCTTTACAACAAATACAGAAATTAAATGTTCACTCAAGGGCAAGTTTGCTATACTTTCTTTTCCATACTTGATCTATGCAGGCACATAGGTCTTTAATCTTTAATTATTATGCAGCAATAACTTTACACATCACCATGTTGTTTTCCATCACCCAAAAGAGTTTGAACAAGAACTCACAAAATTTCTAATAGAGCCTGTTGAGTTAACCCTGGGCAAAAGCTTCACTTCAACCTGTGTGCCCCCAAATTCTAAAGCTATGAAGTGATCAAATAAATAGTTTGAAAGAGCACTACCAATTGAAAAGAAATCAAAACAAGTCCTCTAGATAAACAGTCACTGAAAGAGGAAAGCTAGCATATGAGATTTGTTTTCCTATTAAGATGTTAAAGAACATTAAATGTAGCACACCAAGATCAGGATGTCAGTTTGAGATTAAACTCACAATTGTCACATTTTTAAATGTGTCAGAGCATTAAAGAGAAAGTTGAATAATACCAAAATCTTAATCAGTGAGACAAGATGATTAAAGATTACTTACAGAGCCCTGAAGGAATATAGAATGCTATGCAAACAAAGACCAAGCAGTCAAAGGAAGAACCATCCACCTGTCAATTCATCATACTCATAGAAAAGCTCACAAGAGTATTATATTTTATAGAAAAATATAAGACATCCGAAACAGAACATCATCCGCATTTCTGCTTTTGATTGAGGTGTCCTGAAAGCAATTGGAGGAACACAAAAATAATTAGCAAGGGGTTGTATTTCCTACATGCAAGTTCAGAAGACTAGAGGACAGATCTGTAATCCACTACATTATACATATACATAACAGTAGTATATGTTATGAGAAACTACAAACATATTTAGGGAGAGCAGAAAAAAATCTTTAGTTTTTTTTATTTTTTATTTTTTTTAGGAAAGCTTCCTGAGCAATCAAAACATTGGATTGTTTTCCATACAAAATTATATAATCATTAAATTTTTAAACAAATATTAATCACTTATATCTGAAAATGTATTTCACTGCTTAAACTATAAGAAGTAAACAAGACCTATTCTAAGTGGTCAGGTGAGAATTTACAATTTTGTGTAAGGTACAAATAGTTAATAGATCGCTGTGTCATTGAATAACTGGCTTTGAGCAAGCAGCTTAACATCTCTAGTTACTCATTCATAAAACGAGGTAGCTTGATTTCTACTTGTGGTGATTTCCCCTTTGGAAACATGGTACCTGATCTTTATAGAGTCTCTTCTTTTCTGAGAGCTTCTTTCCCTTTTGCACGTTAGTGTTGACCAATGAGGGACACTTGTGTGAGACAGGGAAGTAGAAGAACCCATTTTTCTCTGGAGGTAGTCACAGCAAGATGAATGAGCAGATGGAAGATTTAGCAGCTTCACTTCAGAGAGCCCTGCACTGCAGCAGTTTCCAGGACAGTGTGTGGGAGCTTCTGGCTGAGATGGCTTGTGGCTTGCCTGAGAGTTTTGCTGGATCCATAACCCTACAGAATCAACTTTCCTGACCTTTTTTTTCCTCATAGTCCTTCTAACATTTTTGTAAGCCTTTAATTCCTATATTAATCCTTCCATGTCTGGGCAATTTAAAGTGGCTTTTCATCTTATTATAGTTTAGGCAACAGGAGGGCAGTTGATTTTCTAACTTATGGTAATGTGTCATCAGTCCATCTGGGTATTTAAAAGTTTTCTGCTTATGATTGTAGACTAGCTTGTTGGTAGCGGCATCCTAGACATTAGTAGATATATAGACTTATTCCCACAAATAAAACAGACATGGAAGGGTGACAATTGGAAGCATCAGGATAACCAAGATAACTCACTAATGTTCCCCAAGAGCTCTCAGCTTCTTTACTGTTCAAATAGACTAGCCCAACAGCAAAATGATAGGATTCTTTATCCCTTCTTTCTTAATAAATTTTAATATGATGATAAACTTGCCAATTTCTCCAGAAATACATTACCCTTTGCTTAATACGTTGAAAGAAGGAAAACTGGGAACTTCATTTGGCTCTTCTAACCTTAATGGCTCTTCTTGAATAAGTCAGAACAAATGCAAATGCTCTGCTATTTCTTTTGCCAACTTTTTGTTCAAAATTATGAGAAAAATACAGGTTACATTTGTGGACTTAATGAGCCCACTCTGAGGCAGAACTGAGATAATGTTGCATCAAGACACTTTAAACAGGTATATTTATATAGCAAGTAATTATACAAATAAAAAAGTGCTGATGTGGAGGTTAAGGGATGCCTTGCATACTGTGCATGGGAATGTCAGTTTAGCCATTATGAAAACAATGTAGGGGGCTCCTCAAAAATTAAAAATAGAACTACCACAAGACCCAGCACTCCCACTACTGTAGACATAACCAAAGGAAATAAATTCTGTACACTGAAGAGGCATCTGCACTCCCTTGCTTCTTGCAGCACTATTCAGAGCAGCCAAAAAATGGGAAAAACTAAGTGTCCATCAATCAGGAAGACCAACTAGATTCGAGGATTATCTTATCACAAAATGGATAAAGAATACACAATGGTATACTATCCAGCCATAAAATAATGAAGCTCTGTCATTTGTCGCATTATGGATGAGATTGGAAATCCTATATTAAGTAAAATAACCAAGCACAGAAAGACAAGCACTTCACTATCTCACTCATATGTGGAATCTAAAACAGTCATTGAAGTTGAAAATAGAACAGTGGTTACCATAGGTGGGACAGAAAAGGAAGAGGAAGAACGGGGAAATGTTGATCAATGAGTGCTAAGACACATTTAACTAGGGACTAGCACTTAGATCTGGATTATAGAACTGAGAAATAGAGAGAACAATATGCACTACATGTTTTAGAAAGCTAAAGAAAAGGATTTTAAAACTTTTTACTAGGAAGAAATGATAGATGTTGGAAAAGATAGGCTTCATCTGACCTAAACATACATAATGTATACATGTATTGACATATCACAATATTTCATTCATACTTATAATCTCCATGTTGTCATGCATCACCTAAAAATTAAATTTAATTTAAGAAAAAAAAGTAGCAGGCACTCAGCTACCTTGGAAGAGCACTGAGCTGCTAGATGTTGGAGCCAGCAACAAAAGAATCTTTTCAGCTCCCACTACAATGCAATAAGCAAGAGGCTGAAATCAGAAAAATTGCCAACCACACCGAACTCTGCACAAAGCAGGGGGTCAGGAAGACCAACTAGATGTGAAGATTCTCTCATCATTGGGATCCATGGAACAGACGACTTCAATAGCTTCATGGACCCTGAATAGGTAGGGCTAGGGAGGTGAAGGTGGAGAAGGTTCAGAGTGGACTGAGGCAAAGTGGGATTGTGTCTTTGATGTTTTCTCCTCCAACCTAGTGGAAAGGTCTGAGCACAGGCTCCTGAAGACCTCTATCCAAGACTCCATGAAGAGACATAGAATGAAGGCACCCACTTGGAGTTTACTCATGTAGTAAGTATGATCTTCCAAGAAGCCCCGGACCTTAGTTTGACAGCACCCCCATCATAGACTGCAGGGAACTCTGGCTGTACACCAGGTGGGGCTTGAGGAAGTCAAAAAACCTCTGCTTCATTTGCCAAATCTTTGTAACTGCCTATGGTGAGGCCTAAAAAATCACACATAGATACTAACAAGGAGCCAGATTCCTGAATTTCACCCTTTGATTTTTCACATCACATCCCCAAAAGCCAATAAAACATTTGACAAAATTCACATTTACAATAATAATTCTCAATTGATAAGAATGAATCAGGCATCTCAGAAAAAAAAAATTAGGCGAAGTTTATGTCTCCCAAATTTTGACCTAGATTAACATTCCATATAGTAGCATCAGAGGTCTGCCATATAACAGCAATTATTTGGAATCAAGAAAAAGTGTTTATATTCAGAGAGACTAATACAGCTGGAATTTGCTAGGCAAAATACCAGTGAAGAGAAGATGTTAGGAAAAAAACTTCCCCAAGTCCACCTAGAGGTCCCTTCAAATCTTTTGTAAATATCAAGCTGTTCATATACAGGGTAAAACTCCATACAGGGTAAAACTCCATAAAATTCATTAGAGAACAGCTTTCCAGGGACATTTAGCTGAGTAACACGCAGAGTTTTCACAGGGCTTGTAGCTATTGTAGGTCTATTCAGAGTAGAAAGGCCTAATTAAAGATCCATGGCATCCTGTGCAGACCCCTCTTATCAGGAGCAAAATGTACTTGTAAAGGCAAATCATTCCTAGGATTAATGCTCAGTCTTCTCTAGCAAAACAGAAAACAAACAAACAAAACCACAATATCCCATAGACTAGGAATGATGGAGATAAATACACTACTGCAATGGGGTCATGGATACATATAGGTTAAAGGCCAGCATTTAGCTGTTAATTACCAAGAGGATCTATTTATTCTAATGAGCAGAAGTGCTGGAGCAAAAATCTGAATTAATTGTCCTCAAAGATATCAGTGTTAGTCTGTGGGACTAAAAAAACAGGGTACCCTACTCAATTCTCATGTGATCTGTAAAAGTAAAACTTTCTAGAAATGGTGAACAGAGAGCTGATTTCAACACACACAAATAATGAAAATTTTACTCACAAAATTTTCAGGGGTGATCTAGTTTACAGTGAATGAACCCCTCGAATGATGGGGAGGTAGCTTACTTCCTCTTGAGGTAAGACATAGGTATACTACCAAAAATTTATACTGTAAATCTTTTCTTCTACGCCTTTGTAAAGGCATATGTGTGTATTTACCAGAGTTACTTCCTGAGTTTTAGAGAACCCAAAAATTTAGAGAACCCAAAATATTATGCTCAGAATATATATACAAACTTTGGCAAGTACAGGTGAAGAGTGTATCAAAATTTCAAGATTTTGGTGTATGTTCTGTTGATTTCTGAAAAGAGTAATTTTATTTTTCATCTTGCTACTAAATCCCACTAGAGATTGATTGCTGGGTGTTTAGCCTTTTACCTACCATGTGATTGGGACTGCCATGAGAAACTGGCTCTTTTCTGGATCACTAAGAATTTCTCAAGAGAAAGTGTTACATATAAGATCAGGCTCAAGCAGGTAAATGCACAGGTAAATTGCTTCAGCAAGTGGTTCATACTTCCAAGGTACAAGCCCAGAGGACTCCTATCCCTCCCCTCAGAATTATTATCATGAGGAATGCCACATGACTAGTTAATTGGGGAACAATAGTATCTTGGGACTATATTTTCAAACATCATGTATTAACTGAAAATTTGTGGCACAGTGAGGCCAACACATCAGGAGATGAGAGCCAACGAAAAGGTAGTTTGTTATCATTACAGATTTCAAAGAAGGAGTTGTTCCTTGCCCAGGGTATCAACAGGGTTGATCACTAGGTAGAGAGTTGGGGGTGAAGCTGCAGGCAGGAGCTCTTTTGTGGATCTTATGTGAAAAAGTTGGTGAGATAAGTGGGTTTAAGATTGGTTAGTTTCAATAATTTCACCCATCTCTAAAGCATTGTTGCTATTCCTAGTTATCTGGTACCTGTTCCTGGGTTGATTAGGTCAGGAATATAGTGGCCCAGAAGGTGAACAATCAATATGGAGGTCATTGGGGTATGCACTCTGGATTGGTGTTTCATATCATTAAAAACAAACATAAAAACTGTCCATAAGAGAACTCTTCCTAAGGAGAGGCAGGGAGAGGCAAGGAGGCAGGATGCCAAGGCAAAGTAACAGGTATGTTACCTGGTTGTCTAGCATAAGGCGTGTCTGCTTATGAATTTAGGGCAGATGCTAAAGTATCTATCAGAGACAGAAGCAGGGTTGACACAAACTATTCTACTGCAGGTTTTGTGCAATGCCCTGGGATACTTGCAAGTAGACAATGATAACATTGTAACACCATTCAAGAGAGTATATGAAGGACAGTGCTAAAGGGAAATCTTAGTTTGCAAAGCTTTTAGCATTGTACCTGGTTGTTTATGTTGCTTGGTTAGAGAGATTGCGACATGACATCTCCATTTCTATGTTGATTTATTGGCTAATATTTTTTTTTTTCTGAATGGCTGGAGACTTGGCACAGACAATGTTATAACTATATGGTCAGAAGTGGGAAAAAACAAGTTTATAAAAGGAATGATCAGAGAGTCTGGAAAAGACATGCTAGATGGAACTTTTAGAATAGACATCAAATATGAGAATAATTATGGGTCAAGTAAATATTTGTCAAAGGAGAGCAGTGGGACTCTCAATAATCAGTTGGACTAGATAACTTTTACTGTGAATGTTGTTCTGTGTCTTCCCCCAATAAATAGGTCCAGGGACAAAGATGTCAGAGTAGCAGTGAGCAACCTGGACCTCCACCCAGCAATCCTAATTTGGCTCTAGTCACTTCTGAGTATCTTTAGTTGTTATCTCTTACTGTGAAAATACACTTCCTTGAAACTCAGTGTTTTAAACTACTTACTTAGTTTATGATTCTGTGGACTAAATGGCACTTTTATCTAGGCAGAATTGGATAATGTCTGCTTATCTCTATTATGAGTATCCAATAATCTGAATAGCCAATTTGTGAGTGGGAAATCTAGGATTGTCTCATTCACATATCTAGCAGTTGACAAACTGTTGGGTTGATGAAGACAAGTGATTCACTTGTCATTCATCATTACAAAGGATGGCCTGCTGTTCTTCATAAAATGACAGATGTTCCAAAATTAGAAAGTAAGTAATCACCAATTTGATGGCCTAAGTACATCACAGACTGACCCTAATTGGATTCTACTTGAGACATGGAATTAAAGTCACTTTTCAAAGGAACATTCATATAGATATCAAAAAAAAAAAAAAACACTCCTGGTCCTTTTTTTAAAAAAATTAATCATGGTTCCCAAATTTTAAATTATCACAGTGCCCAACATGCTAACCAAAGCTTTCAATATGATATCACCCACTAGAGGAAAGAGTGAGCACATTAAATTACATTAAATCAATTTTATTAAAGAATAAGCAGCAAGTTTATTTTCCTAAAACAGACAATTTTATGGATGCGGATTTGCTACCTTTACCAAATGTTTCTGCTAAAGCTGTATTTTTTAAGTTGCAAAAGAAATTCTTCTGACCAATAAACTTGTTTTAAAGAAAATCATGGTAAACAATGTGTTTATGACCATGGAATTTACTAGCTTTGCCATTACCTTAAAACATCCTATTCCATTAACTTAAAATAGGTATAACCTGAATGCAGAATGAAGGGATTCTTGTCATAAACCTCTTGCTGTTGCATTACAAAGGAGTTGACAGATACTTTAAAAGCTTTTTGAATCTTGCAGTTTTCTTAAATTTTTTTGAGAATTGCTTTTTACAGTATTATAGAAGGCATCCAAAATTATATAGTGCCCTATTGAATGTGTATAATTGGTTATAAAGTGGATATTGCTCTCAATTAGCAGATGGAAATGTTACTACTCATTTATTTCCCCAGTTATGTCAGTATTTGTTTAATGGTTTTATATACAATTGTCATAACAGATGAAATCTATGCATGGGTTTAACTACATGATATTCTTGCCCAAAAAGAATGTGGCTACTGTCATTGCTAAATGTCCAACCTGTGAAGAGCCAAGAACAATGCTGTGATCTCTATATACATACTACAGAGAACCAGCTAGACATTTACTGACAGATTGTGTATATTTTTCAACTAGAACAGGACTATGATTTGTCCTCAAAGATGGTGTTATGGTTTGTATGTGAGGTATCCTCCAAAAGTCCTTGTGTGAGACAATACAAGAAGGTTCAGAAGAGAAACGATTGGGTTATAATTCTTAACCCAATCAGTGATTTAATTCCCTGATAGGGATTCACTGAGTGATAACTGAAGTGGTAGGGGGTGGATGCTAGAGGTGGGAATTGGGGCGTGGCTTTGGGTACATATTTGTTTCTGGTGAGTGGAGTCTCTCTGCTTTCTGATCATGGTGTGAGTTGTTTCCCTCCACCACACTAGAGCTGGCCTTCTGTGGACTAAGACTTCTGAAACCATCAGCCCTCAAATAAATTTCCCTCCTCTATAGTTTTTCTGCTCAGTTCTTTTAGTCACAGTAGTGAAACAGCTGACTAAAACAGGTGGACACATGTTCTAGGTAAGGAATTTCCTTTGTTCCCACAGTGGTTCTTCCAGCATCACACTTATACTGTGAAAGACAGTTCTATTCTTTGCCATAGTATCAAACACAGGACATTTTGGTTGTGACAGAATTGCCAAAATTGATTCACCCATAAATTTTTGGAGAAATCATATATTTTACTAATCAAAACTGTTGGAGAAAATCATGTGATGACCTGTTTGATGTGTTCTTAATTATGAGGTCATCTTAAAGTTAAAATTCCTTTTGTGGTTGTAGAGTATTCTTGATATTGCAATAAATGCTTTCATTGACACAATACTAAGCATCTAATGGTCTTTCTCCCATGACTAGAATGCATGTCTCCACAAATCAATAGGAATGCAACTCTCAGTGTGATGCCAAATTACCTGCTAAAGCATTTTCTTTCTTTATTCCTACAATATTGACTCAATGAGTTAATTCTATACCAAAAGAACAAATGCTTCCACCAGGAAATAGTCATGGTTCCTTTAAATTGGATGTCAGGATTGCCCTGGGCCATTTTTTTTTTCTTTTTTCTCTCTTCATGTTGCTAAATCAGCAGGAAGTAAAGTAGGTTCCTGTACAAGCTAGGGTAATTGATCAATCACCTTCAGAGGGTTCATTGATTGAGTCTAGTAGTTGCCAAAATTGCTCTTCAACTGTGTTGATTCTATTATTCAGCTTATTTATTGAGCTTTCTCTTTCAATGTTCAGACTGCTATCTTGGCCAATGCTAGCCATACTTACTTTTACTGCTTTGAACAAATGCTCATTAGTTCCTTCTTGCTTCCTGGATAGCAGTTCAGAAAAATGAGAAACAAAAATCTTCCATCCATAGTTCGGAATGTGTAATAAGATTGGATTCTAGTTCCCAATTATCAGTATATTATGTTTGATCTTTTGATTCCAGGTCCAATATAAGCAATATCTTTTTTATCCAGAGGAATTTTAGACTTTAAAGACTACAATACATTCTAGTGCACTTATCTTTTGGGGGAGTGGGGGTGATGCCAGAGATTGAACCCAAGGGTGCTTAACCACTGAGCCATATCCACAGTCCTTTTTATTTTTTTTTTTATTTTGAGACAAGATTTCACTAAGTTGCTTAATGTCTTGCTTAATTGCTCAGGCTGGCTTTTAAATTTAAGTTCCACCTGCCTCAGCCTCCCAAGTCACTGGGATTACAGGTGTGCAGCACCATGCCTGAATTCTACTGCCTTATCTTGGTCAATACTAAAAAAACTATTTTTACAGACATCTCCAATGATAGAGTTAGAACTTTTCTAATATAGCTGTAATTCAACTCCATCTTATAATTGTGCATTGTGAACATTTGTCAAGAATTATTGAATTATGCAAAAATGTTTATATATAAGTAAACATTCCTTAATTAAAAATAGAAAGCTGAGGGTGATGGTATATACCTCTAATCTCAGCTACTCAGGAGACTAAGGCAGGAGGATCACAGGTTTGATGACAGCTTGAACAACTTACCAAAACCCTGTCTCAAAATAAAAAAGGAAGGGGATATAGCTTAGTGATAGAACAGCATGAACTCAACCACTAGGTTCAATCCTAGTGCTGAAAAAAATAGTTTTAGATATTAACTATGTGAGAACATATTTTAAAAAATATGGAAGATTCAATTTGCAATGCCATAGTCAGAGGACTTATTAAGAGGACATAGTAAGAGGACGTACCCTCTGACCTAGCTGGATTTATTCCTGGGATAGAAGGTTGGTCAACATATGCAAATAAATTGATAAGATATGCTACCTTAACAGAATGAAGCATAAAAGTCATGATTATCTCAAATGATAACAGAAATTGGACAAAATTCTACACCCTTCATTAGGAAGCAGATATTCCTAAGAAAATACATATTAAATGAATTTACCTAAACATAAAGGCCTTATATAACAAACCCAAAGTAAATATCATATTTGATGATAACAAACTGAAAGCTTTTCTTCCAAGATCAGGAACAAGAAAAGTATGTTCTATTCAACATTTGTACCGATCAGAACCACTAGACAAAAAGAAAGAATAGAAGATAGACAAATATAAAAGGAAAAATAATATTATATCTGCTTAAATTTTATGATTTTAAATACATATATAAAATTTTATAGAGAGAGAAGTATATATCATACTGAAGCCAATACCAAAAACTGTTGAATTAGTAAACAAATTAGTAAATGAGCATAAAAAAATCAGCATACAAAATGAGTTGTATTTCTATATATGACAATAAACTATCTGAAAAAGAAGAAAATAATTTCATTTACAATAGCATTTAAAAGAGTAAAATTCTTGTGAATAAACCCAGGAGTTGAAGACTTATACTATAACCTATGAATTATGATGAGAGAAACCAAAGAACACAGAAATTAAAGGAAGCATATCCCCTTCAATTTGATTTTTATGAAGAGTCTTCGAATGTGCCATTAGAAAGCAGCCTGCTGTTTTCCACTGTAATGAAATTAATTGCATTTTGGTTTCAGGGTTATTTTGCCCTCATAAAGTGAGTTGAAAATATCCCAATGTTCTTATCTACTATATCTTCCAGTAGTATTTATATAAGATCAATAATAATTATTCCTTCTTCCTGTCTTTTCTTTTTAAAGAATTCATTAGTCAAAGCAACTAAAGAGATGACTTTCCTTATAAGAAGTAGTAATTTAGTATACTTTAAATAAAAATTAATTTTAAGAGATGTGGGGCTATGTGAATTTGTTTTTGTTTTTGTTTTTTTGGAATTCATTTCCTTCAAGGATTTCATTATTACATTTGTGAAGTGAACTGGAATAAATATTTTCATGTTACTCTTTCATTTCTTATGTCTATAGGATTTCAGTTAAAATTTTCTTTTATATCCATGCTATTAGTAACTCATGTTTTCAGTTTTTGTTGGCCTTCTGTTGTTTTTACTATTTTTGATTCTAGAGGTTTATCAGATAAAGTAATCCTTTCAAACAGCAACTTAAATTTTTCTCAAATGTCTCTTTCAATTACTTTATTTGGGGGGGGGGGCGGGGGTTAGGTACTGAGAATTTAATACAGGAGCACTTAACCACTGAATCACATCACCAAACTTTTATTTTGAGGCAGGGTCTCACTAAATTGCTGAGACTGGTTTTGAACTTGCAATCCTCCTGCCTCAGCCTCTGGAGCCTCTGGAATTAGACATATACTACTGTGCCAGTTTAATTACTTTATCTTAATATATTTCACATGTGACAAAAGCCTCATTTTTCTTAGGTCTATTCTCTATGTTCTTCAAGACATAGTTTCCGCATCTCAAACTTTACATGCACTAATATCATTTTCTCCAGAATCTAATGTGTTAT
This sequence comes from Marmota monax, assembly GCF_021218885.2. Lineage (NCBI taxonomy): Eukaryota > Metazoa > Chordata > Mammalia > Rodentia > Sciuridae > Marmota > Marmota monax. The sequence goes on from NW_026695005.1 coordinate 741,249, forward strand.
TAATTATATCCAGTGAATCTTTCACTTCAGACATATTTTATTACAGGTTTATATTTCTACATAGATAGAAAACTGTCATAATTTTTAGTGTCATGTAGAACCCTGATAATTGGTAAAGCATACAGAAGCAATTTCTGGTAGGCTAATGCATAGCAGGATGATTATAGATAGGAGTAATGTACTCTATACTTCAAATCACTAGTAGAAAACTAGTTTCAAAGAGTTCAACATAAAGAAATGATAAGTGACTGAGGAGAAAAATAAATTCAGTGTGATGCAAACATTTATATATATATATATATATATATATATATATATATATAATATATATATATATATATATATATATATATATATATATATTATATATAAGCACTAATACATGGTACACCATTAATACATACAACTTTCATGTTTTTATGTAGTAGTAAATTTTTTAAATTAAAAAGCACAAAAGTACAGAGCAAATGTCATAGAAAAGGCATTAAACCTCTTTAGTAGTTAGAAATTCAAATTATATAACCATGGTATAGCATTGGATTTTGCCTTGAGTATGATCTTTCCTCTGAGTTCTAAGATAGCTACTTTTAGTGGCAAAGAATAAGCATACACTCATATTACCTCTAAGAAGATTAACCGAGGCCAATGGTAGCTCTATTATTACTCTGTTGTTAATGTGGTTAGTTCTTGGTCACCCTTCCCTCCCCTCCCCTTCATTTCCTCTCCCTCCCTCTCTCACCAAGTCTGCCACATTGTTTCCAACAGGGCTGTTCATCCACACATCTTTCTGATCTTATTCATCCTGCTCATCATTTTGTACCAAGCCACATTACAGGTAACTGGATAGCTCTTCTTAGGTTAAATGTCCACTAGTGACTCCATCAAACAAGGATCACATAGTTTTTGTGTTATTATGGCATCAATAATGTCCAAATATTTATTATCGTGTTCTCCCCCCTGGTACTGGGAATTGAACTCAGGGTCTCTCATGTGCAAGGCAAGTGTTATAACTCTGAGCATCATCCCTAGTACCTTTTAGTTTTTATGGTTTTCGTATTTGTTTAATTTTAAGAGAGAATCTTGCTCAGCACCCCCAGGCTGGCCTCAATCTTGCAATTTTCTTGCCTCAGTCTCCCAAGTATCTGGGATTACAGGCATGCACAACTATGCCCAGCTTAAGGCATTTTTTAATACAATAGAATAAGCAGACTAAGACCTAAACATTTATTATACAGTATGTAATTTGTTACTTCAAATCTAAACACCAAAGAAAAAATAATAATGGAAGTCAATACAAATTTAAACAATTTTTCAAAATTAAAATGCAGAAATAACAAGAATCCTAAAGACATTTTACATATTTGAAGCTGTATATTAGAAAGGCCAAACAGTATTAGCACAAAGAAAGGAATTTGTTTTAGACAGCTCTGGGTTGTTGAAAAAGGTTTGAGGGGGTCTTTCCAAATGCACTGATTAGTGAGGTAAAACTAAGAATGTTCTATACTAACTACATAATAAGCTTAAGGGTGAAGTTCTTCCTAATTGAAAAACCTGCCCTTAAGAGAAATGTAACACTAAATTAAAGAGAATAAAAGTAGAACAAAAGCTTTAATATTTTCAGAAAAATATAAAGAAGATTAATATGTTTAAAAATTAGACTACAGGAAAAATTTTACTAGTAACTAGTAGGATAACATTACGCTATTTGGAAATCATGATTAAATCAAACACAAGTTTATAGTGAATGACCTAGAATTAACTATCCCAAAATACTGTGTTCATTTGTTTGTTTCTTTTCTTCTTTGGTTTTGGCTGTTGCTAAGAAATAACTATTAAGAACACAGTGTTTTTGATATGCTATGTCAGATATTTCTATAATTATATAAGTCATACTCATTAAAATAAATTAAAAATGCTATATATATTATATATACTATATATATATATTAAATGCTATATATATTATCTATACTATATGTTTTTGTATTTATACAAGTCTTTGAACTTGTTCAAATGAAGTCTCTGAGAATAGCTAAGTGATTATATATTTTATTAGGCAAAAGAGCAAAGTAGAAGTAAAAATGAGAAACAATAGAGGCCATCTAATAAAGGTAACTTAAATAGTCGATATTTAAAACATTTTGTATATGAATTCTATTTTTATTATAAGTATTTTTAAATTTAAAACCAATACATATAAGAAACTGGAAATCATTTGGTGCTTAATATTGAATAAGTTTGCAGCTAATAAGAAAAAAATAAGAACAGAAAAAAATTTCACCATGCACAACAAACTATAGACAAAACAATATTACTGGGCAAAATTTTCAATTCTTTTTAATTTGGAAGTTTCTTAGTTTATGATAGAAAAATGTGTTCAGATTTGCTATAAATTTATGCTAATATTGCCTTTAATGAAAATTCTTTATAATTTATTTAAACTGTTCTTTCAGAGCCAGAAATATTATAGTCTGTGAAAATTATTTCAAACACTAACATGTAGAATACTATCATCAGTGTAATGCACAAAGGTATTTCATGAATTAAGAAGTTTGATAGAATATACTTTAAAGCTTTATTTTTAATTAGAGCTTTTACTTGTTTGGTGTCTAATTATGTTCATATTGATTTTTTTACGTTTACAATCAGAATCTCCTGCTTTTGGAATCTCTAAGAAATTTATAAAAGCTTCAGTGAGGTGCCAGAATCTTAGGAGAAACACAAAAATTAATTTAAAAATCTTCAACATAAAGAATTTAAAAAGCATATTCTTCGGGGAAAATAGACCAAGTGATGCAAGTCACACAGTTCATGTTTTATCTGCAAAATTTGTTACTTGGTTAAATATTAATATAGTTACTTTACACAATATTTCAAAAATAGATGAAAGACTAGTTTTCTCAAAGGAGAACATGAAACTTTTGAATTGTTAACAAAACTATGATCATAAAATTCAAGGTGCTAAATGTGTTCTTGATGAAGATGCTATGAATATTCATGGTTTGGACATAGATCTATTTGGAAAGAATGTTCACATTTGAATAGACTAAGAAAGTACTTGCTTCTTCATACTTAAAACATGAATAATTCTATGTAGTAATATATTTTGAGATAAATAAGTGATTAATGTCAATAATTTCAAAGTGAATTACATTTCTTATATAAAATAATTTAAAATTGAAAAAATAAAAATTGTAATTGAAAAGACTGTTAAGTGAATATATTTCATACTTTTATGTATTTTAGCAAATTATTATTACATGGACTATACTACAGAGTTCATTTTCTCTTTTTTAAAAGAAGAAATAAGCATACCAAGAATGTTGCTTCATTGTGCTATAAATAATAACTATTATGCAAATATAAATTTTCACCTCTCTAGTCCATAAAATTTCTTATTTGTGGTACATTATGAAGTATTAAAATATCAGCAACTCAAAGAAAAACAAAGTTTCAGTAATCATTCTAATACATAATGTAACAATTGTTTCTGAGAAAGTCCTCATGTTAAGTAAAACCCTGTGATAAAGGCAAATTCTATTATATTTATAGAAAATACACTGGCGTAAAATGTTGGAATCAAGATATTGGCAGAAATTTTGAAATTCTGACATTGGTGGAAAAGTTGTTTTTCCATTTTTAGAAATCTGAGTTACCTGTATATTTCCATTGCATTCAAATGGCATAACATGATCTCTTGTTTCATGGTATGATAACATGTTGCCTCTGTTTCCATGATACAAATCAATATGGAGTCAAAAGAACAGAACATCAGCTGAACAAAGAGACAGACTTATTTATTTGAGTAGATTTAAATATTAGAAGTCAAAATTAGCAAGGGATGTTAAATGTGGAGTATTTTATAGAGAAACAGTGATTATAGTTATATTTTCTTATTAAGGCACTGTGATGTTTAAGACCTATTTTTGTTGTCGTTGTTGAAATCTTAACTAATATTTGTATTTTTCACTGTTATTTTTAGCCTTTTCTGTGTCCTTAACCAGAATCCCAAATTTATTGAAAGTCTTAGTTGGGTAATGGACCTGAACTACATTAAAACTAAAAGAGATGTTTTAATAATATCTTTATCAGGCATTGAAAATACAAATATAATTATTATATTCAGGAATGTGAGTGCTAGTATTTTGGCGATCCATGAAGGTAATTTGGAACGTATTCCAATGCCTGTGCAGTAACTGCACAGACATTTGGATGGCCTTCTTCAACCTTGATTTGGAACTCCTGACTTATAACTGTGGTCACTGATACTACTAATGTAAGAGACCTGGTTGGAAATCCTAGCAGAATATGAAGACAGAGAATACAATGCAGAAGCTAAGACCTCCACAACTCTTCTTTGTAACTCAAAGAAATCAAAGCAAGGAGACACTAAAGATCTAGAACCCTCCACGGACTCTGCAATTAGACATTTTACACTTGAATAATAAGCTCAGTATTTAATGCTAGCCATTTATTTATTCATTTATATTTTTAATTTTATTGTATACTTTTTAATTGACAATTTAAAAATGTACCTATGTGTGAAGTACCATATGATGTTTTGACACATTTATACACTGTAATGTTCGAATCTGGGTAAGCATATCGGTCTCCTCAAATATTTACGCTTCTTTTTTGTGAAAAATATTCAAAGGCATTTTTTGTGATTTTAAAATATACAATATATTATCTTTATATATAATCACCTAGCTGGAAAACAGCACAGCAGAACTTATTCCTTCTATGAAACTGTAAGCTAGTACCCATTCATCAACCTTGCCACTTCCTTCTCCCTATCCTCTGGTAACCACCATTCTACTCTCAACTCCTTTGTGATCAACTACTTTAGGTTCCACCTATAAGTGCGATCATGTGCCTTGTTATTTCACTTACCATCAGTTCTATCTATGTCATCACAAATGACAGGATTGTATTCTTGTGATGGCTGATTTTGTATATGAAGCACATTTTCTTTGTTCATTCACCAGGTGATGGACCCTGAGGTTGTTCCCATTTATTGTGAATAGTGATGAACTAAAAATGGGGTTGCAGCTGTCCCTTAAGCACATTGATTTCATTTCCTCTTGGTTATATATTTAGCAGTGAGATTGCTGGATCATATGGTAGTTCTATTTTTAATGTGTTGAAGACCCTCCATACTGCTTCCATAATGGCTATACTAATTGACATTCCACCAACAGGGTGCTAGTGTGGTTCCCTTTTCTCCACATCATTGCCAGACTGCTTGTCCTTTGTCCTTTTTTATAAAAGCCCTTCAAATTATAGTGAGGTACTATATCATTATGGTTTTGATTTGCATTTTATCTGTGATATTGAACATTTTGTCATGTACCTGTTTGCCATTCACATGTCTTCTTTTAAGAAATGCTTATTTAGGTCTGTTGACCACTTTTAAATCACATTTCTAGTTAATTTTCTATTAAATTGTTTGAGTTTCTTATATATTTGGATATAAATCCCTTGTGAGATATATTGTTTACAAATATTTTCTCACATTTCATAGGTTTTCTGTTCATTCAGATTGTTTCTCTTGTTCTATAATTTTTTAGTTTCATGGAATCCATAATCCCATTTGTCTATTTTTATTTTTGTTTCCTGAACTTTGGGAATATTATCCAAAAATTTATTGCTCATTTTAATATTTAAGGTATTTCTCCTATGTTTTCTTCCAGTAATTTCATAAATTTAAATCTTACATTTAATTCTCTAATACATTTATATTTTGTATATGATGAGTGGAAGAGGTCTTTTATCCTTCTGTGTGAAAGAAACTGAAGAAAGCTTAAATAAATGGAGACTCATCCCATGTTCATGGATTGCAAGATGAATAGTGTTAAAGTCCATATGACCCAAAATTATCTACATATTCAATGCAATCCCTATCAAAATAACAGTTAATATTTTTCACATTTCTAAAATTTATATAGAACTTCAATAAACCTGAAGAGCAAAAGTAATCTTAATCAAAAAGAACAAAGTCAGAGGAATTATACTGCCTTACTTTAAAATACACTACAAAGCTGTCATAATCAAAGCTGTATGGTATTAGCCTAAAAACTCAAACACAGACAGTGAAACAAAATGGAAAGCCTAGAAGAAAATCCACACACCTACATCCAACAGACCTTGAACAAAGGTGCTAAAAACACACATTGGAGAAAATAGTCTTCGCTAAATAAAGGTGGGAAGATTGGACATATAGATGTGCTGGTAGCCGTTGAAATGTGATTTAATGGACAAATGACTTATTAAATATGTCTTATTTAAATTTTTACTCACTGGAATCAGGTGATATTCTATTTTTGTCATTTTATTTTCCATTTTTCCTACTAGAATATATACCTAACAATGTCAATTATGTTTACATCTGTTTCACTGTTATACATTTAATGATTAAAACATTACCTGGCACATATGTAATATAGGGTTGAAGACATATATAATGTACTCAATATATGTTAGATAAATGAATTCAGGAATGAATTAAATAACGTGACATAAATTATGTTTCTCATGGTGATTTTCACAACCCTGTGTCTCCATTCTGTAGATTAAGTATTAATTTTGATAATGTATTTATGCTGACTTCTTAAAAAAATGATGCATGCTCCCAAAATATTTCCTCATATCAGTGAAAACACTTTTAATAGCAATAATGTTCTAGCAAAAATTTTAATAGCATTTCTGAGAAGTAGTAAATGCTTACTCTTTATTACTACTATCAGTTGTTAGTGTTTCAGATAAATTATTAAATAATTAAATTATTTTAAAAAATTAAATAATAATTTATTTAATAATACATTATAATAATTATTATTTAATAATAATTAATAATTATTAATAATTAATAATAATTAAATAATAATTATTTAATTTTAATTAAATTATTAAAAAATTAAATAATAATTTCAGATAAATTATTAAATTTAAATTATAGTGAAGCCAAGCCCTTCTCCCAGGACTGAATGGCAGCCGAAGAAGGATGGAGCACAGTGGGCAAGCCAGGATGTGGCCACTTGGATCTCCCATGCTGGTGTGGCCAAAAGTGTGCCAAGGTATATGCCAATCTGTCACCATACTCTGCCAAGCCTAGCCCGAGTGTAGGCATTGGCTGCAGGAATGCTTTGAACAGCTGCAGTTGGAACTCTTAGCATCAACATTCTGAGGACCCCAACCTCCTGCTTCCCCAGTAGCAGCAGAAAAGAGAAGTGGGGCTGACCTGAATGCAATTTCAGGACTAACTAACAGTATTAGTGTTTTTCTAAATCTGAATTAGCATAAATTTGGACCAACAGCATTCACCTAAGTGCTGTATAAACCCCTAAACTAGCACACTCAGAGGGAACCTGTTATTGGATCCTTTCCAATCCCCTATTTCTATTCGTTTTTGAATAAATCCTACTCTGACACTCACTCATCTTCATCTGTGGATTTGAGATGAGAACACAGAAAGAAGAAATTGCTGGTGAGCTGCTGGGGTCTGCTACAACCCTGGAGGTCATAATCCCTTTAGAGCTGCACACATTTCTTGGCTATAGACGCCTGCAGCTTTTGTAGACCCCACCAGCCAGCAGAAGTTGGAAAACTCTAGTTTCTACTTTTTGAAACTTTACTGCTGTTATGTATTCTTATTCTACCAAAACCTAATCTACTGAGGTTTTTTGTTTGGGTTTTTTTTTTTTTTTTGTAATAAAACAATTGTAACAGACTACTTAAAAATTACTTTTTACCATCATTAAAACTTTATTAAGGAGCTTTTCCTATTTCAAACAAACATAAGGACACCATATATAATAGAAAATTAGAAGGCACACCAAACTGGAAGCCCCAACTAACTAATTTTATTTTATTTTTCTATTAGAATTTATTGAGGTGAAATTGACACATTTAATGTCCAAAATTTGATAAGTTTGGACATATACATCCACCTGTCATACAATTACTATAGTTAAGATAATACATATATCCCTCAATTAGAGAAGTTTCTTGTACCCCGTAGTATGGCTCCAGTTTATTTTTGTTTTGTGTGTGCTGAGAATGTTTAATAAGAGATCTACCCACTCAACAACATTTGTGAGTGCACACTATAGTATTGTTACCTAGAGGCACAATGTTGTAATGCAGAACTACAGAACTGATTCATCTAGCTTAAACATCATGAATTGGCATGATTTACAGAAAAAAAAAAACTTCTAAAATTCATATGACATTAAATATCTAAATTTGGTAAAATTCTACTAGAGATATTTTCAAAAATGCCCCCAGATTCTAGATCTGAAAGCCATGTCAGTGCAGAAACAGAGGTGGAGTTCATGACTTTTAGTTCCTGAGCAATATTTTCAAAATGAATTGGGCCCAAAGAAATTTTCTAACTATTCTATTCGTAGTAAGTACTTTAATCAAAAAAGCTTCATGAGTAGATATGTCCTAACAACTTAGTATCTATTTGAACATACAATATACAACAATTGAAATTAAAAGTGGTTCTTAACCAAAGTTACTTACTCATTGGAAGCATATATTTGGGTATAACACCTTTTCTCAATACTTAGTTTCATCTTGGACACCTCTACACTCCTTTCCCCTTTTACAAGGACTTTTGCACTGTGTTTCATTTTATCACAGGAAAACCTCAACTTTGAGTAGGTGAGATGTGATTTAAGAAATGTAGCTTAATACAATACAGAAACTACATGCTCTTGAGAGTTAGCTGTTGTGTTGTATATGACAA